>NC_044321.2:44716643-45086270 GCF_007474595.2 Lynx canadensis
TTTTTCTTAAGTTTATGTATTTTTTGAGAGAGAGAGAGAGGAGGAGAGGAGAGAAGAGGAGAGAGAGAGGAGAAGAGAGAGAGAGACAGAGAGAGAGAGAGAGAGAGAGAGAGAGGAGGAGAGAAAGAGAGAGAAAGAGAGGAAAGAGGAGAGAGACTAGCATGGGGTTAGAGAGAGAGGGAGACAGAATCCCAAGCTGGCTGTGCACTGTCAGAACAGAGCCCAACGTGGGGCTCCAACTCATGGAACTGAGAGATCATAACCTGAGCCAAATCAAGAGTCAGACACTAACTGACTGAGCCACCCAAGTGCCCCAGCAGCAGTCTTTTTAAGGTAATTTACAAATTGATTAAAAACTTATGCAGAAAAACAAAATATCAGGAATACTCAAAACATCCTTTAAAAAGACCAGCTATACTATCCCTTTTCAGGACTTGCTATAGAGTCACAGTAATCATTCCAATATACAGGAATCAGACTATAAGAGTAGACAAATAGATAAATGGGTGATAATCAACTCCAGAAAGAGACCGACATATTCAGTCAACTGATTTTCATCCAAAGCATCAAGCAAATTTGGTAGGTTAAGGTTCCAATGTCCTCGGCCAAAGACCTCCAGGAACATTAATTAAACAGGTTAGAATGAGAGAGAACACACATATGGAGTGTCAGTAAGAGGATGTTAGAGAATCTACTACAGGATTTGAGCTTTGGTTGAATGATTTAGGGAGGGACTAACAAAGGGAGGATCCAATCTAGTTTGAAAGCTTTCAGAAGGCTTGGGCCATTTTTTCATAAGTTATCTCAAGACACCTTATCCAGGGAGGAGAGACGATAGGGGGCATAAATTTATAATTGGCAAAGAAGCAGCAGTCACTCATTTTGTCCAAGCGAGTGGGGTATGGTATTTATGTGGGCACAGGGACTTTGCTTTTGCCTGTGCTTGGACACAATTATGGAGCAGCTATGCTTTGTTTCACTTTATCATGGTCTCAGAATAAACTTGTCTGAGACTTGCATTCAGTAAAAATGTGTATGCTTGTAGAAGAAGGACACGGCTAGCTGTGAGTGCCAGGCCAGCTTCTGGATGTTAGGGACCACCTTTTTTATCTTTCTCAAGGAAAACCCTTTTTAAATATAAATAATCTTTCAGGGTGAATTATTTTAAATTTGCAGAAAAGTTGCAAAGATATACAGAGAACATAGATGCCCTTTCTCTTGTAGATTAAGCCTCTTGTACCATAATGGAAATAGGGAAGATGTATCTGCTAGGATTTTGGCAGAGACTATTGTTTTTCTTTCCCAGCAAGCACCAAGAGCGATCTTTCTAAGGATCCTCTCAGATCTTTCTTGTGGACATCAAGTGGGGCTCCTTGAGGAAAAGCTCACAAGATGGTGTGAAACTTCTCTAGGGATTTCATACTCTTCGGTAGCCACACATGACCTTTACAAGTTTCTCAAAAATTTCTAGTTCTTAATGTTCTTAATGTCTTACATGGCATTCGGGCAGTGTCTGTCCCAGGTAAATAAATGCTCAGGTCTTCTTTCTACCTGCAAACCCTTGTCTTTCACTAAAATTTATATTTTCCATTAGACTTCAGTTCATTGAGGGGTTCCAAATAAGTCATTAATTTGCAGTTTTCCCATCTCTTCTTGTTTTGTGAATAGGAATGATGCTCCTTCCAGTTCTGGGCATCTCTGAGATCAAACCAGAAGTACTCAGGAAAGTCTTTTTAACAGATGGATCTGGACCAGTTGAGTATCCATTTGAAAGGTAATTTGAGGGCGCCTGAGTGGCTCAATTGGTTAAGCATCTGACTTCAGCTCAGGTCATGATCTCACCATTCCCGAGTTTGAGCCCCTCATCAAGCTCTGTGCTGACAGCTCAGAGCACGGAGACTGCTTCAGATTCTGTCTCCCTTTCTCTCTGCCCCTCCCCTGCCCTGCTCTCTCTCTCTCTCAAAAAAAAAAAAAACATTAATTTTTTTTTTAAAAAAGAAAGGTAGTTTGATACTTGATCGCTATTAAACTTCATATACATCCTTACTTATCACTGTTCATTGTTTGGGCTTCCTGAAGACACCAATCTGTCAAGCCACCTTATGCATTCTTAGAAAGTTTACTAGCTTTTTCTTACTTCAGCAGATTCCTTCTGCATGTTGTTTATCTGATCCTTTGTCCAGACAGACTCAGCATAGAACTTTAGTGTCTGCTAATCTCTGCTCACCAAGCCCTTGCTCATTTTCTGCTATGAAATTTAGTTTCTTTTAACTTATTTTTAAATAGATATTTTGTGTCTTTTAAAAATGTTTTCTTTTGTGTTTTTTAATTTTATCAAGTTTTTAACTTACTTGGTACAATGGTCACAATGGCCTGTCATGGCATTCAGTTTCTTCATAATTTATGTTTCCCAAACAAGGTTTAAGTCATGAGAACATTGCAAGAAATAAAAATTACAGTTCAATTTCTATCATTAAAATGGATGCAAAAATACATGTTAGAAAATAGTATCCAGCAATAGATAAAAGGAATAATACATAATGGCCAATATAGAGTCACTTCCCAGAAGGCAATTGTGGTTTAATATTGGAAAATCTATTAATGTGATTCTTACATTCAGAAAAGCAGAAAAATCATATGATAATCACAATAAGTGGAGAAAAACAATTTCACAAATTCAACGGCCATTCATGATTTAATTTGAAAAAATCCCTTAAAACAAAGGAATAGAAGAAAATTATTTGTTCTGATAAGGATTACATCCAAAAAATCTGCACCTAATTTTTTAATTAATGATATATTACTGAGAGTGTTCTTCCTGAGACTTGAAATTGTGGAAATGATTCAAGGATGGCCATTATCCCCACTTTTGTTCAAAAATATACTGGTAATTCTGGCTACTGACATACAGCAAAATAAATATATAAATACATAAATAAATGAAAAAATTGAAAAGGAAGGAATTAAAATGCCTTTATTCGGCGATGACATAGTTATATATATATACAATTCCAAAGAAACTACACACTCTTAGAATATATGAGTTTAGCAAGGCCACAATGTATACAGTCAATATATGAACACCAATCATTTTCTATATATTAACAAACAACAAATATTTTCAAAAAATTAAAACCACAGCATACACAATAGCATTAAGAAGATAAAATACAAAGAAATCAATAAAATGAAAGAAGTGGGACATCTCTGCATTGTAAGCCACAAAATACTATTCAAAGAAACTTAAGAATTCAAACACCATATGATTTCACTCATATGTGGAATTTAAGACAAAAAACAAATGAGCAAAGGGGGAAAAGAGAGAGAGAGAGGCAATCCAAGAAACATACTCTTAACTATAGAAAACAAAACTGATGGTTCCAGAGGGGAGAGCATAGGGAGATGGCTGAAATAGGTTGATGGGGATTAAAGAGTGCACCTCTTCTGTTGAGGCACTAGGTGTTGTATGGAATTCTTGAATCACTGTATTGTACACCTGAACGAATCTTACTATGTTAACCAACTGGAATTTAAATTTAAAACTTAAAAAATTCCAAAATAAATGCCATGTTCCCCTATTAGAAAAATCAATACTGTAAATATGTAAATATTTCTCCAAATTCTCTCTACAAATTTTACACAATTCTGACAATAATTATAGCAGGTTTATTTTGATGGAAATGGGCAACACAATTCTAAAATGTACATAGAAATACAAAGGAAGAAGAACCAAGACAATTTTGAAGAATAACAAAGCTGGAAGACTCACATTATCAGATAATACAACTTAGTAGAAAACTATAGTAATTAAAAGTAGTTGACACACGAAGTTACCCTGGTTTCAGGTGTACAATAATACTGATTCAACAATTTTGTACATTATGCTATGGTCACTGCAACATACCTACCACATGTCCCCATAAATTGCTATTACAATATCATTGGGTATATTCCTTATTCTGTGCCTTTTTACTCCCATGCCTTATTTATTCCATACATAGAAGCCTGTATCTTCCATTCACCCATTTTGACCTACCCTTCATCCTGCTCCCCTCTGGCAACCATCATTTTGTTCTCTGTATTCATAGGTCAGATTCTCCTATTTGTTTGTTTATTTATTTTTTTTAGATTCCACTTATGAAGGAAATCATATGGTATTTGGCCCTCTCAGTCTGACTTGTTTCACTTAGCATAATACCCTCTAGATCCATCCATGTTGTCTCAAATGGCACAACTTCATCCTTTTTATGAACTTAAACCTATAATGACATGCTTATGAAGCATCCTCTGTGCCAACTTGGATGGCTCAAAAGAAAAAATGCAAAATTTTGATGAGAATGTGAGGAAACATGAACCATACTACACAACTGATGAGAGTGTAAGGTGATATGACCTTTTGGAAATCTCCTTGGTAGCATGTAATAAAGCTGGATCTAAACAATGTCCTGTGACCTAGCAGTTCCCTGCTAAGTAAATACTAAGGGAAATCCACATACATGAGTATAATTATCACCAAAAAATATGTACAGGGTTGTTCACACAGCACAATATGTAATATACCAGATGAAAAGCTACACAAATGTTCATAGAGTAAATATGCTCTATCCATATGATGGAATACAATTCAGAAACACAATGGTGAATAACTACCAGACCCAAGAGCATGGATAAAACACAAGAAAATGATGTTAAGTAAAAGAAACTAAACAAAAAAGACTCTATGATATATGATTCCATTTACATAAATTTAAAATCAGACAAAACTAGACCATGCTGCTGGAGGTGAGGATTGTGGTTACTTTTAGGAAAGAGGTATAAGGATGACTGGGAAGTGGCACAAGAGGGCCTTGTAGGGAGCTATGATTATAAAATACAACCATTTGGATCAGAGTGGGGATTATGTAGATATGTTAACTTGGTTAAATTTCATAGAACAGTACACTTATGACTTCTGTCTTTTTCATATGTGTATAATAAATAAATATGTATATGTAAAAAAAATTGGGACATGATGGAGGGTATATCATGAAGAACAACAGAACCAACCTTCTGAAATATGATCTTCCAGACCAGGGAATTTTTTTTTTTTAATTTTTTTAACTTTTTAATTTATTTTTGAGAGACAAAGAGAGACAGAGCATGAGCGGCGGAGGGGCAGAGAGAGAGAGGGAGACACAGAATCCGAAGCAGGCTCCAGGCTCCGAGCTGTCAGCACAGAGCCCGACGCGGGGCTCGAACTCATGAACCGTGAGATCATGACCTGAGGTGAAGCTGACACTGAACCAACTGAGCCACCCAGGCGCCCCAAGACCAGGGAATTTTTGACTCTGCCAAAATTTAAACTCATCATTAAAAACAATTTTCAATCTGGGGCGCCTGGGTGGCGCAGTCGGTTAAGCGTCCGACTTCAGCCAGGTCACGATCTCGCGGTCCGTGAGTTCGAGCCCCGCGTCAGGCTCTGGGCTGATGGCTCAGAGCCTGGAGCCTGTTTCCGATTCTGTGTCTCCCTCTCTCTCTGCCCCTCCCCCGTTCATGCTCTGTCTCTCTCTGTCCCAAAAATAAATAAACGTTGAAAAAAAAAATTAAAAAAAAAAAAAACAATTTTCAATCTAAATCTGTATTGTTTGGAAATTCTTTTTCCAAAATGATGAATATATCTCCCAAGAACTAATACCTCTTCAGTTACAGAAATTGTTAGTCACCTCTTTGTTTACTTTCCCTTTATTTTATCATTGTCTAAGAAAATGAAGAATGCTGGTGCAATTTTGATTGGGATTGCATTGAATGTGTAGATAGCTTTGAGTAGTATTGACATTTTGACAATATTTATTTTTCCAATCCATGAGCAGGGAATGTCTTTCCATTTCTTTAAATCTTCTTCAATTACCTTCATAAGCTTTCTATAGTTTTCAGCATACAGATCCTTTACATCTTTGGTTAGATTTATTCCTAGGTATTTTATGCTTCTTGGTGCAATTGTGAATGGGATCAGTTTCTTTATTTGTCTTTCTGTGGCTTCATTGTTAGTGTATAAGAATGCAACTGATTTCTGGACATTGATTTTGTATCCTGCAACTTTGCTGAATTCATGTATCAGTTCTAGCAGACTTTTGGTGGAGTCTATCGGATTTTCCATGTATAATATCATGTCATCTGCAAAAAGCGAAAGGTTGACTTCATCTTTGCCAATTTTGATGCCTTTGATTTCCTTTTGTTGTCTGATTGCTGATGCTAGAACTTCCAGCACTATGTTAAACAACAGCGGTGAGAGTGGGCATCCCTGTCTTGTTCCTGATCTCAGGGAAAAAGCTCTCAGTTTTTCCCTGTTGAGGATGATGTTAGCTGTGGGCTTTTCATAAATGGCTTTTATGATCTTTAAGTATGTTCCTTCTATCCCGACTTTCTCAAGGGTTTTTATTAAGAAAGGGTGCTGGATTTTGTCAAAGGCCTTTTCTGCATCGATTGACAGGATCATATGGTTCTTCTCTTTTTTTTTGTTAATGTGATGTATCACGTTGATTGATTTGTGAATGTTGAACCAGCCCTGCATCCCAGGAATGAATCCCACTTGATCATGGTGAATAATTCTTTTTATATGCTGTTGAATTCGATTGCTAGTATCTTATTGAGAATTTTTGCATCCATATTCATCAGGATATTGGCCTGTAGTTCTCTTTTTTACTGGGTCTCTGTCTGGTTTAGGAATCAAAGTAATACTGGCTTCATAGAATGAGTCTGGAAGTTTTCCTTCCCTTTCTATTTCTTGGAATAGCTTGAGAAGGATAGGTATTATCTCTGCTTTAAACGTCTGGTAGAACTCCCCTGGGAAGCCATCTGGTCCTGGACTCTTATTTGTTGGGAGATTTTTGATAACCGATTCAATTTCTTCGCTGGTTATAGGTCTGTTCAAGCTTTCTATTTCCTCCTGATTGAGTTTTGGAAGAGTGTGGGTGTTCAGGAATTTGTCCATTTCTTCCAGGTTGTCCAATTTGTTGGCATATAATTTTTCATAGTATTCCCTGATAATTGTTTGTATCTCTGAGGGATTGGTTGTAACAATTCCATTTTCATTCATGATTTTATCTATTTGGGTCATCTCCCTTTTCTTTTTGAGAAGCCTGGCTAGCGGTTTGTCAATTTTGTTTATTTTTTCAAAAAACCAACTCTTTGTTTCGTTGATCTGCTCTACAGTTTTTTTAGATTCTATATTGTTTATTTCTGCTCTGATCTTTATTATTTCTCTTCTTCTGCTGGGTTTAGGCTGCCTTTGCTGTTCTGCTTCTATTTCCTTTAGGTGTGCTGTTAGATTTTGTATTTGGGATTTTTCTTGTTTCTTGAGATAGGCCTGGATTGCAATGTATTTTCCTCTCAGGACTGCCTTCGCTGCGTCCCAAAGCGTTTGGATTGTTGTATTTTCATTTTCGTTTGTTTCCATATATTTTTTGATTTCTTCTCTAATTGCCTGGTTGACCCACTCATTCGTTAGTAGGGTGTTCTTTAACCTCCATGCTTTTGGAGGCTTTCCAGACTTTTTCCTGTGGTTGATTTCAAGCTTCATAGCATTGTGGTCTGAAAGTATGCATGGTATAATTTCAATTCTTGTAAACTTATGAAGGGCTGTTTTGTGACCCAGTATATGATCTATCTTGGAGAATGATCCATGTGCACTCGAGAAGAAAGTATATTCTGTTGCTTTGGGATGCAGAGTTCTAAATATATCTGTCAAGTCCATCTGATCCAATGTCTCATTCAGGGCCCTTCTTTATTGACCGTGTGTCTAGATGATCTATCCATTTCTGTAAGTGGGGTGTTAAAGTCCCCAGCAATTACCACATTCTTATCAATAAGGTTGCTTCTGTTTATGAGTAATTGTTTTATATATTTGGGGGCTCCGGTATTCGGCGCATAGACATTTATAATTGTTAGCTCTTCCTGATGGATAGACCCTGTAACTGTTATATAATGTCCTTCTTCATCTCTTGTTACAGCCTTTAACTTAAAGTCTAGTTTGTCTGATATAAGTATGGCTACTCCAGCTTTCTTTTGGCTTCCAGTAGCATGATAAATAGTTCTCCATCCCCTCACTCTGAATCTAAAGGTGTCCTCAGGTCTAAAATGAGTCTCTTGTAGACAGCAAATAGATGGGTCTTGTTTTTTTATCCATTCTGATACCCTATGTCTTTTGGTTGGCGCATTTAATCCATTTACATTCAGTGTTATTATAGAAAGATACGGGTTTAGAGTCATTGTGATGTCTGTATGTTTTTTGCTTGTAGTGATGTCTCTGGTACTTTGTCTCACAGGGTCCCCCTTAGGATCTCTTGTAGGGCTGGTTTAGTGGTGACAAATTCCTTCAGTTCTTGTTTGTTTGGGAAGACCTTTATCTCTCCTTCTATTCTAAATGACAGATTTGCTGGATAAAGGATTCTCGGCTGCATATTTTTGCTGTCTAGCACCCTGAAAATCTCGTGCCAATTCTTTCTGGCCTGCCAAGTTTCAAAAGAGAGATCAGTCACGAGTCTTATAGGTCTCCCTTTATATGTGAGGGCACGTTTACCCCTTGCTGCTTTCAGAATTTTCTCTTTATCCTTGTATTTTGCCAGTTTCACTATGATATGTCGTGCAGAAGATCGATTCAAGTTACGTCTGAAGGGAGTTCTCTGTGCCTCTTGGATTTCAATGCCTTTTTCCTTCCCCAGTTCAGGGAAGTTCTCAGCTATTATTTCTTCAAGTACCCCTTCAGCACCTTTCCCTCTCTCTTCCTCCTCTGGGATACCAATTATGCGTATATTATTTCTTTTTAGTGTATCACTTAGTTCTCTCATTTTCCCCTCGTACTCCTGGATTTTTTTATCTCTCTTTTTCTCAGCTTCCTCTTTTTCCATAACTTTATCTTCTAGTTCACCTATTCTCTCCTCTGCCTCTTCCATCCGAGCCATGGTGGTTTGCATTTTGTTTTCCATTTCCTTTAAAGCGTTTTTCAGCTCCTCGTGACTGTTCCTTAGTCCCCTGATGTCTGTAGCAAGAGATTCTCTGCTGTCCTGTATGCTGTTTTCCAGCCCAGCGATTAATTTTATGACTATTATTCTAAATTCACTTTCTGTTATATTATTTAAATCCTTTTTGATCAGCTCATTAGCTGTTGTTATTTCCTGGAGATTCTTCTGAGGGGAATTCTTCCGCTTGGTCATTTTGGATAGTCCCTGGTGTGGTGAGGACCTGCAGGGCACTTCCCCTGTGCTGTGGTGTATAACTGGAGTTGGTGGGCGGGGCCGCAGTCAGTCCTGATGTCTGCCCCCAGCCCACCGCTGGGGCCACAGTCAGACTGGTGTGTGCCTTCTCTTCCCCTCTCCTAGGGGTGGGATTCACTGTGGGGTGGCGTGGCCCGTCTGGGCTACTTGCACACTGCCAGGCTTGTGGTGCTGGGGATCTGGCGTATTAGCTGGGGTGGGAAGGCAAGGTGCACGGCGGGAGGGGGGGCAGGCTTAGCTCGCTTCTCCTTAGGTGATCCACTTCAGGAGGGGCCCTGTGGCAGCCGGAGGGAGTCAGATCCGCTGCCGGAGGTTTGGCTCCGCAGAAGCACAGAGTTGGGTGTTTGCGCAGAGCGAGCAATTTCCCTGGCCGGAACCGGTTCCCTTTGGGATTTTGGCTGGGGGATGGGCGGGGGAGATGGCGCTGGCGAGCGCCTTTGTTCCCCGCCAAACTGAGCTCTGTCGTCCGGGGGCTCCGCAGCTCACCCTCCCTTTGTCCTCCAGCCTTCCCGCTTTCTGAGCAGAGCTGTTAACTTATGACCTCCCAGACGCTATGTCGCGCTTGCTGTCGGAACACAGTCCGTCAGGCCCCTCCGCTTTTGCAAGCCGGACTCGGGGGCTCTGCTTGGCTGGCGAGCCGCCCTTCCACCCCGGCTCCCTCCCGCCAGTCCGTGGAGCGCGCACCGCCTCGCCGCCCTTCCTACCCTCTTCCGTGGGCCTGTCGTCTGCACTTGGGTCCGGTGACTCCGTTCTGCTAATCCTCTGGCGGTTTTCTGGGTTATTTATGCAGGTGTAGGTGGAATCTAAGTGATCAGCAGGACGCGCGGTGAGCCCAGCGTCCTCCTACGCCGCCATCTTCCTGCGCCTCCCCTCATTGTCTAAGAAAATGAAAACTAATGCTTTTGTAACTGAATAGGTATGTATGGTATAAATGTCGTTGTTGTAGAATAATTTCCTTAAAGTTATCTCTCTTTCCTTCTGTTCCCCTTTCTACTCTATTTATTTCATAAGAGAAAAGAAGGAGGCTTCTATGTAATAACTTAAAATCTTTTCAATTTTGTTAATAAATACATAACATACATTATTGTATAAATTTAAGGCATACATACTAGAACTGATAAATGAATTCATTAAAGTTGCAGGACATAAAATCATTGTACAGATATCTGTTACACTTTTATACACTAATAATGAAACAGCAGAAAGACCACTTAAGAAAAATCCCATTTTCAATTGCACCTAAAATGATAAAGTACGTCAGAATAAACTTAACCAAAGAAGTGAAACACCTGTACTCTAAAAACTATAAAATACTGATGAAAGAAATTGAAGGGTACACAAATAAATGGAAATTCATTCCGTGCTCAGATTGGAAAACCAAACGTTCTTAAAAATGTCTACACAACCCAAATCAATATACATATTTAATATATCCCTATCAACTTACCAACAGCATTATTCACAGAACTAGAACAAGAAATTCCAAAATTTCTGTGAAACCACAAAAGTCCCTGAATAGCCAAAGCATACTTTGAAAAACAAGGCAAAATTGGAGGTATCACAATTCCAGACTTCAAGTTATATTGCAAAGCTGTAATAATCAAAATGGTATGATACTTGCACAAAAATAGACACATAGAAGAATAAAACTGAAAACCCAGAAATAAACCCACAACTATATGGTCAATTAGTCTTCAACAAAGTAGGAAAGAATATCTAGTGGGAAAAAGACAGTCTCTTCAAAAAATGGTGTTGGGAAAACTGGACAGCAACATGGACTGTTCTGGGACAGCAACTGGACCACGTTCTTACACCATACACACAATAAATTCAAAATGGATTGAAAACCTAAATCTGAGTCCTGAAACCATAAATATGCTAGAAGAGAACACAGGCAATAACTTCTTTGACATTGGCTAAAGCAACTTTTTTTCTATATATGTCTCCAGAGACATATATAAGAAGGACATATAAAGGAAACAAAGCAAAAATAAATTATTGGGACTATATCAAAATTAAAATTTTCTGCACAATAAAGGAAACAATCAACAAAACAAAGGCAACCTATACAACTGGAGAAGAAATTTGCAAATGATGTGCTTGATACAGCGTTAGTATACAAAATATATAAAAACTTACAAAACTCAACACCCAAAAAACAAATAACCAAGTTAAAAAATTAGCAGAAGACATGAATAGACATTTTTCCAAAGAAGACAGACAGATGGCTAACAGACACATGAAAAAGATGATGAGCATCACTCATCATCATGGAAATAAAAATCCAAACTACAGTCAGATATCACCTTATATCAGTCAGAATTGCTATATTCACAACACAGGAAAAAAAACAGGTGTTAGTGAGGATGTGGGGAAAGGGGAATCTTCTTTGACTGATTTTAGGAATGCAGACTGGTTCAGCCACTCTGGAAAACAGTATGAAGCTTCCTCAAAAAGTTAAAAATAGAAACACCTATGGCCCCGCCATTTCACTACTAGATATTTACCAGAAGGATACAAAAATGCTGATTCAAAGGGATACATGTACCCCAATGTTATAGCAGTATTAGCAACAATAGCCAAATTATGGGAAGACCCCAAATGTCCATTGACTGATGAATGGATAAAGAAGGTGTGGTATATATACACAATGGAATATTACTCAGCCATAAAAAATGCTGCCTTGCCATTTGCAATGACATGGGTGGAGCTAGAGAGTATTATGCTAAGTGAAATAGGTCAGTCAGAGAAAGACAAACACCATATGATTTCACTCCTACATGGAATTTGAGGGGAAAAAAACAGATGAACATAAGGGGGAAAAAAGAAAAGAGAGACACAAACCAGAAAAAAAAAAAAAGTCTAACTAGAGAACAAACTGAGGGTTACCATAGAAGAGGTGGGCAGGTGGATGGATTATATAGGTGATGTGTATTAAGGACATCACTTGTGAGGAACACCGGGTGTTGTAGGTAAGAGACGAATCACTAAATTCTACACTTGAAACTAAAAATGAAATAAAATAAAGGTTAAATCGTCATCAATTACATGCTAGACTTTATTGCTTCTTCATTTTCTAATGAAAATACACTTTTGTGAATTCACATTTGTTTTTCTCAACAGGTCTACATTTTAACACTTTCCAGAACTGGTACATTTGAGATTTTAACAGCAAAATCCCTTGAGATTTTACACGTGACCTCCTTTTCCTAGGATCAGATCAGTTCCCATCCGTGGTTCTAACTAGGAGGGAATCCACTAGGGTCACGCTTCTCTTTCCTCTCCCCAGGCAAGGGAAAGCCCCCACTCCCAGGCCCTTTCCCCACTCCTTTACACGGGCCAGATTCCGGAGCACTCACTGAGTGCAGTACCACTGCATGCTGTGAGGTGGCACCCATGCAGTAGGACATGTGCATGTTCTCTCTCTCTTGTAATATTAAGCAGTAAACTGAGCCAGTGCCAACCTGTGAAGGCTGGGGTGCTGCCACATCACTCTCTCTTCCTTTCTTCTCACTGGAGATTTGGGGCTGAGTCATCATCCTTGCACATTAGGGGTCAGTGGTGGTAAGATGCAGTAGTCAAAGAGATTCTGCTTCATTCTTGAGTCCAAGCCAGTGCTTCAACCCAACTCCACCAGAAGGCTCTAAATTGAGGGGTGCTGGGAACTAGCCCAGTGAACAATGTTCGATGCCCTCGTGTCTGTGCCTCATTTAGAGATAGCTCCCAGGAGAGGGCAGAGTGGCAGTGTAGGGTAAGGGGAAGATGTTATTTGTCCTGTGGACAAACACTAGTCCCATACCGTCAGATTCCTGCCACATGCTCACATGCCTCTCCCCCTACTGCAAATGGTAGACACACGTTCCCAAATGTCATAACCCACATTGAAACATCACATATGTTCATTCAAATACACATGCCCTCATGTTGCCATGATCTCATCCAGAGACTCGCACTTGGTGTTTGCAGGCATGGTTTGTGGACTCAACTCATGAGAAGATGTCTGTTGGTAGGAGGACTGGTTAAGGCCCTCTGAATTTCAGTTGTTCCCTCACATCTGCTTTTCCATCAGGGGCTCATGCACTAATGTCAGGTACCATGACGCCAGTGTTCTCATTTTTAAACTGGTCCCAGGTTGGCAAGGTGTCCTCATTTATCTCTCAGCACTTTGTCTTTGACATTAAGACTGTCCAGACTGACAACACATCCCATGGTTGACTTACTAGCTTCTGATATTTCTCAGTTGGAATTGGAATCTCAGGTCATCTTCAGTAACTAATCCCATGTCTGTAACTGATTATTGTCTTTCTTTTCTCACAATGTTATTTTATATAACTCATGTTTTACAATTACTTTGAAATATGCAATGCATATCACTATTGCTCTTTCTTAAAAGGTTTTTCTTTTGAAAAGTTTTTCTTTCTTAGAGGATCCCCAGATGTACAGCAGTATCACTACCACTTACCAGTATGTATATTTTTTCATTGCACAGAAATTTTTCAATTAAATGTCCATGTCAACTATGAATAGAGCCAAAATGGGATGAGAGAAATTTCTCCTCCGCGATCAGCTTCCAAATATGCCTCCACATGAGCAGGTGGAGTCTGCTCTGTAGCCTCTATAATCCATCTAATCTGTATGTTCCACAACAGTTTCTTTAACACTGGAAAATCAATTCTCTTTTCCCATACACTCTGGTCATGCTCACATTCCTCTACCATCCCAAAATAAATCCACTACTGAGATCACACCCATATCACATAGTGCCATCACTCAAATTGAACCATAGTGAAAATGTTCATACATAAAGTTCTCTCTAATACATGCTCAGGAAATGGAAATGAATGTTGTCATGACAAAGTTAAAATAAATGCAGTAACGTGGTTTCTGGTTGAGAGACACTTTTATATCAGTTCATCTAAATACTGAATATCTTGGCTAAAAGACTCAGCAATAGACAATGTTAACAATACCAGATCATAGTGAATTATAACACAACATTCAACTTTAAAAACATTAACATAATTTGCAGCTTATTTTTTAATACTCACCTTGAATTTTAATGGATATAGTTGACAGCATTTATTTGTGCCAGGGGAGTAACATTTTCATGGCTCCTAAATGTAAGTTTCCTATTTAGTAGGTTTGTTTTTATCTAACAAATTAAAAATACCAGCCTGAGTAATTTTGCTAAGAGAGAGGATAGGATAACATCCCAGTGTCTCAGAAAGGGACATGGAAACTTCATCATGAAATATTTAAAGAATTCCTAAGAAAAACTTTTTAGCAATGAGAAATGTAACAGTTTATACTATTCACTACATGAGATGGAAAGCCTTCATAAATGTCTGTTACTTATAGTGCTTCAATTAGTAATTTTCTAAAAACATACTTCTATCAAAATCCTTTAACCATCAACTACATGATGAAGTTAAAACTCCTTAGCATATGGATTTTTAAAATGGACCTTATATTTCAGAGAAGTTTCAGTTTAATAGCAAAATTGAATGAAAAGTCCAGATATTTCCCCAAATTCCCCTGCCCCCACATATGCACAGCCTCCACCAGTATCAACATCCCACACCAGAGTGATACATTTTTTACACTCCATGTATGTACATTCACACATTAGGGTTCACTTTTAGTAACGTACATTCTATAGGTTTTGACAAATGTATAATGACATGTACCCACCATTATAATATCATACAGAGTAGCTTTACTGCCCTAAAAGCCCTCTGTGCTCTGCCAGTTCGTCCCTCCCTCATTCCTAATCCTTGACAAATAGTGATATTTTAATCTTCTCCATAGTATTGCCTTTGCCAGAATGTCATACAATTGGAATCATACAACATATAGCCTTTTCAGATTGGATTTTTTCAGTTAGTAAGATGCATTTAAGTTTTTTTTTAATTTTTTTTAAGGTTTATTTTTGAGAGAGACATAGAGTGTGAGCAGAGGAGGGTCAGAGAGAGAGGAAGACACAGAATCTGAAGCAGGGCCAGGCACAGAGCCTGCACAGAGCCCGTTGCAGGGCTCAAACCCATGAACCGTGAGATCATGACATCAGCCAAAGTTGGAGCTCAACCAACTGAACCACCCAGGCACCCACATTTAAGTTTTATTTATATCTTTTCATTGTTTGATAGCTCATTTCTTTTTAAAACTCTTTGAATAACATTCCATTATCTGGATGTACCAATTTTATCAATTCACCTACTAAAAGACATTTGCTTCTGAGTTTTGGCAAATATAAATAAAGCTACTATAAATATCCATGTGTAGATTTTTGTGTAGACATAAGTTTTCAACTCTTTCAGGTAAATACCAAAGAGCATGATTGTTGGATCATATGGTCAGAGTAGATTTAGTTTTGTAAGAAAATTCCAAACTGTCTTCCAAACTGTACCATTGTGCATTCTCGCCAGCAATGAATGAGAGTTTTTGTTGTTCCACTTCTTCACCAGCATTTGGTGTTATTACTGGTATGGATTTTGATGATTCTAATAGTTGTGCAGTGGAATCTCATTGATGTTTTCATTGGCATTTCCCTGATGATATGATTGAACATTTTTTCATGTGTTTACTTGCCAACTATGTATCTTCTTGGGTGATGTATCTTTTAAATTCTATGCCCCATTTTTCTTTTTCTTCTTCTTTCTCTTCTTGGCTTAAGTCCTATACGTTTATTTCTCACAGTTATTGAGGCTGAAAGTCCAAGATCAAGGTACCAGGAGGGTTGGTTTCTCCTAAAGCCTATCTTCTTGGCTTGCAGATGACCACCCTCTTGCTACTTCTTGACAGCACCATCCCACTGTGAATATGTGCCCCTGGAAGTATCTTAGACTGTATGTCCTAATCAACTCCTGTTATAAGGACAGAAGTCAGTTTGAATTAGGGACCACACTAAGGGCCTCATTTTATAATAATTACCTTTTTAAATGTCCAGCTTACAAATAGAGTCACATTATGAGCTACTAGTGATTTGAGTATGCATGAACAAATACCATCACAGAATGCAGGGAGCTCAAACATACTTGGGATGGAGGGAGAGAGCAAGGTAACTACCATCCCCAAACAAGCGTTCCAAGCACCCAGGTCTCCATAACAGAAGAGCAAACTTTCCTTCAAGATATAAGAAATTAATTGCAGTCAGTGAGCCCATGAACAAAGGGGGAGCTAACCGCAAATTACTGAGCAATGACCAAGTGACACCCCCATTGCCTGTGACTCTGGCCCCTTTTCTCTACTTCCCCAACCCTCAGAAGTGAGGCTGGGTCTTTGGCCGAATTTTAAATTGGGCTTTTTTTTCCTTATTGTGGAGCTTTAAGAGTTCTTTGTATATTTTAGATAGCAGTCCTTTATCAGATATGTCATTTGCAAATATTTTCTCCCATTCTGCGACATATCTTTTCATTTTCTTGACAATGTCTTTTGCAGAGCAGAAAATTTTAATTTAATGAAGTCCAGCTTATCAGTTCTTGCTTTCATGGATTGTGCCTTTGGTGTCATCTAAAAACTCATAGCTAAATCCAAGGTAATCTAGGATTTTCTTCTATGTTATCTTCTGGGAGTTTTATAGTTTTGCATTTTATATTTAATCTGCGATTCACTTTGAGTTAATTTTTGTTAAGGG
The DNA here is from genome assembly GCF_007474595.2 of Lynx canadensis. NCBI lineage: Eukaryota > Metazoa > Chordata > Mammalia > Carnivora > Felidae > Lynx > Lynx canadensis. The sequence continues at coordinate 44,733,528 of NC_044321.2, forward strand.
TGTAGGGTTTGTGTCTAGATTTTTTCCAGCTGTTCCAGCACCATTTGTTCAAAAGACTACCTTTGCTTTATTGTATTGTCTTTATTCTTTTGTCAATGATCAGTTGATTGTATTTTATAGGTCATATCTTGAACTCTCTACTCTGTTTCGCTGATTTATTTGTTAATTCTTTCACCAATACCACACTGTCTTGATTACTGGAGATTTATAGTAAGTCTTGAAATCAGGTAGTCAGCTTTGAAGTCAATCATCTAGCTTTCTTCTTGTCCCTCAATATTCTGTCGACTGTTCTATATTTCTTGCATCTCCATATAAACTTTACATCAGTTTGTCAGTATTCACAAAATAACTTGCTATGATTGTGATTGTGATTGCAATGAATCTATAGAACAAGTTGGGAAGAACTGACATCTTTACAATATCAAGTCTTTCTATTAATGAACATGAAATACCTTTCTATTTATTTACTTCCTCTTATAGATATAGACATATCTAAGTATTTCATTTTGGGGTGTGTAAATGGTATTGTGTTTTTAATTTCAAATTCCACTTTTTCATTACTGGCATACAGAAAAGTGATTGGCTTTTATTATTAACCTTGTGTCCAACAATCTTACTATAATTATTATTAATTCAAGGAAGTTTTTTGCTGATTCTTTCAGACATTCTGGATCAATCATGTGATCTATAAACAAAAACAGTTTTATTTCTTCCCTCCCAGTCTGTATACCTTTATTTACCTTTCTTGTTTAAAAAAAATAATGTTTATTTATTTTTGAGAGAGACAGAGCATGAACAGGGGAGGGGCAGAGAGAGAGGGAGACATAGAATCCTAAGCAGGGTCCAGGCTCCCAGTCTTCAGCACAGAGCCCAATACAGGGCTCGAACTCACCAACCATAAGATCATGACCTGAGCTGACGTTCAGCTGACTGAGCCACCCAGGTGCCCCCACCTTTCCTCTTTTATTGCATTAGCTATGACATTCAGTACTGCTTTCTGCAAAGCAGTGATAAGAAGGGACATTGTTTATTCAAACGCAATAGAATGAATTAGGAAATATTCCTTCTGTTTCTTTTCTATCTTCTGAAAGTAATTATATAGAGTTGACATAATTTTTTCATTAAATGTTTGGTATAATTCCAAATGTTTAACACAATATCAGTGAACCCATCTGGGCCAGGGGCTTTCTGTTTTTATGGTTATTAATAATTGATTCAATTTTTAAATAGATATAGACCTATTCAGATCATCTATTACTACTTGTGTGAATATTGGCAAATTGTATCTTTCAAGGAATTGGTCGATTTTTTCTAGGTTATCAAATTTGTGGGCATAGAATTGTTCATAATATTCCTTGATTATTCTTCTAATTTCTGTGGGATCTGTAGTGAGGTTCTTGCTTTCACTTCTCATATAAGCAATTGTGTCTTCTCTCCTCTTTCTTAGTTTGGCAAGAAGCTTATTGTTTTGATTTTTTTCAAAGAACCAGATTTTTTTGCTCTAAGAAAACTCCTACATTTTTTAAAGTTTTTATTTAAATTTCAGTTAGTTAAGAAAAGAGGGAAGATGGCGGCGTAGGAGGATGCTGGGCTCACCACTCCTCTTGCTGATCACTTAGATTCCACCTACACCTGCCTAAATAACCCAGAAAACCGCCAGAGGATTAGCAGAACGGAGTCTCCGGAGCCAAGTTCAGACAAGAGGCCCACGGAAGAGGATAGGAAGGGCGGCGAGGCGGTGCGCGCTCCACGGACTGGCAGGAGGGAGCTGGGACGGAGGGGCAGCCTGCTGGCCAAGCAGAGCCCCCGTGTATGGCTGGCAAAAGCTGAGGGGCCAGATGGAGTGTGTTCCGACAGCAAGCGCGACGTAGCGTCTGGGAGGTCATAAGTTAACAGCTCTGCTCAGAAACCGGGAAGGCTGGAGGACAAAGGGAGGGAGAGTTGCTGAGCCCCCGGATGACAGAGCTCAGTTTGGTGGGGAACAAAGACGCTCGCCATCGCCATCTCCCTCACCCACCCCCAGCCAAAATCCCAAAGGGAACCAGTTCCTGCCAGGGAACTTGCTCGCTCCGCGCAAACACCCAACTCTGTGCTTCTGCGGAGCCAAACCTCTGGCAGCGAATCTGACTCCCTCCTGCTGCCACAAGGCCCCTCCTGAAGTGGATCACCTAAGGAGAAGTGAGGTAAGCCTGCCCCTCCTGCCCCCATGCACCTTGCCTACCCACCCCAGCTAATACGCCAGATCCCCAGCACCACAAGCCTGGCAGTGTGCACGTAGCCCAGACGGGCCACGCCACCCCACAGTGAATCCCGCCCCTAGGAGAGGGGAAGAGAAGGCACACACCAGTCTGACTGTGGCCCCAGCGGTGGGCTGGGGGCAGACATCAGGACTGACTGCGGCCCCGCCCACCAACTCCAGTTATACACCACAGCACAGGGGAAGTGCCCTGCAGGTCCTCACCACACCAGGGACTATCCAAAATGACCAAGCGGAAGAATTCCCCTCAGAAGAATCTCCAGGAAATAACAACAGCTAATGAGCTGATCAAAAAGGATTTAAATAATATAACAGAAAGTGAATTTAGAATAATAGTCATAAAATTAATTGCTGGGCTGGAAAACAGTATACAGGACAGCAGAGAATCTCTTGCTACAGAGATCAAGGGACTAAGGAACAGTCACGAGGAGCTGAAAAACGCTTTAAAGGAAATGCAAAACAAAATGCAAACCACCACAGCTCGGATGGAAGAGGCAGAGGAGAGAATAGGTGAACTAGAAGATAAAGTTATGGAAAAAGAGGAAGCTGAGAAAAAGAGAGATAAAAAAATCCAGGAGTATGAGGGGAAAATTAGAGAACTAAGTGATACACTAAAAAGAAATAATATACGCATAATTGGTATCCCAGAGGAGGAAGAGAGAGGGAAAGGTGCTGAAGGGGTACTTGAAGAAATCATAGCTGAGAACTTCCCTGAAATGGGGAAGGAAAAAGACATTGAAATTCAAGAGGCACAGAGAACTCCCTTCAGACGTAACTTGAATCAATCTTCGGCACGACATATCATAGTGAAACTGGCAAAATACAAGGATAAAGAGAAAATTCTGAAAGCAGCAAGGGGTAAACGTGCCCTCACATATAAGGGGAGACCTATAAGACTTGTGACTGATCTCTTTTTTGAAACTTGGCAGGCCAGAAAGGATTGGCACGAGATCTTCAGTGTGCTAAACAGGAAAAATATGCAGCCGAGAATCCTTTATCCAGCAAGTCTGTCATTTAGAATAGAAGGAGAGATAAAGGTCTTCCCAAACAAACAAAAACTGAAGGAATTTGTCACCACTAAACCAGCCCTACAAGAGATCCTAAGGGGGATCCTGTGAGACAAAGTACCAGAGACATCACTACAAGGATAAACCATACAGACATCACAATGACTCTAAACCCGTATCTTTCTATAATAACACTGAATGTAAATAGATTAAATGCGCCAACCAAAAGACATAGGGTATCAGAATGGATAAAAAAACAAGACCCATCTATTTGCTGTCTACAAGAGACTCATTTTAGACCTGAGGACACCTTTAGATTGAGAGTGAGGGGATGGAGAACTATTTCTCATGCTACTGGAAGCAAAAAGAAAGCTGGAGTAGCCATACTTATATCAGACAAACTAGACTTTAAATTAAAGGCTGTAACAAGAGATGAAGAAGGGCATTATATAATAATTACAGGGTCTATCCATCAGGAAGAGCTAACAAATATACATGTCTCTGCGCCGAATACCGGAGCCCCCAAATATATAAAACAATTACTCATAAACATAAGCAACCTTATTGATAAGAATGTGGTAATTGCAGGGGACTTTAACACCCCACTTACAGAAATGGATAGATCATCTAGACACACGGTCAATAAAGAAACAAGGGCCCTGAATGAGACATTGGATCAGATGGACTTAACAGATCTATTTAGAACTCTGCATCCCAAAGCAACAGAATATACTTTCTTCTCGAGTGCACATGGAACATTCTCCAAGGTAGATCATATACTGGGTCACAAAACAGCCCTTCATAAGTATACAAGAATTGAAATTATACCATGCATACTTTCAGACCACAATGCTATGAAGCTTGAAATCAACCACAGAAAAGAGTCTGGAAAACCTGCAAAAGCATGGAGGTTAAAGAACAGCCTACTAAAGATAAGTGGGTCAACCAGGCAATTAGAGAAAAAATTAAATATATATATATATATATATATATATATATATGGAAACAAATGAAAATGAAAATACAACAATGCAAATGCTTTGGGATGCAGAGAAGGCAGTCCTGAGAGGAAAATACATTGCATTCCAGGCCTATGTCAAGAAACAAGAAAAATCCCAATTACAAAAGCTAACAGCACACCTAAAGGAAATAGAAGCAGAACAGCAAAGGCAGCCTAAACCCAGCAGCAGAAGAGAAATAATAAAGATCAGAGCAGAAATAAACAATAGAGAATCTAAAAAAACTGTAGAGCAGAACAATGAAACCAAGAGTTGGTTTTTTGAAAAAATAAATAAAATTGTTAAACCTCTAGTCAGGCTTCTCAAAAGGAAAAGGGAGATGACCCAAATAGATAAAATCATGAATGAAAATGGAATTATTACAACCAATCCCTCAGAGATACAAACAATTATCAGGGAATACTATGAAAAATTATATGCCAACAAATTGGACAACTTGGAAGAAATGGACAAATTCCTAAACACCCACACTCTTCCAAAACTCAATCAGGAGGAAATAGAAAGCTTGAACAGACCCATAACCAGCGAAGAAATTGAATCGGTTATCAAAAATCTCCCAACAAATAAGAGTCCAGGACCAGATGGCTTCCCAGGGGAGTTCTACCAGACGTTTAAAGCAGAGATAATACCTATCCTTCTCAAGCTATTCCAAGAAATAGAAAGGGAAGAAAAACTTCCAGACTCATTCTATGAAGCCAGTATTACTTTGATTCCTAAACCAGACAGACACCCAGTAAAAAAAGAGAACGACAGGCCAATATCCCTGATGAATATGGATGCAAAAATTCTCAATAAGATACTAGCAAATCGAATTCAACAGCATATAAAAAGAATTATTCACCATGATCAAGTGGGATTCATTCCTGGGATGCAGGGCTGGTTCAATATTCGCAAATCAATCACCGTGATACATCACATTAACAAAAAAAAAAGAGAAGAACCATATGATCCTGTCAAGCAATGCAGAAAAGGGCTTTGACAAAATCCAGCACCCTTTCTTAATAAAAACCCTTGAGAAAGTCAGGATAGAAGGAACATACTTACACATCATAAAAGCCATTTATGAAAAGCCCACAGCTAACATCATCCTCAACGGGGAAAAACTGAGAGCTTTTTCCCTGAGATCAGGAACACGACAGGGATGCCCACTCTCACCGCAGTTGTTTAACATAGTGCTGGAAGTTCTAGCATCAGCAATCAGACAACAAAAGGAAATCAAAGGCATCAAAATTGGCAAAGATGAAGTCAACCTTTCGCTTTTTGCAGATGACATGATATTATACATGGAAAATCGGATAGACTCCACCAAAAGTCTGCTAGAACTGATACATGAATTCAGCAAAGTTGCAGGATACAAAATCATTGTACAGAAATCAGTTGCATTCTTATACACTGACAATGAAGCAACAGAAAGACAGATAAAGAAACTGATCCCATTCACAATTGCACCAAGAAGCATAAAATACCTAGGAATAAATCTAACCAAAGATGTAAAAGATCCGTATGCTGAAAACTATAGAAAGCTTATGAAGGTAATTGAAGAAGATATAAAGAAATGGAAAGACATTCCCTGCTCATGGATTGGAAGAATAAATATTATCAAAATGTCAATACTACCCAAAGCTATCTACACATTCAATGCAATCCCAATCAAAATTGCACCAGCATTCTTCTCGAAACTAGAACAAGCGGTCCTAAAATTCATATGAAATCACAAAAGGCACCGAGTAGCCAAAGTAATTTTGAAGAATACCAAAGCAGGAGGCATCACAATCCCAGACTTTAGCCTCTACTACAAAGCTCTCGTCATCAAGACAGCATGGTATTGGCACAAAAACAGACACACAGACCAATGGAATAGAATAGAAACCCCAGAACTAGACCCACAAACGTATGGCCAACTCATCTTTGACAAAGCAGGAAAGAACATCCAATGGAATTAAGACAGTCTCTTTAACAAATGGTGCTGGGAGAACTGGACAGCAACATGCAGAAGGTTGAAACTAGACCACTTTCTCACACCATTCACAAAAATAAACTCAAAATGGATAAAGGGCCTGAATGTGCGACAGGAAACCATCAAAACCCTAGAGGAGAAAGCAGGAAAAGACCTCTCTGACCTCAGCCGTAGCAATCTCTTACTCGACACATCCCCAAAGGCAAGGGAATTAAAAGCAAAAGTGAATTACTGGGACCTTATGAAGATAAAAAGCTTCTGCACAGCAAAGGAAACAACCAACAAAACGAAAAGGCAACCAACGGAATGGGAAAAGATATTTGCAAATGACATATCGGACAAAGGGCTAGTATCCAAAATCTATAAAGAGCTCACCAAACTCCACACCCGAAAAACAAATAACCCAGTGAAGAAATGGGAAGAAACCATGAATAGACACTTCTCTAAAGAAGACATCCGGATGGCCAACAGGCACATGAAAAGATGTTCAGCGTCGCTCCTTATCAGGGAAATACAAATCAAAACCACACTCAGATATCACCTCACGCCAGTCAGAGTGGCCAAAATGAACAAATCACGAGACTATAGATGCTGGAGAGGATGTGGAGAAACGGGAACCCTCTTGTACTGTTGGTGGGAATGCAAATTGGTGCAGCCGCTCTGGAAAGCAGTGTGGAGGTTCCTCAGAAAATTAAAAATAGACCTACCCTATGACCCAGCAATAGCACTGCTAGGAATTTATCCAAGGGATACAGGAGTGCTGATGCATAGGGGCACTTGTACCCCAATGTTTATAGCAGCACTCTCAACAATAGCCAAATTATGGAAAGAGCCTAAATGTCCATCAACTGATGAATGGATAAAGAAATTGTGGTTTATATACACAGTGGAATACTACCTGGCAATGAGAAAGAATGAAATATGGCCTTTTGTAGCAACGTGGATGGAACTGGAGAGTGTTATGCTAAGTGAAATAAGCCATACAGAGAAAGACAGATACCATATGGTTTCACTCTTATGTGGATCCTGAGAAACTTAACAGAAACCCATGGGGGAGGGAAAGGGAAAAAAAAGGGGTTAGAGTGGGAGAGAGCCAAAGCATAAGAGACTGTTAAAAACTGAGAACAAACTGAGGGTTGATGGGGGGTGGGAGGGAGGGAATGGTGGGTGATGGGTATTGAGGAGGGCACCTTTTGGGATGAGCACTGGGTGTTGTATGGAAACCAATTTGACAATAAATTTCATATATTGAAAAAAAATAAATAAATTTCAGTTAGTTAACATACAGTGGTATATTAGTTTCAGGTGTACAGTATAGTGATTCAAACGTTCCATACAACACCTCGTGCTCATCACAACAAGTACATTCCTTAATCCCCATCGCCTATTTTTTTATATCCAAACACAATACGTTTATTTATTTTTCTTTTTTTAATATATGAAATTTATTGTCAAACTGGTTTCCATACAACACCCAGTGCTCATCCCAAAAGGTGCCCTCCTCAGTACCCATCACCCACCCTCCCCTCCCTCCCACCCCCCGTCAACCCTCAGTTTGTTCTCAGTTTTTAACAGTCTCTTATGCTTTGGCTCTCTCCCACTCTAACCTCTTTTTTTTTTTCCTTCCCTTCCCCCATGTGTTTCTGTTAAGTTTCTCAGGATCCACATAAGAGTGAAACCATATGGTATCTGTCTTTCTCTGTATGGCTTATTTCACTTAGCATCACACTCTCCAGTTCCATCCACGTTGCTACAAAAGGCCATATTTCATTCTTTCTCATTGCCAAGTAGTATTCCATTGTGTATATACACCACAACTTCTTTATCCATTCATCAGTTGATGGACATGTAGGCTCTTTCCATAATTTGGCTATTGTGAAAGTGCTGCTATAAACATTGGGGTACAAGTGCCCCTTAGCATTAGTACTCCTGTATCCCTTGGGTAAATTCCTAGCAGTGCTATTGCTGGGTCATATGGTAGGTCTATTTTTAATTTTTTGAGGAACTTCCACACTGTATTCCAGAGTGGCTGCATCAGTTTGCATTCCCCATCACCATTTAACACATCCCCCCACCCACTTCCCTCCTAATAACCATCAGATTTTCTCTATAGTTAAGAGTCTATAAGTTAGTCTATAAGTTAAGTTTGGTTTGCATCTAGCTTTGCTTTCTTTGATTTTCTCTATTGACTTCCTGTTTACAATATCATTGACTTCTGCTATAATTTTTATTATTTCTTTTCTGCTTACTTTGTATTTAATTTGCTCTTATTTTCTAGTTGCCTAAAGTGGAGGCTGAGATTACTGAGTTCATATCTCTATTCTTTTCTAATATATGCATTCGCTGCTATAAATTTTCACCTAAGCACTGCTTTGACCACGTCCCACAGACTTTGATAAGTTGTGCTTTCATTTTCATTTAGTTCACAATAATTTTTATTTTCTCTTGAGATGTCTTATTTGACTTATGTGTTATTTAGAAATATGCCAGTTAATCTCCAAGTATTTGGGGGATTTCCAAGCTATTTTAGGTTATTGGTTTCTGGTTTAATTCGATTATTGTCTTGTTTTAATTATATTCTTTCAAATTTGTTAAGGTGTGTTTATGGCCCAGAATGTTGTCTATCATGGAGGATGCTCCAAATGAGCTTTAAAAGAAGGTGCATTCTGCTGTTGTTCAATAAAATAATTTATACACGTCACTTACATCCAATTGATTGATAATATTGTTGAGTTCAACTATGTCCTTACTGATTTTCTGACCTATGGGGTCATCAAAATCCCAGACTTTAGCCTCTACTACAAAGCTGTAATCATCAAGACAGCATGGTATTGGCACAAAAACAGACACATAGATCAATGGAATATAATAGAGACCCCAGAGTTGGACCCACAAATGTATGGCCAGCTAATCTTTGACAAAGCATTTCTAATAAAGGGTTGTTGAAGTCTCCAACTGAATTCCTCCAACCATTTCTCCTTGCCATTCTAGCAATTTTTACCTCACATATTTTGAGACTCTTGTTGGGCACACACCATATTAAGGATTGTTATTTCTTTTGGGGAAATAACCCTTTATTAATGTAATTTCCCATCTTTATCTATGACAATATTCTTTCCATTGAAGTCTGCTTTATCTGAAATTGATACAGCTACTCCTGCTTTATTTTGATTACTGTTAGCATGGTATATCTTTCTTCATTCATTTCATTCCAATGTATATGTGCCTTTATATTTCAATGTTTCTTATACAAAAAAATATAGTTGGGTTTTCTTATTAATTCACCCTAGCAATCTCTGTCTTTTAATTGGTGCATTTGGATCAATGACATTCAAACTGGTAAAAGCCACTTATGAAATGCCCACAGCTAATATCATCCTCAATGGGGGAAAACTTAGAGGTTTCTCCCTGAGATCAGAAACACGACAGGGATGTCCGCTCTCACCGCTGTTGTTTCACATAGTGCAGGAAGTGCTAGCATCAGCAATCAGACATCAAAATCAAGTCAAAGGCATCAAAATTGGCATAGATGAAGTCAAGTTTTCACTTTTTGCAGATGACATGATATAACATGGAAAATCCGATAGACTCCACCAAAAGTCTGCTAGAACTGATACAGGAACTCAGCAAAGTCGCAGGATACAAAATCAATGTACAGAAATCAGTTACATTCTTATACACTAACAATGAAGCAACAGAAAGACAAATAAAAAAACTGATCCTATTCACAATTGCACCAAGAAGCATAAAATACCTAGGAATAAACCTAACCAAAGATATAAAAGATCTGCATGCTGAAAACTATAGAAAGCTTATGAAGGAAACTGAAGAAGATATAAAGAAATGGAAAAACAGTCCATGCTCATGGATTGGAAGGATAAATATTGTTAAAATTTCAATACTACCCAAAGCAATCTACACTTCAATGCAATCCCAATCAAAATTGCACCAGAATTCTTCTGGAAGCTAGAACAAGCAATCCTAAAATTTGTATGGAACCACAAAAGACCCGGAACAGCCAAAGTAATGCTGAGGAAGAAAACCAAAGTGGGAGGCATCACAATCCCAGACTTTAGCCTCTACTACAAAGCTGTATCATCAAGACAGCATGGTATTGGCACAAAAACAGACACATTGATCAGTGGAATAGAATAGAGACCCCAGAGTTGGACCCACAAATATATTGCCAACTAATCTTTGACAAAGCAGGAAAGAATATCCAATGGAAAAAAAGACTGTCTCTTTAACAAATGGTGCTGGGAGAACGGGACAGCAACATGAAGAAGAATGAAACTAGACCACTTTCTTACACCATTCACAAAGATAAACTTAAAATGGATAAAGGACCTGAATGTGAGACAGGAAGCCATCAAAACCCTAGAGGAGAAAGCAGGAAAAGACCTCTCTGACCTCAGCCACAGCAATTTCTTACTTGACCCATCTCCAAAGGCAAGGGAATTAAAAGCAAAAGTGAACTATTGAGACCTCATGAAGATAAAAAGCTTCTGCACTGCAAAGGACACGATCAACAAAACTAAAAGGCAACCAACGAAATGGGAAAAGATATTTGCAAATGACAGACAAAGGGCTAGTATCCAAAATCTACAAAGAGCTCACCAAACTCCACACCTGAAAAACAAATAATCCAGTGAAGAAATGGGCTGAAGACATGAATAGACACTTCTCTAAAGAAGACATCCAGATGGCCAACAGGCACATGCAAAGATGCTCAAAATTACTCCTCATCAGGGAAATACAAACCAAAACCACACTCAGATACCACCTCATGCCAGTCAGAGTGGCTAAAATGAACAAATCAGGAGACTCTAGATGCTGGCAAGGATATGGAGAAATGGGAATCCTCTTGCACTGTTGGTGGGAATGCAAATTGGTGCAGCCGCTCTGAAAAGCAGTGTGGAGGTTCCTCAAAAAATTAAAAATAGATCTACCCTATGACCCAGCAATAACACTGCTAGGAATTTACCCAAGGGATACAGGAGTGTTGATGCAGAGGGGCACTTGTACCCCAATGTTTATAGCAGCACTTTCAACAATAGCGAAACTATGGAAAGAGCCTAAATTTCCATCAACTGATGAATGGATAAAGAAATTGTGGTTTATATACACAATGAAATACTACTTGGCAATGCGAAAGAATGAAATATGGGCTTTTGTAGCAACATAGATGGAACTGGGGATTGTTATGCTATGTGAAACAAGTCAGGCAGAGAAAGATACTATATGTTTTCACTCATATGTGGATCCTGAGAAACTAACAGAAGACCATGGGGGGGGGAGGGGAAAAAAAGAGAGGGAGGGAGCCAAGCATAAGAGACTGTTAAAAACTGAGAACAAACTGAGGGTTGATAGGGGGTGGGAGGGGGGGTGTGTGATGGGTATTGAGGCCCTCCTGAGCACTGGGTGTTGTATGGAAACCAATTTGATAATAAATTTTATATATAAAAAAATAGATCTACCCTATGACCCAGCAATAGCACTGCTAGGAATTTACCCAAGGGATATAGGAGTGCTGATGCAGAGGGGTACTCGTACCCCAATGTTTATAACAGCACTTTCAACAATAGCCAAACTATGGAAAGTGCCTAAATGTTCATCAAATGACGAATAGATAAAGAAGATGTGGTTTATATATACAATGGAATGCTACTTGGCAATGAGAAAGAATAAAATCTGGCCATTTGTAGCCATGTGGATGGAACTGGAGATTGTTATGCTAAATGAAATAAATCAGGCAGAGAAAGACACATACCATATGTTTTCACTCATGTGTGGATTCTGAGAAACTCAACAGAAGATCAGCGGGGAGGGGAAGGGGGAAAAAAAGCTACAGAGAGGGAAGGAGGCAAACCATAAGAGACTCTTAAATACTGAGAACAAACTGAGGGTTGAAGGGGGGCGGTGAGAGGGGATAGTGGTTGATGGGCATTGAGGAGGGCACCTGTTGGGATGAGCACTGAGTGTTGATGGAAACCAATTTGACAATAAATTATATAAAATAAACAAATAAATAAATAAAAAACAAAGTGATTACTGACATAATGGATCTAACTTCCACTATATTTGTTACTATTTTTTTACTTAATGCCCTTGTTCTTTGTTCCTATTTTTGTCTTTTACTCTCTTTCTGCCTTTTGTGGTTTTAACTGAGCATTTTATAAGCATGTATGTGGTTCCATTTTGTCCCCATTCTTAGCATATCCATTATACTTTATTTTTCACATTTTTAGTGGCTATTTCACAATTTTCAATATACATTTACAATGAATCTAAGTCTATTTTAAAATAACACTTGGGGCGCCTGGGTTGCTTAGTTAAGTGTCTGACTCTTCAAGCCCTGCCTTGGGCTATGTGCTGACAGTGTGCAGCCTGCTTGGGATTGTCTCTCTCCCTCCCCTTGCCTGTGTCCCCTCCCTCCCTCTCTTTTTTTTATTAAAAAAAATAACACTATACTGCTTCACAGGAGGTACAGTTACAAGTACCTTATAATAACAAATAATTCTAATTCTTCCCTCCTGTCCCTTATATCATTGCTGTCATGCATTTCACACACACACATGTATAGGCTTACATAATTGAACACATTGTTGCTATTATTATTTTGAACAAATTTGTATAAGTCAGATCAATTAAGAATAAAAAATACATATTTATTTTGCCTTTTCTTATTCTTTCTCTGATGTTTTTCCTTTCCTTACATATACCTGAGTTTCTGACCTATATTATTTTCCTTTTCTCTAAAGCCCTTCTTAATTTCTTGCGAGACAAATATACTGGCAACAAATTCTCTCAATTTTTTAAGTCTGAGAAAGTCTATTTCTTTTTCACTTTTGAATAATAATTCAGCATGGTACAGAATTCTATGTTGGATTTTTTTTTCTCACAACACTAAATATTTCATTCCACCCCTTGCTTGCATGGATTGTGAGAAGTTGGATGTAATTTTTATCTTTATTTAAGGTTTGGAGTACTTTTTTTCTTCTTTCAGGATTGTTGTCTTTACTTTTGATTTCCTACAGTTTCAATATGATATGCTTAGGGGAATACTGAGGGGAATTTACCCTGCTTGGTGTTCTCGGAACTTTCGGGATGTGTGGTTTGGTGTTTGACATTAATTTTGGAAAATTCTCAGTCTTCCTGTTTCAAATATTTCTTCTCTTTTTCTGTCTTTTCATTCTCATATTTCTATTACATATATATTAAAACGTTTGTAGTTGTCCTATTGTTCTGTATTTTTTTTCTTTCAATCTTTTTACTCTTCGCTTTTCAGTTTTTTTATACATAATTTATTTTCAAGTTAGCTTACATACAGTGCATACAGTGTGCTCTTGGCTTTAAGGGTAGATTCCCATGATGCATCGCTTACATACAACACCCAGTGCTCATCCCAACAAGCGCCCTCCTCGATGCCCATCACCCATTTTCCCCTTTCCCTCACCCCCCTCTCCGTCAACCCTCAGTTTGTTCTTGTATTTAAGAGTCTCTTAGGGTTTGCCTCCCTCTCTGTTTGAAACAATTTTTCCCCTTCCCTCCCCCCATGGCCTTCTGTTAAGTTTCTCAAGTTCCACATATGAGTGAAAACATATGATACATGTCTTTCTCTGACTGACTTATTTCACTTAGCATAATACCCTTCAGTTCCATCCATGTTGTTTCAAATGGCATGATTTCATTGTTTCTCATCCCAAGTAGTATTCCATTGTGTATATATAACCCATATCTTTGTTTTTCAGTTTTAAAAGATTCTATTGAGATATCCTCAAGCTCAGAGATTTTTCCTTCAGCCATGTCCAGACAAAGATAAGCCCATTAAAGGTATTCATTTCTGTTACAGCGTTTTTGGTCTCTAATTTTTTTTTTTTTGGTTCTTTCGAAGAACTTTCTTCTGTCTGCTTACATTGCCCATCTATTCTTTTTTTTATTTTTTTAATCTTTGTTTATTTTTGAGAGAGAGAGAGACAGAGTGTGAGCAGGGGAGGGGCAGAGAGAGAGGGAGACACAATCCAAAGCAGGCTCCAGGCCCCGAGCTGTCAGCATAGAGCCTGATGCGGGGCTCGAACTCACAAACCATGAGACCATGACCTGAGCCGAAGTCGGACACTCAACCGACTGAGCCACCCAGGTGTTCCATTGCCCATCTATTCTGGCATACAGTTTACTTTATCTATTAAAGCCCTTAGCATACTAGTCATAGCTTTTATTTTTAAACATGAGGATTCCAACATCACTACCATATCTGGGTCTGGTTCGGATGCTTGCTCTGTCTCTTCAACCTGTGTTCTTTGCCCTTTATTATCTCTTATAATTTTTTTCTTGATAACCATACATGAGGTACTAGCTTTAAAACTATTGTAAGTAGGCCTTTGGTAATGTGTTGGTAAAGTGTGTAGGGAGGGGAAGAGTTCTATGATCCTCTGATTAGGTCTCAGTCCATTAGTGAGCCTGTGCCTCTGCACTATGAATCTCACCAGTGCTTTTCCACACCCTCACCCCTTATTGGGGACAGGATGGCTGAAGAAGCTAAAGATGTATATTTCTCTTTCCCCACATAGAAGGCTAGACCTGGATAGAGTTGCATTTCCCATCCCCCAGATCACTTAGAATCTGATAAAGTCCCAGCAAGTTAAGTTAAATAGATTCTCCTGAAGACAGACCTTGTTAAGAACAGAAGGCTTTGGTGTATTTCAAAATGACTTCACACACACACACACACACACACACACACACACACCCTATGAGGAAATATGAGAGGACTTTTCTCTGATATTCACTGTAAGAACCTGGTAAAACTCCAAAAGACAACACTCACAAAAGTGTAGGGACCCTCCAATAATGGGATACCACAAGAGTTTTTGTTTCTCAGACTTGTTCATCCTGAGCCTTTAGCAATTCATCAATTTCAGTTCAAATTTCTCCCAGCTCTGGTCTCCACAGATGTTTCTGTTCTGGTGGGTTGTGATTCTCTGTATGCTCCTGTTTGTCTCTTTAATTCTGGGGACAGCAGTTTCGTCTTTGACCTCACTTACCTTGCAGATATAAGAAGACCTTTTTTTCATTATATTCAGATTTTTACTTGTTAGGACAGAATGGTGACTACAAGGCTTCACACATGATGGACTAGAAACTCTAAGTCTACCCGAAGTGGCTTTTAAAATACTTCCTATATTTGTACCAAACTACCTTAGTAGGCTCATCTCTTATGCTGTTCTTCCCAGGTCCCCTTTTCTGGCACTAACAGAAACACAGAGTTATCTTCCCTTTTGGAAATCACCAATGCATTCTGCTCTAAGGGTCCTGGAGTGTGTCTGATTTTTGCCAACTCTGTTTTATCTTCCTTGCAGCAATTACAGTTTGGTAATTGCCTAACCTAACATGTCAGTCTTCTTTGGTTGTTTGTCCTGGAACCTGTGAGGAAGAATTATGCTGGTCTTGGATCAGGAAGTAAAAACAGCTTTTTTTAATGAAATTTATTGTCAAATTGGTTTCCATACAACACCCAGTGCTCATCCCAAAAGGTGCCCTCCTCAATGCCCATCAACCACTTTCCCCTCCCCCCTCCCCCCTTCAACCCTCAGTTTGTTCTCAGTATTTAAGAGTCTCTTATGGTTTGCCTCCTTCCCTCTCTGTAGCTTTTTTTCCCCCTTCCCCTCCCCGCTGATCTTCTGTTGAGTTTCTCAGAATCCACATATGAGTGAAAAAATATGGTATCTTCTTTCTCTTCCTGATTTATTTCACTTAGCATAACAATCTCCAGTTTCATCTATGTTGCTACAAAAGCCCATATTTCATTCTTTCGCATTGCCAAGTAGTATTCCATTGTGTATATAAACCACAATTTCTTTATCCATTCATCAGTTGATGGACATTTAGGCTCTTTTCATAGTTGAGAGTGCTGCTATAAACATTGGGGTATGAGTACCCCTCTGCATCAGCACTCCTGTAGCCCTTGGGTAAATTCCTAGCAGTGCTATTGCTGGGTCATAGGGTAGACCTATTTTTAATTTTTTGAGGAACCTCCACACTGCTTTTCAGAGCGGCTGCACCAGTTTGCATTCCCACCAACAGTGCAAGAGTGTTCCCGTTTCTCCACATACTTGCCAGCATCTAGAGTCTTCTGATTTGTTCATTTTAGCCACTCTGACTGGCATGAGGTGGTATCTGAGTGTGGTTTTGATTTGTATTTCCCTGATGAGGAGTGATGTCGAGCATCTTTGCATGTGCCTGTTGGCCATCTGGATGTCTTCTTTAGAGAAGGGTCTATTCATGTCTACCGATGGAATGGGAAAAGACATTTGCAGATGACATATCGGATAAAGGGCTAGTATCCAAAATCTATAAAGAACTCACCAAACCCCACACCCAAAAAACAAATAATCCAGTGATGAAATGGGCAGAAAAACAGCTCTTTTATTCAGTGGTGCTGCTATGGACAGTGTTGGGGGCTAAGCAACAGAGTTTACTTCCCTGTTGGGCTTTTTTTACATAAACATTACAGGCATACCTCACTTTATTGTGTTTCACTTTATTGAGATTGACAGATTTGCGAGTTTTTTTTAATGTTTATTTATCTTTGAGAGAGAGAGGGAGAGACAGAGTGTGAGAAGGGGAAGGGCAGAGAGAGTGGGAGACACAGAATCCAAAGCAGGCTCCAGGCTCCGAGCTGTCAGCACAGAGCACGATGCAGGGCTCGAACTCATGAGCCACGAGATCATGACCTGAGCCGAAGTCAGACGCTTAACCAACTGAGCCACCAGGTGCCCCTACAGATTTGCGTCTTTTATAAATTGAAGGTTTGTGGCAATCCTGCATGGAGCGTCTGGTCTGTTGGCACCACTTTTCCAAAAGCATTTGCTCATTTCGTGTCTCTGTGTCACATTTTGGCAATTCTCACAATAGTTCAAACTTTTTCATTATTATTATATTTGTTATGGTGATCTGTGATCAATGATCTTTGATGTTACTGTTGTCATTGTTTTGGGACACCACAGACTACACCCGTATAAGACAGAGAACTTAATCAATAAATGTTGTGTGTGTTATAGGGCACCTGAGTGATTCAGTTGGTTAAGCACCGGACTCCTGATTTTGGCCCAGGTCATGATCTCACAGTTTGTGCGATGAAGCCCTGCATGGGGCTCCATGTGCTGACAATGCAGTGCCTACTTGGGATTCTCTCTCTCCTTCTTTCTCTGCTCTTTCCCCTCTCATGCTTCTCTCTCTCTCTCTCTCAAAATAAATCAATATTTTTTTAAATGTTGTGTGTGTTCTGACAGCTCCATGGACCAGCAATTCCCTCATCTCTCTTCCTCTCCTCAAGCATCCTTATTCCCTGAGACACAGCAATATTAAAATCCTGCTAATTAATCACTTCGTGATGGCCTATAAGTGTTCAAGTGAAAGGAAGAGTTGCATATCTCTCACTTTCAATCAAAAGTTAGAAATGTTGATGATGTTGCTATAAACATAGAGGTGCATGTGTCCTTTTGTATCAATATTTTTGTATCTTTTGGGTAAATGCCTAGTAGTATAATTGCTGGGTCATAGGGTACTTCTATTTTTTACTTTCTGAGAAACCTCCATGCTGTTCTTCAGAGTGGCCACACCAGTTTGCATTCTTACCAACAGTGTAAGAGGGTTCCCCTTTCTCAGCATCCTTGCCAACATCTGTTGTTTCCTGTGTGAGCATAGCGGGGGGGAGGGGAATGAGAAAAGGCAAAGAATAAAACAGACTCTTAACTCTAGAGAACAAACTGAGGGTTGCTGGGGGGAGGTGGGCGGGGTGGATGGGTTAAATGTGTGGTGCATATTAAGGAGGGCACTGGATATTGTAGGTAAATAATGAATCACTAAATTCTAAACCTTAAACTAAAAACAAAAAAATAGCTAGAAATGATTCAGTTTAATGAATAAGGCATGTCAAAACTGAGATAGGCCAAATATCATATGATTTCACTCATATGTGGAATTTAAGAAACAGATGAACATATGAGAAGAGAAGGAAAAATAAGATAAAAACAGAGAGGGAGGCAGACTATAAGAGATTAAGTACAGAGAACAAAATGGGGTTTCTAGAGGTGAAGTGCATGGGGGGGGGATAGGCTAAATGGATGATGGGCATTAAGGAGTGCACTTGTTGTGATGAGCACTGAGTGTTATATGTAAGTGATGAATCATTGGATTCTACTCCTGAAACCAATACTACACTGTATACTAACTTGAATTTAAAAAAATAAACTAAAAACATTGAGATAAGCCAAAACTATGTTTGTTAAGACAGTTAACCAAGTTGTGAATGCAAAGAAAAATTTCCTGAAGAAAACTAAAAGTACTATTTCAATGAACACATGAATGATAAGAAAGTGAAACAGCTTTATTGCTGATATGGAGTAAGTTTTAGTGGTCTGGATAGAAGATCAAACCAGATACAACATTTGCTTAAGCCAAAACCTAATCCAGAGCAAGACTCTAGCTCTCTTCAATTCTATGAAAGCTGAGAGAGCTAAGTAAATGGTAGAAGAAAAGTTTGAAGCTACCAGAGGGATTCATGATGTTTAAGGAAAGAAGCCATCTCCATAACATAAAAGTGCAAGGTGAAACAGCAAGTGATGATATAGAAGCTGCACCAAGTTACCCAGAGGATCTAGCTAAGATAATTAAAAAGGTGACTGCACTAAACAACAGATTTTCAATGTAGATAAAACAACCATTGTTTTGTAAAACAACCATTCTTCCATTGGAAGAAGATGCCACCTAGGACTTTCATAGCTACAGAAAAGATAATGCCTAGTTTCAAAGCTTCAAGGGATAGGCTGACTTTCTTGTTAAGGGCTAATGCAGCTGGCGACATTAAGTTGAAGCCAATGCTCATTTACCATTCTGAAAATCCTAGGGCCTTTAAGAATTATGCTAAATCTACTCTGCCTGTGCTCTATAAATGGAACAACAAACCCTGGATGACCACACATCTGTTTGAAACATGATTTACCAGATATTTTAAGCTCACTGTTGAGACCTACTGCTCAGACAAAAAAAAAGATTCCTTTCAAAATATTACTGCACATTGATAGTGTCACACAAGAGCTCTGGTGAAGATGTATAACAAGATTAATGTTGTTTGTACACCTGCTTACACAACATCCATTCTGCAGCCTATAGATTAAAAGTAATTTTGGCATCCCAGTATTACAAAGAAATACATTTCATAAGGCTATCTATAGCTGCCATAGCTCATAATTCCTCTGATGGATCTGGGGAAAGTAAATTGAAAACCCCTGGAAATGTTTCACCATTCTACGTGCCATTAAGAACATTTATGATTCATGGAAAGAGGTCAAAATATCATTATTAATAGGAATTTGGAAGAAGCTAATTCCAACTCTCATGACCTTGAGGAGTTCACAGCTTCAGTGCAGAAAGTAAGTGAAGATGTGGCAGAACTAGTAAGAGAATTAGATTTGGAAGTGGAGCTTGAAGATGTGACTGTGAACAGATGAGGAGTTGCTTCTTATGGATGAGCAAAGAAAGTGTTTTCTTGAGATGGAATTGACTCCTGGTGAAGATGCTGTAAAGATTGTTAAAATCACAGCAAAGAATTTATAATATTACATAAACTTAGTTGATAAAGCAGCAGCAGAGTTGGGGAGGATGACTCCAATTTCAAATAAAGTTCTACTATGGGGTGCAATGATGTGGATGGAGCTAAAGAGTATCATACTGAGTGAAATGAGTCAGTCATAGAAAGATAAATACCATATAATTTCACTCATATGTGTAATTTTTCAAAAAATGCTCATGGGGGAAAAAGAGAGAGGAAATCCAAGAAACAGAATCTCTCTTTTTAAATTTTTAATGTTTATTTATTTTTGAGAGAGAGATGGACACAGACAGAGCATAAGAAGGGGAGAGGCAGAGAATCTCTCCCACAGAATCTGACACAGATTTTGAAGCACAGAATGTAAAGCAGACTCCAGGCTCTGAGCTGTTAGCACAGAGTCCGATGCGGGGCTTGAACTCACAAGCCATGGGATCATGACCTGAACTGAAGTCAGATGCTTAACCGACTGAGTCACCTAGGCGCCCCAAAACAGAATCTTCATTACAGAGAACAAATTGATGGTTACAAGGGAAGGTGGGTGGAGGAATGGGTTAAAGAGGTGATCACCTGATTTGTCTCTGCAAGTCAGTAGCAGTTTCATTACTTCCCTGTGATTTTCATGGGCCAGAAGACAGAAGGGAAGACATGAACATGGTCAGCCTGCTACCCCTATCCACAAGCCCCTTTGACCTTTATAGAGCCAAGAGCTCCATGGCTGCTTGTTATAAGTCTCCCTAGTTCTATGTCTGGTTGGGGCAGATGTCTTTCTTGAGATTCTCAATAGCATTACATATGAAATAAATAATACCACAAAGGATGTTGTGAACGATAATTCCTAACTACTGTGCAGGTTTTGATGTAACCCCAGGAATTCTGGATTAGTAGAATAAAATGTCATTATCCTGAACAACAACAACAACAACAACAACAAAACAGGTCCTGGGGATTAAGGAGTGCACTTGTGATAAGCACCAAGTGTTGTATGGAAGTGTTGAATCACTAAATCGTACACCTGAAACTAATATTACACTGTTACCTAACTGGAATTTAAATTAAAACTTGAAAAATAAATACATAAATACTTTAAAAATTACAATAAAATAAAATAAAATGGTATCAAACAGCATCACATACTACAGAGAAATCATTCATGAAAGGAAGAGTTAATTGATGTCACAAACTTCATTGTTGTCTTATTTGAAGGGAATTGCCACAACCACTCAACCTTCAGCAACCACCAGCCTGATCAGTCAGTAGCCATCAACACTGAGGTAAAAACCCTCCACCAACAAAGGATTATGAGCTGCTGATACTTCAGATGATGGTTAGCAACCTTTAGCCATAATGTATTTTTAAATTAAGGTATATACATTGTTTTTTTAGACATAATGCTATTTCACAGTTAATAGTTTACAGTATAGTGTAAACGTAACTTCTATATGAATAGGGAACCGCATAAATTCATTTGACTCATTTTATTGCAATATTTGTTTTATCTATGTTGTCTGGAACCAAACCCACAATATCTTCAAGGTACATCTGTATATTTATGTCCTCTGAATATTCCACCTTGGGAAAATTGGATGCACTCTGATCATGGAGGATTTTATTGGAAACAACCCAAGTTGACAATCTTATGGTCTGAACCTTCTATTCTAATGAGAATTTCCCCAGGTCCTATGGTGTTGATGCTGTGATTCTAATCTTTCATGTTTTCTTTGGTGCTTCTCAAGCTTCTGTGAATGGTATTGGCGTACAAAGTTTACATTAAGGGTCAAGCAGGATATGGCTGTTCTCTGAAGAGCAATGTGTGTAATGAGTAAAAGGTTAGTCCACTTCCCCAACCTTTTCCCTCTAAATGCTCACTGCCTCCTGAATAATCTAAGCTACTTTTTTAAAAAATCTCCTAATCCAATGACAGGAGAGTTACCAGTGCTGCCTCAAGATATCAAATGTCTTTGTTTTTGGTGGCTTATTTTTCTGTACCTGTGAATTTAATGCTTGGGTTTGTAATCCGAGCACAGGTACAGGAAAACAATAAAAAGGAGCAAGGAACATTTAGGTCGAACAAGTAAAAGCTAGGAAAGGATTTTTTCACAGCACTCTGAAAATAATAATTCTGCATTGTTTCCTTGCTTTTTGTTTTGTTTTATTTTGCTGTTTTCAGAGTAGAGATGATTGACATATTTAATTCAGTTCCTGGAGTCAACATGAACAATCTGACCCCCCAAATAAACCAAGGGAGAATATAACAATTGTGTAATGTTCATGTGGGATGCAAGTGGACAATGTGACCCAGGTTTCTAATCAGCTCACAAACTTGTGGCTGAAACTTCTACTAGCCTCCTCGCTCTCCAGCCCATCCCATTCTGGAATAGCAGCCTGTCTTTGCCATTGCCAAAGTCAGTGGCCTTTGGTGCAACCAGATTCATATCAATGCCCAGTAGGCCCTTTGTGGTGTTTAATTTTCATCATCAGTCCTTACACAGCCATCCATGGTCAGACAGAGGGTTATATGCTTAGTTCCAGTTCATAGACCATGCAAAGTACACAGGGAACTTTACAACTTGAGCAGGGCAATATTTTGCATTATTAACTGACTTTTGATTTCATGTTTTTTGTACTTCTCTGCATTTGCACTACAAAAGCAGTTGGCCAGTCACTGCCTCAAGGGAAGCACAGAAGATAGGCACTTCTGCCCTCCCTCACATTAGAAGGTTGACTATGAGCCAACGAAGACTCAGTATAGCTCCTTCCTTAGCACAATAACACTCTATGGATTCAACAATTGCCTCCCCTATATCAGAGATTAAATAACATTTTTGTGGAAGAGAATGGTGCAGAATTTTTAGAACATATAAAGTTTCTAAATTAATCTGTCTTCTGCAAAAAGCAACAATAAAAATGTCTCAAGTCCATTTGGACATTCGATTTTTGACTCTCAATAGAATGGTGACTGAGATTTGGGAAACTTGATACTAGTTGGCCTATCACATGGTAACTGGCCCCTGACATGCACTTACAGTATAAATAACTATCAAACTGCACAACATTCATTAAGGGACTGTTTGGGGGGATTGGATGCCAGGGGGTGCATAACTGTCATCTTTGAGAGAAGGAAATCTACAAGATGAAACCACTGTTTTCCACAGAATGCTGCCCGGTTCCAGGTGGTGGCACAAGGAGTTGGAACCTAAATGAACACAGATGCTTTGGTGAGTTGAGGAGATTAAGGCTTACAGCTGCTGAAGCACGTCAAATTTGCAGGTCTTATCTCGAGAGAGAGAGCTCTTCTTGTCTGAGGCTGAGAGCAAAACTCCATGAAGCCTGTGATGGAGCAGGTGCTGGGGGAGGAATGCAGAAACCTTGCTGAACATTTTAAGTATTCAGTTCAGATGACTGATAGGCCAGGTGCTAGGGATAAAGTACTCTATCCTAGAACTAAATTTGAAACTGATACCCACCATCACAAAGAATGAAAGCAAGCCTGACAGACCAAAAGGATCCAATAGTAACTTAACTAGCTGCAAGAACAAAACTGAACAACCTTTAATGGAAAATGACAAAGTCCAAATTTAAAGCAATGTATTACTTACAATGTTCTGCACAAAACAAAAAATTTTCTTTCTTTTAAATTTTTTTCTCAACATTTATTTATTTTTGAGAGACACAGAGTGCAAGCTGGGAAGGGGCAGACAGAGAGGGAGACACAAAATCCAACGCAGGCTCCAGGCTCTCAGCTGTCAGCACAGGGCCTGGTGCAAGGCTTGAACTCACCAACTGAAATCATGACCTAAGCCAAAGCCACTTGGTTAACTGACTGAGCCCCTAAAACAAAAAATTTTCTAGACATACAATGAAGGAGAACAGAGTCAACACAAAATCAAGAAAAATGGAGATGGCAACATAGGAGGACGCTGGGCTAACCTCATACTGCTTTTCCCTTAAATTCCACCCACAGCAGCCTAAATAACCCAGAAAACTAACAGAAGACTAGCAGAATGGACTCTCCTGAGCCAAGCATAAACAAGAGGTCAACGGAAGAGGGTAGGAAGGGCAGAGAGGTGGTGTGTGTTACACGGACTGGCGGGAGGGACCCAGGGAGTGGAAGGGCAGCCCACCAGGCAAGGCAGAGCAACCAAAGTCTGGCTTGCAAAGGAAGAGGGGCCGGACTCCATGAGTTCTGACAGCTGGTTGGACTTAACATCTGGAATGTTAAAAGTCAACAGCTCTGCTCTCAGAGAGGGGGGAGGGCCAGAGGAAACCAGGAGGGAGAGTTGTTGAGCCCCAGAAGGACAGAGCTCAGTGGGGGAACAAAGGCGCTGGCAAGCACCATTTCCCTCTCCCAACCCCCGGCCAAAATTCCAAAGGCAACCAGTTTCCATCACCCAACTTGCTTGTACCACGCAAATGCTCAACGCTGTGCTTCTGTGGATCCATCCCTCTGAAAGGCCTCCCTCCTTCCTGGTGCTTCAGGGCCCCTCACACAGGGGACCACCCATGGCAAAGCTAGTTAAGCTTGCCCCTCCCACCCCTGTGAAACTTGCGGATACACCCCATCTAATACACCCTTGGCCAGATCCCATGGAAGCAGCACCACAAGCCTGGCAGTGTGCAAGCATCCCAGACAGGGGCCACACGTCTCCACAGTGAGTCCTGCCCCTGGGAGAGGGGAAGATAAAGTACACACCAGTCTGTGGCTCCAGCAATGGGCTGGAGGCAGACATCTGGTCTGACTGCAGCTCAGCCCACCAACAAAAGATTCTCAGGACAGCACACGGGAAGTGCCCTGCAGTTTGGAGCTATGACAGGGACTACCCAAAATGACAAAACGGAAGAATTCTCCCCAGAAGAAACTCCATATGTAGCGACAGCTAACAAATTGATCAAAACCGATTTAAGCAATATAACAGAACAAGAATTTAGAATAATAGCCATAAAATTAATCGCTGGGCTTGAAAAAGGCATAGAGGACAGCAGAGAATCTATTGCTACAGAGATCAAGGGAATAAGAAATAGTCATGAGGAATTAATAAATGCTATAAATGAGGTGCAAAATAAAATGGAGGCGGCCATAGCATGGATTGAAGAGGCAGAGGAGAGAATAGGTGAATTACAGGATAACATTATGGAAAAAGAGGAAGCTGAGAAAAAGAGAGATAAAAAAAATCCAGGAGTATGAGGGGAGAATTAGAGAACTAAGTGATGCATTCAAACAGAACAATATCTGTATCATAGGAATTCCAGAAGAAGAAGAAGAGAGAGAAAGGGGCTGAAGGTGTACTTGAACAAATCATAGCTGAGAACTTCCCTGATCTGGGGTATGAAACAGACATTTAAATCCAAGAGGCACAGGGAACTCCCTTCAGAAGTAACTTGAATCAATCTTCTGCACGACATATCATAGTGAAACTGGCAAAAGACAAGGATAAAGAGAAAATTTGAAAGTGGCTAGGGATAAACAGGCCTTAACATACAAATGTAGACACAAAAGGGTAGTAGCAGACCTATCTACTGAAACTTGGCAGGCCAGAAAGGAATGGAAGGAAATCTTCAATGTGATGAACAGAAAAAATATGCAGCTGAGAATCCTTTATCCAGCAAGTCTGTCATTCAGAAGAGAGAGAGAGATAAAGGTCTTCCCAAACAAACAGAAACTGAAGGAATTCATCACCACTAAACCAGCCCTACAAGAAATCCTAAGGGGAACTCTGTAAGTGAAATGTTGCAAGGACCACCAAGTACCAGAGACATCACTACAAGCATGAAACCTACAGACATCACAATGACTCTAAACCCATATCTTTCTATAATAACACTGAATGTAAATGGACTAAATGCTCCAACCAAAAGACATAGGGTGTCAGAATGGATTGAAAAAAAAAAAAAAACAAGACCCATCTATTTGTTGTCTACAAAAGACTCATTTTAGACCTGAGACACCTTCAGATTGAAAGTGAGGGGATGGAGAACTATCATGCTACTGGAAGTCAAAAGAAAGCTGGAGTAGCCATACTTATATCAGACAAACTAGACTTTAAATTGAAGGCTGTAACAAGAGATGAAGAAGGGCATTATATAATAATCACAAGGTCTATCCATCAGGAAGAGCTAACAATTATAAATGTCTATGTGCCGAATACTGGAGCCCCCAAATATATAAAACAAGTAATCACAAACATAAGCAACCTTATTGACAAGAATGTGGTAATTGCAGGGGACTTTAATACCCCACTTACAGAAATGGATAGATCATCTAGACACACAGTCAATAAAGAAACAAGGGCCCTGAATGATGCATTGGATCAGATGGACTTGACAGATCTATTTAGAACTCTGCATCCCAAAGCAACAGAATATACTTTCTTCTCGAGTGCACATGGAACATTCTCCAAGATAGATCACACACTGAGTCACAAAACAGCCTTTCATAAGTATACAAGAATTGAGATCATACCATGCATACTTTCAGACCACAATGCTATGAAACTTGAAATCAACCACAGGAAAAAGTCTGGAAAACCTGAAAAAGCATGGAGGTTAAAGAACACCCTACTAAAGAATGAGTGGGTCAACCAGGCAATTACAGAAGAAATTAAAAAATATATGGAAAAAATGAAAATGAAAAGACAACAATGCAAATGCTTTGGGATGCAGCAAAGGCAGCCCTGAGAGGAAAATACATTTCAATCCAGGCCAATCTCAAGAAACAAGAAATATCCCAGGTACAAAATCTAACAGCACACCTAAAGGAAATAGAACCAGAACATCAAAGACACCCCAAACCCAGAAGAAGATGAGAAATAATAACGATCAGAGCAGAAATAAACAATATAGAACCTAAAAAAAAAAACTGTAGAGCAGATCAATGAAACCAAAAGTTGGTTTTTTGAAACAATAAACAAAATTGATAAACCTCTAGCCATGCTTCTCAAAAAGAAAAGGGAGATGACCCAAACTGATAAAGTCATGAATGAAAATGGAATTATTACAACCAATCCCTCAGAGATACAAGCAATTATCAGGGAATACGATGAAAAATTATATGCCAACAAACTGGACAACCTGGAAGAAATGGACAAATTTCTAAACACCCACACACTTGCAAAACTCAAACAAGAGGAAATAGAAAGCTTGAACAGACCCATAACCAGCGAAGAAATTGAATCAGTTATCAAAAATCTCCCAACAAATAAGAGTCCAGGACCACATGGCTTCCCT
Organism: Lynx canadensis; assembly: GCF_007474595.2. NCBI lineage: Eukaryota > Metazoa > Chordata > Mammalia > Carnivora > Felidae > Lynx > Lynx canadensis. Next base: position 44,760,601 of record NC_044321.2, read on the forward strand.
GGGGAATTCTACCCGACATTTAAAGCAGAGATAATACCTATCCTACTCAACCTATTCCAAAAATAGAAAGGGAAGGAAAACTTCCAGACTCATTCTATGAAGCCAGTATTACTCTGATTCCTAAACCAAACAGAGACCCAGTAAAAAAAGAGAACTACAGGCCAATTATCCCTGACGAATATGGATGCAAAAATTCTCAGTAAGATACTAGCAAATCGAATTCAACAGCTTATAACAAGAATTATTCACCATGATCAAGTGGGATTCATTCCTGGGATGCAGGGCTGGTTCAACATTCGCAAATCAATCACCGTGATACATCACATTAATAAAAGAAAAGAACCATATGATCCTGTCAACCGATGCAGAAAAAGCATTAGACAAAATTCAGCATCCTTTCTTAATAAAAACCCTCATGAACTTCGGGATAGAAGGAACATACTTACACATCATAAAAGCCATTTATGAAAAGCCCACAGCTGATATCATCCTCAATGGGGAAAAACTGAGAGCTTTCCCCCTGAGATCAGGAACACGACAGGGATGTCCACTCTCACCGCTGTTGTTTCACATAGTGTTGGAAGTGCTAGCATCAAAATCAGACAACAAAAGGAAATCAAAGGCATCAACGTTGGCCAAGATGAAATCAAGCTTTCACTTTTTGCAGATGACATGATATTATACATGGAAAATCTGATAGACTCCACCAAAAGTCTGCTAGAACTGATACAGGAATTCAGCAAAGTCGCAGGATGCAAAATCAATGTACACAAATCACTTGCATTCTTATACACTAACAATGAAGGAACAGAAAGACAAATAAAGAAACTGATCCTATTCACAATTGCACCAAGAAGCCTAAAATACCTAGGAATAAACCTACAAAAAAAGATGTAAAAGATTTGTATGCTGAAAACTATAGAAAGCTTATGAAGGAAATTGAAGACAAGAAAATGGAAAAACATTCCATGCTCATGGATTGGAAGAATAAATTATTGTTAAAATGTCAATACTGGGGCGCCTGGGTGGCGCAGTCGGTTAAGCGTCCGACTTCAGCCAGGTCACGATCTCGCGGTCCGTGAGTTTGAGCCCCGCGTCGGGCTCTGGGCTGATGGCTCAGAGCCGGGAGCCTGTTTCCGATTCTGTGTCTCCCTCTCTCTCTGCCCCTCCCCCGTTCATGCTCTGTCTCTCTCTGTCCCAAAAATAAATAAATGTTGAAAAAAAAATTTTTTTTTAAATAAAAAATAAAAAAAATAAAAATAAAAATAAAATAAAAAAAATGTCAATACTACCCAAATTAATCTACACATGCAATGCAATCCCAATCAAAATTGCACCAGCATTCTTCTCGAAACTAGAACAAGCAATCCTAAAATTCATATGGAACCACAAAAGACCCCGAATAGCCAAAGGAATTTTGAAGAAGACCAAAGTGGGAGGCATCACAATCCCAGACTTTAGCCTCTACTACAAAGCTGAAATCATCAAGACAGCATGGGATTGGCACAAAAACAGACACATAGACCAATGGAATAGAATAGAAACCCCAGAACTAGACCCACAATCGTATGGCCAACTAATCTTTGACAAAGCAGGAAAGAATATTCAATGCAAAAAGTCTCTTTAACAAATGGTGCTGGGACAACTGGACGGCAACATGCAGAAGGATGAAACTAGACCACTCTCTTACACCATTCACAAAAATAAACTCAAAATGGATAAAGGACCTGAATGTGAGACAGGAAACCATCAAACCCTAGAGGAGAAAGCAGGAGAAAACCTGTCTGACCTCTGCTGCAGCAATTTCTTACTTGACACATCCCCAAAGGCAAGGGAATTAAAAGCAAAAATGAACAATTGGGACCTCATGAAGACAAAAAGCTTCTGCACTGCCAAGAAAACAATCAACAAAATGAAAAGGCAAGCAACCGAATGGGAAAAGATATTTGCAAATGACATATTGGACAAAGGGCTAGTATCCAAAATCTATGAAGAACTCACCAAACTCCACACCTGAAAAACAAATAATCTAGTGAAGAAATGGGCAGAAAACATGAATAAACACTTCTCTAAAGAAGACATCCGGATGGCCAACAGGCACATGAAAAGATGCTCAACATCGCTCCTCATCAGGGAAATACAAATCAAAGCCACATTCAGGTACCACCTTACGCCGGTCAGAGTGGCTAAAATGAACAAACCATGAGATTATAGATGCTGGAGAGGATGTGGAGAAACGGGAACCCTCTTCCACTGGTGGTGGGAATGCAAACTGGTGTAGCCGCTCTGGAAAAGAGTGTGGAGGTTCCTCAAGAAATTAAAAATAGATCTATGCTATGACCCAGCAATAGCACTGCTACGAATTTACCCAAGGGATACAGGAATGCTGATGCAGAGGGGCACTTCTACCCCAATATTTATAGCAGCACTTTCAACAATAGCCAAATTATGGAAAGAGCCTAAATGTCTATCAGCTGTTGAATGCATAAAGAAATTGTGGTTTATATACACAATGGAATACTACTTGGCAATGATAAGGAATGAAATATGACCTCTTGTAGCAACATGGATGGAACTAGAGAGTGTTATGCTAAGTGAAATAAGTCATAGAGAGAAAGACAGATACCATGTTTTCACTGTTATGTGGATCCTGAGATACTTAACAGAAGACCATGGGGGAGGGGAAGGAAGAAAAAAAGAGGTTAGAGAGAGAGGGAGGCAAATCACAAGAAACTCTTAAAAACTGAGAACAAACCGAGGGTTGATGGGAGGTGGGAGGGAAGGGAGGGTGGGTGAGGGGTATTGAGGAGGGCACCTTTGGGATGAGCACTGGGTGTTTATGGAAACCAATTTGGCAACAAATTTCATATTAAAAAAAGAAATCGTGGTTTATGTACACAATGGAATACTACTTGGCAATGAGCAAGAATGAAATATGGCCGTTTGTAGCAACGTGGATGGAACTGGAGAGTGTTATGCTAAGTGAAATAAGTCATACAAAGGAAGACAGATACCATATGGTTTCACTCTTATGTAAATCCTGAGAAACTTAACAGAAGACCATGGGGGAGGTGAAGGGGGAAAAAAATTTAGACAGGGTGGGATCCAAACCATAAGAGACTCTTAAAAACTGAGAATAAACTGAGGGTTGATGAGTGCTTGGAGGGAAGGGAAAGTGGGTGATGGGCATTGAGAAGAGCACCTTTGGGATGAGCACTGGGTGTTGTATGGAAACCAATTTGACAATAAATTTCATATTAAAAATATGACAAAATTTAATTTCTGGACCTACAAAGCCAGGGAAAATGGTGACTACACCAAAACTCTGACTTCTCTTGTGGGGAACTAACTGGGTGACAAAATGACCTTCCTCATTATCCCTTTGAATCATGCCTTTTTAGACTGTGAGAACTAGTTTGTGAAATTTTTCTTTCCCAGTCCACAGTACATGGATTCAATGGTGACGTGGACATGTGCCATGTTAGTTTCCACTATAACCCCAGAGCCTTGCATAGTGTTTGGAGAACACAAAGTTCTTAAATATTTGTCAAATAAATTCTCTTAAGTCTTTGCATATTCTGTTTCTTCTTCTTGGAAGGTCATCTGCACAACTTTCATAGTTGATAAACTCCAAGTCATCCTTAAAAGCAAGGTACAAGTGGGGTGCCTGGGTGGTTCAGTTGGTTAAGCATTGAACTTTGATTCAGGTAATGATCTTGTGGTTCATGAGTTCAAGCCCCACATTGGGATCTCTGCTGTCAGTGCAGAGCCCACTTTGGGAACTCTGTCACCCTCTCTCTGCCCCTCCCCTGCTTGCTTGCACTATTTCTCTCTCTCTCTCAAAAATAAATAAACATTAAAAAAAAAAACTAGGTACAAGTGCTCCTGACTCTTTCAGGAAGTTGTTTCCTCTTTTATGTTCCATCAAATATTGCCATCGTGTTGCCACCTTTATCATAGTTATTGTGGGATTGCATTAAGGCCTGTTTCTCCCACCAGACTCTGAAGTTTTCATAACGATGACAATTTCTAGTTCATCTTTGTAAAAGTTCTTCAATTTCTATAGCACTCTTTATTCTTCTACTAATCTTATGTGTTCAGTCTTATTTTCTAAACCACATTGGGCATTACTGTGATATAAGATAGTCATACTGTTGATTTTGTGTGCCATATGTTTATTCAACCATCATCCCTGCTCTTCAAGCATACCAAGCCCTTCTATCATCCCTCAATCCTGAAGATTGCCAAAATACTTAAGCCTCATTTAAGCCTCTTCCTTCCTCCAGATTTCAATCTTTAAACTCAGATACTTGACCAGATACAATAAAAACTAAATATACTTTTTTTTTTCAGAGAAAGAACAGCACCTTCAGCAACAGCATTATCTGAAAATTAACTGTGAAAAATATTTGGGGGGCATATATCATCTTGTGGCTTTAATCAAATCCACTTTTGAACAAATTAATTATTATCTAAAGTCTTTCCAAATTTCTCTGAGTTCATTGTGGTAGATGTAAATGGAGAGAAAGGCAGGGTGAGCAGGAAGGGGAAGGGTGGCCCTGGGAAATTTTGATTTGATAAGAAGCTCAAAAGATTATATTAATCCTCAAATATTCATCCACCACTCATTTTACTCTAACATATGTCCCCATCAATACTTTTTTTTTTTAGAAGAAAGCCTGTAGAAAAAAAAAATATCCAGCCTAAGCTATCAACATCTCCATTAATCCTCAAGGCTCAAAAGAGTTAAGTAACTTGCCCAAGTTCACTTAACCAGTAAGTGGTGATATTATTGGCCAGAAAATCTGAACTATTTTTTATAACACATTTTATTATTCAAAAATCCTTTTCACAATAATCCTTTGTGAAAAGGTTAACTTTTGATAATCTTGTGAGATATTCTACCAGAAACATCAGGTAAGCATTTGGATGAATGGATATGAGTTCATAGAAGAGTTCTGAAATGGAGATGAAGTTTGAAATTCATCAATATAAAAATGTTTCATTTCTATTCTTTGGCCATGTCTCACTGAAAACCCAAAGCAGACAGGAAGCAAAGAGAAACAGGCAACTGACAAAAGAGGTTGCTATGCAACATATGAGAAAAACTAAACAAAATTGATTTGGTTCCATGGCTCAAATGCTGTGGTCCCAGAAAAGAGCTTCCTTAAGCAGAAAAAAGAGAAAGAGAAAATAAGAGTGGAAAAAATTCCAGAGAGATCTGCAGTTGAGTTGGAAAAGTACAAGTTCATTGTTAGATAAGAACATATCGCAGTAATATATCATTCTGTGATTTAAGCAAATACTTTCTTGTGTCATCCTGGCAGCACAGAATCATTTGGGCCTTGGGTAGGACCTCTGTGAATATAGGAATATATTATTCTTATTACTTTATGGAAGTAGTCTTGAGTGGGAAAATAATAGGAATAATTTTAAGCCATGATACATGCTGCTGCAAAATTGCCCTTCTAAAATATTTTATTGGTTTACATTGTCAATAGTAGTGCATAAAAACACGCACTGACCACCTCCTTACCAAAACTGGATATTTCTTCCTTCTTAACTGTGTTTAATTTGATTTAGTTCTTTTTACAGGAGGATGAATTAATCCTCTCCACCTCCCCATCCATTCTCCTCTATGCACAGGGAAGTGGTAGAATCCTTAAAAAATAATAATGATGAATTTGGTGGTCTACTTCAGTAACAAAAAATGCCACCACAAAAGATTAATTCATTTCCTGAATTAATTAATTAATTAATTCCTGAATTAATTAATTCATTCCTGAATTTTTCTTGTGGTTGACTTCTAGTTTCATAGATTGTGGTCAGAAAAGGTGTATGTTTGACTTCTATCTTTTTGTTTTTCCTGGGGCTTGTTTTGTGACCTTTATATGATAATCCTGAGAATGTTCCATGTGCACTTGAAAAGAATGTGTACTCTGCTGTTTTAGAATGGAATATTCTGAATATATCTGTGAAGTCCATCTCATCCAGTGTGTCATTCAAAACTATTATTTCCTTATTTATTTTCTGTTTAGATTATTTGTCCATTGATTTAAGTGGGGTGTTAAATTATCCTACTATTATTGTATTACTACCAATGAGTTCCTTTATGTTTGTGATCGTTTTATATACTTGGGAGGTTCCATGTTGGATGCATAAATATTTACAATTGTTTTACCTTCTTACTGGATTGTCCACTTTATGATTATATAGTGCCCTTGTCTCTTGTTACAGCCTTTGTTTTAAAGCTTATTTTGTCTGATAAAGTATTGATATTCCAGTTTTCTTCTTGCATCCATTTGTGTGATGTTTCTCCGTCCCTTTACGTTCAATCTGAAATGAGTCTCTTTTGGAAGCATATAGATGGGTCTTGCTACAAATCTATTTTTTTTAGATGAGATAAAATTAAATCAGTTGAATTTTAGTAAAATAGTTTAGCCTCCATAATGTGGGTGGGCCTCATCCAATTACATGAAGGCCTTAAGAAAAACAAAGACTGACATCCCCCAAAGAAGAGGAAATTCTGCCAGCAGGCTACCTTCAGGTTCAAACTGCAAGATAAACTCTTCCTTAGGTCTCTTGCCTGCCAGCCTAGTTATCAGCCTGCACAATTGGGTGAGCCAATTATCTGAATACACACACACACACACACACACTACACACACACATACATACACACCATATTGGTTCTGTTTCTCTGGAGAACTATGACCAATACCACAATCATTTTTGAATAGGTTTTTTTCACTTTACTGAACCAAAGACACTTGGCAGTACTGAAAAATGAAAAATGCCTTCCTTGGTAGAGCATCATTTTGTTTTCTGATTGAGCAGCTTGTTTGACTCCCTTGGTCCTGGCCAACACAGTACAATTCAGGTCCAGTGATGTCTTTTCCCCAATATGTACCAGTGTCTTTGTCTATCTGTGTTGTTTTTGTAGAGGGCCTTTGTTTCCCTCCAAGTGTTTAAGTTGTAATATCATAACTTTGTGTGTTGTTTTTCTTTTTCTTTTGATCAGACTATCCACAAAATGCTAGGCTGTTATAACTCATGGAAGGCAAGTTCTAACAGACTATTTTTTGCTTCTGAACAGCAGCTGACATTTCAGGCTTAAGGCCATTAACAAAAAAGGGAGTGAACTCTGTGAGGGTATTAGCATTAATGCCCAACCTCCAACATTCCTGAAAGTGGTCGATAATCAATCTCAATAGAGATGGATTCATCCTGCCCTTGTCAACAGGATTGGATTGTTCCCCAGGAAATGCTTGGGGATGGGGAGGGAGCTTCAAGGATTCAATTTAGAAGACATTATTTTTTGTCTAGGGATATAGCATGTGCATAGGGGGTGTAATTTCTATCAGGATTACTCCAATTCTTCTTTATGGTTACCCATGTGGGCTCTGGCACCTCCTGGTCCTACTAAACGTTGTGCTGAGATGGATCAGTCAGCCTTCTAGTAAGTGGAGAATCTCAGATTGTGCCAAGTAGTTAGGGGGTAAATACTAACCTTCTGCAGTTATTGTGAATTTTCATTTGTTTTGTGTCTTCAGGACATATTAGCGGGGAGTTTACTAATCAGGGGACTGGAAGCAGATTGAGGAGTAGGGATAAAAATAACAGGACAGGTGGATTAAAAAGGACATTTTCAGAGAGAGAAGCCAAAATGGCAGAACAGCATGGAAGTTTCTTGTGTGTCTTGCGTCCATGAAACACAGCCAGACCAACACTAAACCATCCTACACACCTAGAAAACTGACTAGAGGATTAACACAACAATCTTCACAACCTGAACCACGGAATTCAGCAGGAATTCACCTCAAAAGAAAGAGCATAAAGAAACAACAACCAGGGATTTAACCAACACAGATACAAGCAAGATGTCTGAACCAGAATTTAGAATCATGATAATAAGAATACTAGCTGGAGTCGAAAATAGATTAGAATCCCTTTCTGCAGAGATAAAAGAAGTAAAAAATAGCCAGAATGAAATTAAAAATACTATAACTGAGCTGCAATCCTGGATGGATGCAGAGGCAGCAAGGGTGGACAAGGCAGAACAGAGAATCAGCGATATAGAGGACAAACTTATAGAGAATAACAAAGTAGAAAAAAAGAGGGAGATTAAGGCAAAAGAGCACGATTTAAGAATTAGAGAAATCAGTTACTCATTAAACAGGAACAACATCAGAATCAGACCCAGAAGAGAAAGAGAGAGAAATAGGAGTAGAAGGGTTATGTGAGCAAATCATAGCGGAAAACATTCCTAACCTGAGGAAAGACACAGACATCAAAATCCAGGAAGCACAGAGGACCCCCATTAGATTAAAAAAAAACTGACCATCAACAAGGCATATCATAGTCAAATTCACAAAATAGGAAAGGAGAGAATCATGAAAACAGCAAGGGAAAAAAAAGTCCCTAAGCTACAAGGGAAGACAGATCAGGTTTGCAGCAGACCTATCCACAGAAACTTCGCAGGCCAGAAAGGAGTGGCAGGATATATTCAGTGTGCTGAATCAGAAAAATATGCAGCCAAGAATTCTTTATCTAGCAAGGCTGTCATTCAGAATGTAAGGAGAAATAAAAATTTCCCAGACAAAAATTAAAAGAGTTTTTGACCACTAATCCAGCCCTGCAAGAAATTTTAAGGGGGACTTTCTGAGGGGAGAAAGGATGGAAATATATATATATATATATATATATATATATATATATATATATATCAAAAGCAACAAAGATTAGAAAGGACCAGAGAACACCAACGGAAACTGCAACTCTACAAGCATCATAATGGCAATAAATTCATATCTTTCAGTACTCGCTCTAAACATCAATGGACTCAGTGTTCCAGTCAAAAGACATAGGGTAACAGAATGGATAAGAAAACAAGATCCATCTTTATGCTGTTTACAAGAGACCCACTTTAGACCTAAAGACACCTTCAGATTGAAAATAAGGGGATGGAGAACCATCTATCATGCTAATGGTCAACAAAAGAAAGCCTGAGTAGACATACTTATATCAGACAATCTAGACTTTAAAATAAAGACTGTATCAACAGGTGCAGAAGGGCATTACATCATAATCAAGGGGTCTATCCACCAAGAAGACCTAACAATTGTAAACATTTATGTGCCAAATGTGGAAACACCCAAATAGAGAAATCAATTAATCACAAACATAAAGAAACTCATCAATAGTAATACCATAATAGTAGGACACTTCAACACCCCACTCATAGCAATGGACAGATAATCTAATCAAAAAATCAACAAGGAAACAATGGCTTTGAATGACACACTGGACCAGATGGACTTAACAGATATATTCAGAACATTTCATCCTAAAGCAGCAGAACATACATTCTTCTCCTGTGCACATGGAATGTTCTCCAGAATAGACCATATACTGGAACACAAATCAGCCCTAAGTAAGTACAAAAAGATCAAGATCATACCGTGCATATTTTCAGGCCACAACGCTATGAAACTTGAAATCAACCACAAGAAAAAAATTGGAAAGGTAACAAATACTTGGAAACTGGGCTAACCAAGCAGTTAAAGAGGAAATTAAAAAGTATATGTAAGTCAATGAAAATGATAACACCACAACCGAAAACCTCTGGGACACAGCAAAGGCAGTCATAAGAGGAAAGTATCTAGTCATCCAGGCCTTCCTAAAGAAGGAAGAAAGATCTCAGATACACAACCTAACCTTACACCTTAAGGAGCTGGGAAAAGAACAGCAAATAAAACCCCAAAACAGCAGAAGACAGGAAATAATAAAATTAGAGCAGAAATGAATGCTATCAAAACCAAAAAAAACCAGTAGAACAGTTCAATGAAACCAGAAGCTGGTTCTTTGAAAGAATTTACAAAATTGATAAAGCACTAGCCAGTTTGATCAAGAAGAAAAAGGAAAGGACCCAAATAAATAAAATCAAGAATGAAAGAGGAGAGATCACAACCAACACAACAGAAATAAAAACAATAATAAGAGAATATTATGAGAAATTATATGCCAGTAAAATGGGTAATCTGGAAGAAATTGACAAATTCCTAGAATCGTATACACTACCAAAACTGAAACAGGAAGAAATAGAAAATTTGAACAGACACATAACCTGTAAGTAAATCAATTAGTAATCAAAAATCTGCTAAAAAAAACAAGAGTCCAGGACCAGATGGCTTTCCAGGGAAATTCTACCAAACATTTAAGGAAGAGTTGACACCTATTATCTTGATGGTATTCCAAAAAATAGAAATGGAAGGAAAACTTCCAAACTCTTTCTATGAAGCCAGCATTACCTTGATTCCAAAACCAGACAGAGACCCCAGTAAAATGGAGAACTATAGACCAATTTCCCTGATGAACATGGATGCAAAAATCCTCAACAAGATATTAGCCAACTGGCTATACATTAAAAAAAATTATTCACCACGACCAAGTGAGATTTATACCTGGGATGCGGGGCTGGTTCAATATCTGCAAAACAATTAACGTGATTCATCACATCAATAAAAGAAAGCACAAGAACCATATGATCCTCTCAATATATGCAGAGAAAGCATTTGACAAAATACATCATCCTTTCTTGATAAAAACCCTCAGGAAAGTAGGTATAGAAAGAATATACCTCGATATCATAAAAGCCATATATGAACGACCCAACAGTAATATCATCCTCAATGGGGAAAAACTGAGAGCTTTCCCCATAAGGTCAGGAACAAGACAGGGATGTCCACTCTCACCTCTGCAATCAGACAACACAAAGAAGTAAAAGGCATCCAAATCGGCCAGGAGGAGGTCAAACTTTTGCTCTTCGCAGATGACATGATACTCTATATGGAAAACCCAAAAGATTCCACCAAAAAATTGATAGAATTGATTCATGAATTCAGCAAAGTTGCAGGATATAAACTCAACTCACAGTAATTGGTTGCATTCCTATACACCAACAATGAAGCGACAGAAAGGGAAATCAAGGAATCAGTCCCATTTACAGTCACACCAAAAACCATAAAATACCTAGGGATAAATCTAAGCAAAGAGGTGAAAAATCTATATACTGAAAACTGTAGAAAGCTTATGAAAGAAATTGAAGAAGATGCAAAAAAATGGAAAAAGATTCCATACTTCTGGAAAGGAAGAATAAATATTGTTAAAATGTCAATACTACCCAAAACAATCTACATATTCAATACAATCCTTATCAAAATAACACCAGCATTCTTCACAGAGCTAGAACAAATAATCGTAAAATTTGTATGGAACCAGAAAAAACCCCGAATAGCCAAAGCGATCTTGATAAAGAAAACCAAAGTGGGAGGCATCACAATCCCAGACTTCAAACTATTCTACAAAGCTGTAACCATCAAGACAGTATGGTATTGGCACAAGAACGGGCACTCAGATCAATGGAACAGAATAGAGAACACAGAAATGGACCCACAAATGTATGGCCAACTAATCTCTGACAAAGCAGGAAAGAATATCCAATGGAATAAAGACAGTCTCTTCAGCAAGTGGTGCTGGGAAAACTGGACAGCGACATGCAGAAGAATGAACTTGGACCACTTTCTTACACCATACACAAAAATAAACTCAAAATGGATGAAAGACCTCAGTTAAGACAGGAAGCCATCAAAATCCTCAAGGAGAAAGCAGGCAAAAACTTCTTTGATCTTGCTTGCAGCAACTTCTTAACTCAACACGTCTCTGGAGGCAAGGGAAACAAAAGCAAAAATGAACTACTGGGACCTCATCAAAATAAAAAGCTTCTACACAATGAAGGAAACAATCAGCAAAGCTAAAAGGCAACCGACAGAATGGGAGAAGATATTTGCAAATGACATATCAGATAAAGGGTTAGTATCCAAAATCTATAAAGAACTTCTCAAACTCAACACCCAGAAAACAAAGAATCCAGTGAAGAAATGGGCAAAACACATGAATAGACACTCCTCCAAAGAAGACATCCAGATGGCCAACCGACACATGAACAAATGCTCAACATCACTCATCATCAGGGAAATACAAATCAAAACCACAATGAGATACCACCTTACACCTGTCAGAATGGCTAATATTAACAACTCAGGCAACAACAGATGTTGGCGAGGATGGGGAGAAAGAGGATCTCTTTTGCATTGTTGGTGGGAATGCAAGCTGGTGCAGCCATTCTGGAAAACAGTACGGGGGGTTCTCAAAAAACTAAAAATAGAACAACCCTATGACCCAGCAATTGCACTACTAGGCATTATCCACAGGATACAGGTGTGCTGTTTCGAAGGGACACATGCACCCCCATGTTTATAGCAGCACTATTAACAATAGCCAAAGTATGGAAAGAGCCCAAATGTCCATCAATGGATGAATGGGTAAAGAAGATGTGGTATATGTATACAATGGAGTATTACTCGGCACTCAAAAAGAATGAAATATTGCCATTTGCAGCTACGTGGATGGAACTGGAGGGTATTATGCTAAGTGAAATTAGTCAGTCAGAGAAAGACAAAAATCATATGACTTCACTCATATGAAGATCTTAAGAGACAAAACAGATGAACATAAGGGAAGGGAAACAAAATAATATAAAAACAGGGAGGGGGACAAAACAGAAGAGACTCATAAACATGGAGAACAAACTGACAGTTACTGGAGGGGTTGTGAGACAGGGAATGGGCTAAATGGGTAAGGGGCATTAAGGAATCTACTCTTGAAATCATTGTTTCACTATATGCTAACTAATTTGGATGTACATTTTAAAAAATAAAAAAATTAAATTAAAAAAAAAGAAGGACTTTATCAGCCTTGTACCAAAGGATACAACAATGCATGAAAGATGGGTGGAATTGGCTACATAAAAATAAACTTGTGTTTGCATCTGAAAACCACAACTAACTAAAAAGCAAAATCCAAGAAAAGTACTTGTAATATACTTCCCTGAATATGTGTCACAATCTTCACATATAACAGCTAAAGCTTATAAGCTAATTATTTTAAATCATGAATAAGTGTTGATGAAAATATGAAAAACCAATTATTCTCATCAAATGTCAGTGACAATACAAATGGGAATTATGTTTTTTGCAATGTATACCAAGAGTGTTTAAAGTGTTCACATCTTTTCGATTCAGTAAATCTACTTTTGGGTATCTATTATAAAAATCAGAGATGGTGGAAAATATGTACACACAAAAAAATTCTTTGCATTTTACGATGGTATAATCTTTGAGGAATGTATCACTGTGTTCCTCCTATGCATTTACTTGACTGAATTTCCCCAGAAATTACTAGTGTGCTGTAAGTAAATTTAGAGTAGATTTTACCACAGTCTTGTGGTTTCAAGATCTGTACCTACTACACAATATAGAGAATACTGGAGATAATACCAACAATAATGACATGATCTCTAGAAGTGCCAGGCTCAAGTTAAGAACCGTTGGGTTATTTATGCAGGCCACCACCCATAAAGCAGATGCTATTACTTCCTTTATTTTATACCTACGGAAATTGTGGCATACAGAGAAGAAGTCAATTTCCAAGAGTCTCAAGGCTCCTCAAAGAGGGCACCAACATTCAGGCCTGAGGTCTGTCAAAGTTACATTGCCCATTGGTTTGCAGGATGTGTTCCTACCTCCAAAACAAGAATGAAATAAAAGACTCACAGGGGAAGAGGGGAAAACAAGCAGCAAAACTTTTTTAAAAAGTGTATTGACATAGTTATTTCTCACAATAAAGTGCTTAATGGAAAGGTGGGGGGAGGCAATATAAGAAAGTGTTCACACACTACCATTTCAGTATCATAAAAAATAAATTATATTTACCAAAAAAAAAGCCACAGAAAGAAATGACCTACGTGTTCAATTTTTCAACAAATATATATTGAGAATACAGTGCTAGGCACCGTTTTGTTGGTGTGCTGAAAATACAATGGTTGCCAAAAACGAAGCAAAATAAACATAACCCCTACTTTGGGAAGGGTCCATTAGGATATTTGCCTTTGGGGGTCATAAGTTATTTCTGCTTTCCACCTCAGATATTATTTTTTTTTTCACTCTTTAGACTGTGTGTTGTTGTAGGAAGACAAATGAGTAAGAAATTTAAATGTCTTTTTCAAATGATTTCTATGATGGGGGTAACAAGCTAAAAATTCTGTTCAAAAAGATGTTCAAGTCATGATGCAGTAAGAACCTCATGCTTAAATTCAGTTTTATGAATGAAAAACGTCTAAGAAAATTTATCACGAAATATTATTAACGATCATTGCTGGGTGATGGGACTAAGAATATGATTAGTTTTCTTTATTACACTTTGTCCTCCAAATGTTCGATACTGAGGCAGAGTACCTTCTATAATGGGAATTTATTTTACCATACGTAAAACCCAGGTCAATAAAACCCAGGACAAGCTGAGAACAGATAACCTCAAGACAATTCAAAAAAGTAGATATGTAAAGTTGCTAAGGAACATAGCCAGACTCTGAAGAGAAAAACCAACCCTGGGCCTTGAGTTTTCACAAGACACCCCATTGAGAAGAACAGATTCAGCTCAAGAACCAGCCTAGTCAGCGCAGGCATCAGTAGAAGCCATCACTTTCTGCGGAAAAGGCTCCGCGCGGTTTTTTTCAAACACGAAGGGCGGGGGAGAAGCGAGTAGGGTGGCTGCACGGCGCTACATTGCCATCTGCTGTCAAGTGAGACAAAGTGCTACCAATCTTTAAGGAAAATCTATCTTTTCCGCTGATATTCCACGCAAAGACATGGAAATCGTGGCTAAAGAGGTCTAGGGGGATAGGGGCGAAGACCAGAGTGGAACAGAAACAACCGAACTGTCCCTGCCGCACTGTCTCTAGCACAAAAGCCTTTCTATTTCCTCCCGCAGAACCATGGCAACAGAGGAAGGAAGTCCAGGCACCCAGGAAGAAAGCGGCCCGAAGAGAGGGGCTGTGCTCTGATTGGTGAATTCTGGGCCTGCGCGAAGGAGGCCAGTGAGGTCGGTGCCAATCCATCTGCCCAGCTCTTTTAGAGACTTTCTCCCAGTGTTGAGAACTGTCTGGTAAGAGACCAGAGTGGTGAGGTCCGGATCTAGTTGCCAGACTTGCCAGCCACCTCCACCGTCTCACGTCCGGCATCTGTACCGATTCACGGGTCATTCTCCCGCCCAAACCCTGCACGTGAACAGGGTTTTTCCCGTGGCACACTAGCTGTCCTCCTCTCAGTCCTCACTTATCGGAACCCTCCAGGCCACTCCAGAGCCCACGAAAATGACCCAGTCAACTCGCAGCTTCTCTGTTCTCAGGGATGTTTTTCTCCTCTCCTCGGAGTATCCCCCTGCTCTTGGCCATGCCGTGCTTCTCCAATGCTGTCTCTTTGTAGCATTCCTCTCTGTCATGTCCCCCAATGCAATGCCCTGTTCCTTGGGCTCCCTCTCTAATGACTACATTCACAGCCTTCAACCTCTTGGGGGCCTCCAGTCCAATGACCCCACAGCCTTCCTCGAGTTCCACCAGGCTGTCCCTTCCCCAGCTTAGCCAGGGGAAGCCCTGGCTTAGCCAGCTTGGCCCCATGCTCCCTCTTCTCTACTCTCCTGGTACACCCCAATAAAAGACACTCTCTGCACCCTGCATACTTGTATCTTCTCTCTCTTGTACCTGCAGTCGCCTTCCACAGTCAACAGCACCCACTCTTCTCATGATATTCAATGATAATTCATGGAGAGAAAAGAAGGGACCAAAGAAGAACTCTCACCAGTTCCCAGCAAGCCTGAACCTGTACTTGCATTCTCTTCTGCCTCTCTGGAGAAAGTGACCTGAACCCACTTGAGGCTAGGCCCTTCACCTGGATCCCATGACTATCTTCTCCAGGAGGAGTAGACCCCCCCTTTTTTTGAGAGAAGAGGAGGAGGAGGAGGACACAAGTGAGTGAGGGGCAGAGAGAGGGAGAAAGAGAGAATCCCACGAAGGGCAGAGAGAGAGAGAGAGAGAGAGAGAGGAGAGAGAGAGAGAAAGAGTGGAGACAGAGAGAAGTGGGGCTCACCCCAAGCAGGACTCAAGCTCACCAGATGTGAGACTTGAACTCTGGAACCATGAGAACATGACCTGAGCCGAAGTCAGATGCTTAACTGACAGAGCCACCCAGGAGTAGGCTTTTGCAATGAACATTCTTTTGTCTCAAATTGCCATGTTCCCATTTTTTTCTGGGTAATTTAATTATCTACAAACATGTTCATATTTCTCACCCTTTATAAAAAATGAAGTAAAACAAAGCCATCTCTGATCCCATATACTTCCAAGGTACTCCTGGTGAGGTTTGGGGATGATGGTGGGGGGGTCCAGAGCCGACGACCAAAAAAGAATTCTTGAAGACATCTTTGGTGCAAAAAGGTGATTTTATTAAAGCATGGGTACAGGACCCATGGGCAGAAAGAGCTGGGCTGGCTGGGGTTGTGAAGAATGGTTTGTTTTATACTATGGAGTTGGGGAGGTAATGTCAAAAGGGAGGCCTCCACACCAGACATGAAACGATGCTCAATGTCTCTCATCATCAGGGAAATACAAATCAAAGCCACACTGAGATAATACCTCACACCGGTCAGAGTGGCTAAAATGAACAAATCAGGAAACTATAGATGCTGGTGAGGATGTGGAGAAATGGGAACCCTCTTGCACTGTTGGTGGAAATGCAAGCTGGTGCAGCAGCTCTGGAAAACAATGTGGAGGTTCCTCAAAAAATTAAAAATGTAACTACCCTATGACACAGCAATAGCACTGCTAGGAATTTACCCGAGGGATACAGGAATACTGAGGCATAAGGGCACATTTACCCCTATGTTTATAGCAGTGCATTCAACAATAACCAAATTATGGAAAGAGCCTAAATGTCCATCAACTGATGAATGGATAAAGATGTGGTTTATATATACAATGGAATACTACTTGGCAATGAGAATGAATAAAATCATGCCATTTGCAGCAATGTAGATGAAACTGGAGGTTATTATGCTAAGTGAAATAAGTCAGTCAGAGAAAGACAAATATCGTATGTTTTTACTCATATGTGGATCTTGAGAAACTTAACAGAAGACCATGGGGGAAAGAAAGCGGGGGGGGGGAAATAGTTACAAACAGAGGGAGGGAGGCAAACCATAAGAGACTCTTAAATATAGATAACGAACTGAGGGTTGATGGGGGGTGGGGGAGAGGGTAAAGTGGGTGATGGACATTAAGTAGGGCACTTGTTGGGATGAGCATTGGGTGTTGTACGGAAGCCAATTTGACAATAAATTATATTTTTTAAAAAAGAAAAGAAAATAAATTTCTGTTGTTTAAGCCAAAAAGGGGGGGAGGCCTCCAGAGGGACTTTGATATGCTAAAGAGGCCTCTAAGATACCTGAGGCCTTGCTATTATCAAAGCTAAGGTTGTTTTCCCTCTAGTAAGGCACTAATATTGTGACTGCAGGGCATTCCTGAAGAAATGTTATACTTTGTATTTGCCTCAAGTATTTGTCAATGGACTGCAGGTTATAAGGAAATTTAATTTTACCTGTCATTTCCTTTTTGCTTTTGTTCCCCATATCACTATGGAGGGGTGATGTTGGGGCCCCAGGAAACAGTCTACAGGCTTCCAGAGATTAGGCTATTGATAAGATTGCCTTTTTCTTATAATTTACTAAGATATTTGTAAACTGATGAAGACCCATGTCCTGTACGCCTGTGATCTCTATCAGTTGGCCATTTGTTTTCTTTCCTTTCCTTTGTCCTTGGGCAGCTTGAAGTGCCTGAGGAACATCACACACATCTCACCTGGGGGGCAGGGGGGGCTGCATTAGCTTGCACTTGGTCCTCAGCCCACCCCATGCTCCCTTTTCACTGGCACAGTTCCCTGATGCTCCAAATATCAAGTCTCTCTCCACTTGTTCTATAACCATTTTCCTTGCTTCTATCATCCTGCCCCACAAAAGGAAACTGATTTTGTCAAGGGCACTAATGACCTTCATATTGCCAAACCCTATGATGATGCTCTCATCTCCAACATATTGTATCTCTCAACTGCTTTTGGTAGGCTTCATAATTTTGTTTCCTTTTTGAAACTGCCCCTCCTTCCCATACTCCCTCACTTCTTTTATTTCATTTTTAATTTTGCATATTTGACAATATACTCTCTGGGTGTTGTTCCTTCAACTACAATGGCCACTCCATTCCTTGTCAGTGTCTACTGCTTACTCCTGCCTTTGCATGTGACTTTTAGCAGGGCCCTTTTCATGCTACACTCTGTCTGTGGGTTGTTTCATCCTTTTGCCAGCATATATCATGTACACAATGTGACCCCCCACATTCGTATCTCATGCATCAACTTGTCCCCTGAGATCCAGATTTGTCTGTGTTTTTGTTGGATGACCAGAAGGAACCACACAGTTAACATGTCTGAATCACACTTCTTTATGTGTTGCATTTTGTTGGTCTCCATGGCAACCCAGCAACAAGTCCTCTAGATTCTATTTTCTGAATACATCCTGTATCCATCCCCTTCTGGGCTCATCTACTGCTACTCTTTTAATATCCAAACAATCTCATCACCTCTTGCCTTCACAGAAGTAACTCTGGCCTACTTCTGTTCCTTGAACACACCAAGCTTCTTTCCTCATTATGAAATTGGTAATCACAGTTGTCTCTGCCTGGAAAAGTCTCTCCCTGGATCCTTACATGGTTAGTCCCTTCTAACCATTGGGTTTCTGCTCCAGTATTGCCTCCTCAGAGAGGCTCTCCCTGACCACTCTGTAAAGCAGGTTGTTCCTGGCCTAGGACCTGGGTTATTTTCTTCCTAATACTTAGACCAATAACTTAAATATTTGTTGATTGGTTGGTATTCTCTCACTCTCCAGATAAGTGCTAAGGGACCTGCTTTATAAGAGTAAAAAAACACCTATTAAGCGGACACCTGGGTGGTTCAGTGGGTTAAGCGTCCAACTTCATCTCAGGTCATGATCTCACAGTTTGTGAGTTCGAGCCCTGCATTGGGCTCACTGCTATCAGTGCAGAACCTGCTTCAGATCCTCTGTCTCCCTCTCTCTTCCCCCTATCCTGCTTGTTCTCTCTCTGTCTCAAAAATTAATAAACATTAAAAAACAGTTATTAATAATAGATGGGTTCTATTTGTGTTGTTGAATGCTAAATAAAAGGCCACCTGAGACCTGTCATTGCTTCCTTGCAGATTGACATGGATGGAAGGGGGAAGCAGAGGGGGTTTTACTGGAAAATCTCACTTTAAATCTATAACTAATCTGCAATGCATGTGTGCCCCACAATAACCTATAAGTTTTGAGGTGTTTGTGTTAAAGAAACAAGGAGTACCTTGCCCTGATTTCTTTTCCTTATAAATCATTAAATTAGTTCACTGCTACTTAACATACTCATGATAAATGAGAGGGAGAAAGAGAAGATGTTAGCACACATAAAGTCACCTAGAATGGGCAGCAGTGCTGTCACAACTTCATCTAGTAAGCTCTCTGGCTGCATGGCAGCAGGCACATTCCTTAGGATCCCTTGGTTTCCCCATCTGCACATAAGGCAGTCAAGATATGTATTCATAGGGTGAGTGAGATTGTCCATTCTCATAGCAGGGCAGGCACCAGGAGCTCACAAAATGAGTTTGATAGCATCATTGCTTTTCAGTGAGTGACTACCAGCTGGAGAACTCAAGACCCTAAGAAAAGCTGTTATGTGCCAGAGTGCTCCCCGTTGTCTTTTCTTGATGGGACCAATACCCATAAAACTACCTAGAGAAAAAAATGCCTTGTTTAAGATTGAGCCAGGGGGCGCCTGGATGGCTCAGTCAGGTGAGCGTCCGATTTCGACTCAGGTCATGATCTCACAGCACATGAGTTCGAGCCCCGCGTCGGGCTCTGTGCTGACAGCTCAGAGCCTGGAGCCTGCTTCCAATTCTGTGTCTCCCTCTCTCTCTGCCCCTAACCCACTCACATTCTGTCTCTTTCTCTCTCAAAAATAAATAAACATTAAAAAAAATAAAAAAAAAAAGATTGAGCCAGGAACATGTATTCAAACATCAGTAAGAAGGCCACTGAAGGCATTTTTTTTCCAGAATGGGAAGTTCTCAAGCAAACATTTTCATTCCAATAACTTTGTATTAGGACAGTTGTCCTTTCATTCTGTTTTCCAATAATGTAGACTGTGCTCCTCCCAGTAATAAGAAAAGTATTTCCCTTTAAAAGGAATATCAAGTGCTATTTCAAAGGCTGCTCTTTTAATTGATTATGTGGTAAATAATGAGAAATATGTGGAAAAAATTTGCTTACCCTCCATGATATTCCTGGACTGATCAGACATGAACATGGACTCAGGCTTGCCCTGTAACTCCTGGAAGGCATCACAAGTTTTAGGTAAGGTTATCTCTGCTACCCAACTATCCTTCATAGCTACCAGACACTGGTAGGAGAAGATGACTTAGGAGTGAAGGTCTCTGGGTACTGACATTAAAATTGCAGACACACCACCTCCTAGGACCTTTTTAAAACATGATGTCTGTCTTTGAACTCGAAGTTTACTTTTATAAATCTTACCTTGCTAATGATGGCACAAGAGTTCATTTTTGGTAATCCCTTCTATTTTATGTTTCTTTGTCAGTTAGCCAATCTCTTTTTTCCTTAAAAAAAAAAAAGCAAATTCTAAAGCTTTCCCTTTGGGATCTGTATATACTATGAGGAGCCTTTTCAGCATGAATATCAAGCAAAAGAAAAATGATCTGTCCCAGTGTTAGAGTAGTATAAGACACACTGAGGAGGTGACAGGTGGAGGTAAGGCTTTTAAGTCTGACTTCCCTGTATGGGAGGGGACAAGTGAGATATATCAGAGAAGTAGAGGTGAGGATTTTGCCCCCATTTATGTTTGTGATCCAGAGTTCACTTTGCAGGATGACCCAGCAGCCTCTTTGGGCAAGGGAATGGCTGAAGTTTAGGAACTTAGCTTTCTGGAGCTTATCCTGGCTCCAGCTGTGCTGTCACACCCCAGGGTCTGCATTCCTAGAGGGGGAAATGTGGAAAGTGACTGAGTCATACGGAGGGGTTCATGAAGGAAGCATAAGTAGGCAAGGGACTAGGTGACCCTGGAGCTGATTCTGTGAAACAACAGCCCTGCCCAGGGTGGGGTTGGAGGTTGAGACCAAGATTCAGAGAGGTCTTCATCTGCCAACACAGGTGAGCTGAGGCTGGGCCAGCCATGGAGCACCAGCTTCCCACCAAGAGGAGAGAGAGGAAAATGCAAGTTTCACCAGCCACATGCATGGGTGGTGCAGGTCAACTTTACAGTTGGGCCAGGGAAACAAGAGTCATCCTATCCTCAGAAACCACCAAGGACTGTGTGAGAAACATAAGAACTTCATAGACCCCCTTCCAGCATCACCCAGGAGACTTGTAAACCATACATACCCCTTCCTCATCTTGGAAAGAAGTAGGGAGGCTGGGTGGAATCTGAGCATTTTCACCAAAACAGACTGAACATTGATTCAAATGAACCATTCACATTATAGTGAGAACAAAAGACTCCAATAATTAAGCAAAACAGCTAATAGACAAGATGGGAGAGAAACTAAAATTTTAATCATGCTCCATGAAGAGCAAAACCAGTGAGCACAGCCTGAGGTGACAAGCTTGCACAAAATTTAGCAAATTTTACAAAACAGCCCTTGTAGACATTTTACCATGCTTTTCAGCAACTGCCACATCCTGAAACTGCTACCAGAAATAGTGAGTTGTACCCTGCTTCTCACTCTGCTCCTGAAGTTTGCAGTTTGGGACCTGAGTCTAACCATTCTCAATAAAGGGCATGGAACTTGCTGTTTTTGCCTATTTAACCCTGAGCCCAAACCTTCCCCTTTGGAACGTACTGTCCATTTGCAGCCAAAGGCTGGGTCTTTCTGCTTTGTAAACTGCATGGCAATAAAGCTTCTTCCTGACTGACTAAATCCTTGCATTCCAGAATGGTTTTGGTTGACAACAGCATCTGATTACACATACCATATTAGACATAAATTCAGTAGAGTTTTTTGCCCCTTACTGTCAAGTCCAGAGCATGGGCACTCACAATGAAGATCACATTAGTCAGGGAGAATAAATCAAGCAAAATGCCCATGCAGTCTAAAGAGCACAAGTGATCTCATCATATCATCTTCACCGGCTTCTCCACCCTCCACCCTCCGATGCGTGAATGTTAGAGGAGACTGGGGCATCCTTGCATTGTCCTCTACTTTAACCCAGAACATCTTGCATCCCATAAATGGACCCTCAAAACAGAACACAGAAGAAAGGAGGAGTGGACCAGACCAACACACAGGATAGAGTAACTCACAAGAGCTGTCACTGAGGTGTGCAGGCCCTTCTCAAGTCATTCTTTGCCCCCCCTAAGCAATGGCAGGCTCCATTCTACTTTAACAACACAGACCCTGTTTTCCAGGGCCTGAGCCATGGAATTTAGCTTCAGAAAATGATGTAACACCGCGTATCTCTGGAGAAAATCATAGAACCACATTTAGAGTCACTGTGCTCTCATATAGTCTTCATCATCTCCTAGGGTCTCAGTACTGTACAGAATGCTTTATTTAGGTCTCACCCCTCACCAAGTCCCTTTTGAAGACATCCCAAAATTACACCTCTCTCTTTGCATCCTCTGCTACACATCTATCTATTCCTCCTCTCCTAGCAAAAGCACATTCCCATTCTAAGGTGAGACCCTAGCAGGCAGGGAGAGGGAGGGAGAAGGGCCTGTGTGCTGAAAAGGGGTGAGTGATTCTGTTGTCATGGCAACATTCTTCTGCTCATCTTCACTGGGTCACTCAGCCTTAGGCATAAGCCAGCCCAGCTGAAGGTCCAGGACAGATAAGACAGCCCTTGTCTCCATCTCTCTCTCTTTCTGTGACCAGAGGTTGAGATAAAAAGCTGAAGTTGGTTACCAGGGCAACTGGAGCTTAATCCATCTGACTCAAGAGAAAAAGAAACAAACAAAGGAGTGGAAACTAAGACACAGGATGTACTGTGGGAGGCCACCCACAGACATGGAATCGTGACTCAATAAATGTGCTTGTCCCAAGGGTCCTGTGCATGCACAGACACGTGCACACGTCTGTACTCAAGAGGTCTTTTCAGCCCAGAGTGGCACAGTAACTGTGGCATAAGGTACCTGAGTGAGAGACAGGGAATGAGGCAATAAGGTGGGAATGTGGGCAGAAACCAGATCATAAAAAGCAGGGAGGGACAGCTTATATTTTAAAAAAATATTATCTACCTGTTCTTTTGAGGCTTATTTTGACATTTGCATTTAATTTAGATCCATTTGTTCAACTACTAATTTAGGGGGAAAAAACCCTCTATGCTAAGTGCTTTCACCTGAAAAAAATGTGCAGCTATATTTTTAAAATAATCATAATAGTACATTGCCAACACTGTGATAATGTTATCTTATAAAGCAACTCTGTAGTTCAGCAGATGCTGAAACAACATCTCTTGAACACCATAGTGAGAAGTTCGTTGCACAAGTTGTTTTTAATTTCTAGCAACATAGAAGCAAACACTGACAGATCCTCTTTCCAGGCCTGGAAATTTGCTTAGTGGCAAACCAAGTGAATAAATAGATGAAGGTACAGTGGTACAGTACAGGAGGAGACTTCTCCTATGTATAAAAAATTGACCCCCAAATTGTACTTTTTCCACCAAGTTTTAGATGTTGCCCTTCCTGCTCTGTGATGTATATTGAGTTAAGAAGCACCACTCAAATGATCTTGAAGCACTATATCATTTCTGTATATTCTAGTGCTTTGATGTTGGTCATTGGGAAGAATCTCAGTGATTCAGCATCTGGAAAGATGCATACAATGTACAGCTGCATCTGAAAACTTTTGTTTATGAGTTGGTGATAAGTATATTACAGAATGCCAAAAGAGACAATCAGTCCAAGAGGAGACCACAGAAGACCAGAGTTTTGAAACAGAAAGAAGATTCCTTAAGAGACTCCCTTGCCCTACATCACAGGATAATGCTAAAGCTTTCTAATAGGGTCTGGGCTATAGTTCATGGCCTATGGAAGCTCTGCAAACAAATGTCTTGGATGGATTGATGCCTGGAGTCATGATTTCATGCGTGGATGTGCGGATGGATGGATGGATGGATGGATGGGCTGACATTAGTTTTGCAGTTTCTTTGGGGGTCACTTTGCTGATACAAAAGTCTTTGTGCAATTTGAACAATAAAAAAAAGGCTGAGGGGCACCTGGGTAGGCTAAGTCAGTTGGGCGTCTGACTTCAGCTCAAGTCATGATCTTGCAGTTCATGAGTTTGAGCCCCACATTGGGCTCTGTGCTGACAGCTCAGAGCCTGGATCCTGCTTCGGATTCTGTGTCTCCCCTCTCTCTTTGCCCCTCCCCTTCTCATGCTCTGTCTCTCTCTCACTCTCTCTCTCAAAAATAAATAAATGTTAAAAAAAAAAGCCTGAGATATTTCAGTGCATGCTTTTTTATGGTGACAGCCATTCAGGGATAATTGGTTCAGCTGGAATTAAGAGCCCTATCTTCTGTCAGTGCTGACATTGTTGTAGAGGCATCTATAACATCATAGATATGCAGTACAGTTAAATGGTCATATCTATGGACATTGGAATCAGACAAAGAAATGGTTTCACTATTTCTAGTCCTCAAAATCATTTCTGTAAAGTGAGGGTTATATTAGTATTATATTAACTATTAGATTATATTAATTCATACTTCATAGTGTTGTGAGATTAAACAAATCAAGGTATTAGCATTCCCAGCATGCAACATGTACCCAGTAATGGTAGTTTCTCATTACTATTGCCAGTGTTAATATTTATGTTGCCTTCTAAGATACAGATCAAGGATCTGTATATAGTAAAATAGACAGAGATCCCAGTGGTCACATTACCATGTCCAGTACATCTACAGAGAGTAGCATTGCAGCATGTGGGAATGGCTGTTGGGATACTCAGTTATAGCTTCAGGGCACCTTCAAATGCTGGGGTTCTGTGCTGCTGTATATGGTGCATCCTTTAGCCAAGCATCCAGGAAATGGAGTTGTCTCTCCCCTGACAAATGTAGCCTGTCTTTCAGGAGAACACACATCTATGCCAACAAAGATGTGGAAGACTGGGTGTGGGGGTGAGGAAGGGTGATCCATTCAGTTACACCTGATGAATGCAACAGTTACCCATCTCCATGTTACCCCCTAAAGACCATGATAAACTCTGTCACGTCTTCTAGAAGTTCTTCATAAACTGCTTCATCCAACCTTGGTCCTCATGACTCTTCTAAGCTTCTGGCAACCTGACCTACTCAGGGGATCCACTAAGTGCCTTTTATCACATCCATGGGTATCATATTTCTTCTTTGATTAAATGCTCATTCCCAAGGACAGAGGCCGCCTCTACAATTTCTCCTCATAACCCACCACAACAGCCAGAAAAGCATAGAATGGGAAGTGGCAAGGGTGGAAGATTAAGAACTGTGACTGGTAGAATGATCAACAAGTTGTTGAATTGGCCTCTGATTGATTGCTGGCCTGACATGTAGCTACCCAGTGAACAGCAGAGTAGCAGGTATGTGGGAAACACATTTAGACAAGATCTTGAATCTTAACTCCTCCGTGTTACTTTCTGTGACATTCTTAGGGCTATTCTTTTTATTCAAAGTTTATCTATGTGTGTGTATGTGTGTGTGTGTGTGTGTGTGTGTGTGAGAGAGAGAGAGAGAGAGAGAGAGAGAGAGAAGGGCAGAGAGATAGGGAGAGACAGAATCCCAAGCAGGCTCCACACTGTGAGTGTGGAGCCCGACTCAGGGCTCAAACCCACAAACCATGAGATCATGACCTGAACTGAAACCAAGAGTCAGATGCTTAACCAACAGAGCCACCCAAGTGCCCCAGGGCTACTCTTTTATGGTCATGTTGATTTTATGCAAAAAAAAAATAATTATTTCCTGTCCTGTAGCATTTTTTTGGTCAGTGTTACTGGTGGTAGAGAATGTAAGTTATCACATATTGTGAATTCTCTTTGAATGAGACTAATTGCAGCTGTGATGTCATCATTTTGGACTCACTTTAACAGCCTTGAGAGGAGACAAAGAGAGAGAGGGAGAGAAGTGGTGGGGAGAGATAGAGAGAGAGACCCAGAGAGAAACTAGACTCCAAAAGAAATTCCACTTTCACAGGAAGGAAAATAGCCTATCAAGTAAGAATACACATTGTTTGTTCTTCTTTTGATGTGAGGGAATCAGATCTCACAAGGAAAATTTTACGCTCAGACTCTCTGGCAAGATCACAAGGGCAGATTCCAGTCCACATTAACCTACATGTTTTATTGTTATTTCTAGGGCTAATGTAGGAACCATTGTTATTTACTAGAGCCTAGTTATGGAGACAGTAACAGAAAAGATATTCAGCACAGAAAAAATTGTCCCATTAGGATAATGTTATGATGGGTTGGGCACCTGTCAAAGGAATCTACAGGCTGTATCATAAAAAGCAGAGATATACAACTATAAGCCAATGTACGTGCACATATTCAAATTCCTCTGCAGCCAGTGTGAGAATGCTATTCATATCATCCCAGAAGGTAGCTCCCAGGCATAAGGACTGGAATCTGAAGTATCTCAACTAAGAGCAGGAGCATGCCTATGTTCACCATTGTGAGGAAGAATCTCTAATTTTGGCTATAGGAAGATTGAATCACCTGGCTGCTTCTGAAAAACACTTCTGGCCTATGCCTGGTTTTAGGATTGGTTTAGTCATTCACTCATGATACATCTTTCTTCCACCTATCAATCATTGCTTATAATTTCTTATCTTCAGGGGAAACTTGCTTATTTTTTAGGACACTTATTGATTAACTTATTTTTTTTTAAATTTTCACATTTCACTATTTGATTAAAGATTTTGTGTTTATTCTTACTCCTTCTTTTAGTCTGAGATTGCAGCTATAGAAAAGAGCAGGCAGTTTAAAGTTCAATATTAAATGTTGGTCTGATAATGAAATCACCTTTGACTATAAGATTTTACCTCATTCTTATGCTAGCTTCTGACTATTTTCTTTGTATGTATTTATCCATAAGACTAAACTTATATCGGTTGGCATATGCAAAATTCATCAGCTCTTGGGTGTTTAAAAAGTGAATGTAAAGGAGGAATATTTATCATCAACACCCCACATCCTGCCTCCACTCCTGGAATGTGGGAGAAATGTCTCTCCTCCATGGAAGTCCCACTTCTCCATTGGAGCTCAGCTTCTTTCTCCTCTTTGCCTCCTCAAGGACATCATTCCAGTGATTCTCCCTTCTCTCTTTGATTTCCTCCTCACAGCTGGATCATTTCCAGTTGTCTAAACTTGGAAACTTCTTGTCTTCTTTTCTCCAGCCTCAAATTGTGTCTTGGAAATAAGTTTTCTGTTTCTGAAGACACATCAAATACAATGACAATAGATAGGGGTGAGACAAACTCTAGCTCCTAATTTTTCATAGACAGAACTCTAGGTCCTAATAAAATGGAGTCCTTAGAAACAAAGAGTAAACGAGCAGTTCCTTTAGCAAATTGTGAGTTTGATGGCAAAGACCTGAGACTCGGGTGACAAAACCTAGCTCATTGAGTGGATGCTATGTTTATAAGAGAGCCCTTCCTAGAACACTTATTAATTTTAAGTAATCCAATTATTTTAGTGAATTATAACTTTAGAGCAAAATGTAGAATCTGAATATTTATTCAAACCACTACCAATTTCATGGAACTTACAGAAAATAAAATATCTGAATTTCTTTAAAATATGCATGGCTGGGGCGCCTGGGTGGCTCAGTCTGTTGAGCGTCCGACTTCGGCTCAGGTGATGATCTCACAGTCTGTGGGTTCGAGCCCCGCGTCAGGCTCTGTGCTGACAGCTCAGAGCCTGGAGCCTGTTTCCAATCCTGTGTCTCCCTCTGTCTCTGCCCCTCCCCCAGTCTCACTTTGTCTCACTCTGTCTCTCAAAAATAAATAAATATTTTTTAAAAAATTAAAAAAAAATAAAATATGCATGACTATTGAAAGCAAAAATTATAACATTGTCTTGTGTGGTTTTCAATGTATATAGCTGTTTTTAATATTACAGCTATAATATAAAAGTTAGTGGAAGAAGGTAAAAGATCCAATGTTGTAAAATGTCCATATTTTACTTGAAATAGAAAATATTACCCCAATACAGACTTGTAATATTATGTATGCATATTTTTTATTTCTAAAGCAACAACTTAATAAAAGTATAAAGCCAAAATTCTACAACAAACATTAAAATGGACTACTAAGAATATTCAAATCATATAAAAGAAGTAAGGACAGAAAGGTCAGAAGAAAAAATAAAAGATCATCATGGAGAAAACAGAAAATGAATAATAAAAGCTTAGACTTAAATCTAACCATGTCAACAAACTAAACATACAATTAAAAGGCAGAAATTACCAGATTGGGTAAAAAAAAATGTGCTGTCTATCCACTTTAATTGCATTTAAATATAAACACATAGAGGGACTCTTGGGTGGCTCAGTTGGTTAAACGCCTGACTCTTGATCTCAGCTCATGTCTTGATCTCAGGGCTGTGAGTTCAAGCCCTGCACTGAGCTCCAGCATGGAGCTTACTTACAAATATATGTAAGTATATAAAAATACATATATATTTGTATAGACATAGATATGCTAATAGAAGTTGGAAAAAATCGTAACATGTAAACAATATTCACAGAAGGATACAATGGTTATATTCATATGAAACAAAATAGATTTTAAAGAAGAGAAATGTCAAGAAAAAAAGTAGGTCATTTCTTTTTTTTCAAAATTTTATTTAAATTCCAGTTAATTGAGATATAGTGTAATATCATTTGCAGGAATAGAATTTAGTGATTCATCACTTACAAATAACACCCAGTGATCAACACAAGTGCCCTCCTTAATACCCATCACCCATTTAACACATCCCCCACCCACCAACCTCCATCAACTCTCAGTGTCTTCTTTATCATTAAGAGATTCTTATGGTTTACTTCCCTCTTCCCCCCCCCTTACCATATTCTCATCTGTTTTGTTACTTAAATTCCATATATCACTGAAATCATGTGGTAAATTTCTCTATCTACCTTACTTATTTTGCCTAGTATAATACACTCTAGCTCTATCCATGTTACTGCAAATGGCAAGATTTCATTCTTTTTGATGGCTGATTAATATTCCATTGTATTTATATACCACATCTTCTTTATCTATTCATCAGTCAATGAACATTTGGGCTTTCTCCAAAGTTTGGCTATTGCTGATAATGCTGCTATAAACAACTGGGTACATGTGCTCATTCTAATCTGTATTTTTTTATCCTTTGGGCAAGTACCTGGTAGTGCAATTGCTAGGTTGTAGGGTAGTTCTATTTTTAACTTTTTGAGGAACTTCCATACTGTTTTCCAGAGTGGCTGCACCAGTTTGCATTCCTACCAACAGTGCAAGAGGGTTCACCTTTCTACACACCCTTGCCAACATTTGTTGTTTCTTGTATTGTTAATTTTAGTCATTCTGACAGGTGTGAGGTGGTATCTCATCATGGTTTTAATTTCTTTTTCTCTGATGATGAGTGATGTGGAATATCTTTTCATGTGTCTGTTAGCCATATGGATGTCTTCTTTGGAAAAGTGTCTTTTCATTTCTTCTGCCCATTTCCTAACTGGATTATTTGTTTTGGGGGTATTGAGTTTGATATGTTCTTTATAAATTTTGGATATTAACCTTTATCAGATATTTCATTTGCAAATATCTTCTCTGATTCCATAGGTTGCCTTTTAGTTTTGTTGATTATTTCCTTCACTGTGCAGGAGATTTTTATCTTGAGGAAGTCCCAAAAGTTTATTTCTGCTGTTGTTTCCCTTGCCTATGGCACTGTGTCTAATAAGAAGTTACTCCAGACAAGGTCAAAGAGATTGCTGTCTGTATTCTCCTGTAGGATTTTGATGGTTTCCTGTCTCACAGTTGGTCTTTAATCCATTTTGAATTTATTTTTGTGTATGGTGTAAGAAAGTGGTCCTGTTTCATTCTTCTGCATGTCACTGTTCAGTTTTTCCCACACCATTAGCTGAAGAGACTGTCATTTTTCCATTGGATATTCTTTGCTGCTTTGTTGAAGATTAGTTGATCATATAGGTGTGGGTCCATTTTGCAGTTTTCTATTTTGTTCCATTGATTAATATGTCTGTTTTTGTGCCAGTACCATACTGTATTGATGACTAAATATTTCTAATATAGCTTGAAGTGTGGAATCATGATGCCTCCAGCTTTGCTTTTCTTTTTCAGGGCTGCATTGGCTATTCGGGGTCCATACAAATTGTATTTGGTTCCATACAAATTTTAGGATTGTTTGCTCTAGCTCTGTAAAACATGCTGTTGGTATTTTTAGAGTGATTGCATTAAATGCGTAGATTGTTTTAGGTAATATAGACATTTTAACAATTTTTTTTCTTCCAATACATGAGCATGGAGTGTTTTTCACTTTCTTTGTGTTCTCTTCAATTTCTTTCATAAGCTTTCTATAGTTTTCAGTGTATAGACCTCTTTGGTAAGGTTTATTCCTAGGTATCTTATAGGTTTGAGTGCAATTGTAAATAGGATCGATTCCTCAATTTCTCTTTCTGTTGCTACATTATTGGTATATTGACAACAGATTTTTCTACAATGATTTTATATCCTGCCAGTCTGCTGAATTCATATATTAGTTCTAGCAATGTTTTGGTGGAATCTTTTGGGTTTTCTACATAGAGTATCATGTCAACTGTCAATAGTGAAAATTTGACTTCTTCCTTTCTGATTTGGATGCCTTTTATTTCTTTTTGTTGTCTGATTGCTGAGGCTAAGACTTCCAGTACTATGTTAAATAGTAAGTGAGAGTAGGAAAAGCTCTCAGTATTTCCCCATTGAGGATTATATTACCTGTGGGTCTTACTTAAATGGCCTTTATGATGTTGAGGTATGTCCCTCTACCCCTACTTTGTTGAGGGTTTTTATCAAGAAAGTATGCTGTATTTTCTCAAATGTTTTTTTTTTCTGCATCTATTAAGAGGATCATATGGTTCTTATCCTTTCTTTTATTAATTATGCTGATTGATTTGCAAATATTGAACCAGCTTTGTAGCCCAGGAATAAATCCCATGTAATCAAGATGCATAATTATTTTAATGTACTGTTGGATTCAATTTGATAGTATCTGCTTGGGAGTTTTTGCAACCAATTTCATCATGTTAATTGGTCTGTAATTCTTTTTTAGTGGAGTCTTTGGCTTTGGAATCAAGATAATGCTGGATTTGTAGATAGAGTTTGGAAGTTTTCCTTCCATTTCTATTTTTTGGAACAGTTTGAGAAGAATAGGTATTAACTCTTCTTTAAATGTTTGGTAAAAATCCCCTGGTAAGCTATCTGGCCCTGGAGTTTTGTTTGTTGGTAGATTTTTGATTACTGATTCAATTTCTTGGCTGGATATGGGTCTGTTCAAATTATCTGTTTCTTCCTGTTTATGTTTTGGTAGTTTGTATGTTTCTAGGAATTTGTCCATTACTTCCAGATTGCCCAATTGGTTGGCATGTAATTTTTCTTTTCTTTCTTTTTTTTTTTTTTTTTGATTGAGGTGAGTTTTATTTATTTATTTATTTATTTATTTATATTTTTTAATATATGAAATTTATTGTCAAATCAGTTTCCATACAACACCGAGTGCTGATCCCAAAAGATGTCCTCTTCAATGCCCATCACCTACCCTCCCCTCCCTCCCACCCCCCATCAACCCTAAGTCTGTTCTCAGTTTTTAAGAGTCTCTTATGCTTTGGTACTCTCTCCCACTCTAACCTCTTTTTTTTCCTTCTCCTCCCCCATGGGTTTCTGTTAGGTTTCTCAGGATCCACATAAGAGTGAAAACATATGTTATCTGTCTTTCTCTGTATGACTTATTTCACTTAGCATCACACTCTCCAGTTCCATCCACGTTACTACAAAGGGCCATATTTCATTTTTTCTTATTGCCACGTAGTACTCCATTGTGTATATAAACCACAATTTCTTTATCCCTTCATCAGTTAATGGACATTTAGGCTTTTTCCATAATTTAACTATTGTTGAGAGTGCTGCTATAAACATTGGGGTACAAGTGCCCCTATGCATCAGTACTCCTGTATCCCTTCGGTAAATCCCTAGCAGTGCTACTGCTGGGTCATAGGGTAGGTCTCTTTTTAATTTTTTGAGGAACCTCCACACTGTTTTCCAGAGAGCTGCACCAGTTTGCATTCCCACCAACAGTGCAAGAGGGTTCCCGTGTCTCCACATCCTCTCCAGCATTTATAGTCTCTTGATTTGTTCATTTTGGCCACTCTGACTGGCGTGAGGTGATACCTGAGTGTGGTTTTGATTTGTATTTCCCTGATGAGGAGCGATGTTGAGCATCTTTTCATGTGCCTGTTGGCCATCTAGATGTCTTCCTTAGAGAGGTGTCTATTCATGTTTTCTGCCCATTTTTTCACTGGATTACTTGTTTTTCGGGTGTGGAATTTGGTGACCTCTTTATAGATTTTTGGATACTAGCCCTTTGTTCAATATGTCATTTGCAAATATCTTTTCCCATTCCGTTGCTGGCCTTTTCATTTTGTTGATTGTTTCCTTTGCTGTGCAGAAGCTTTTTATGTTCATGAGGTCCCAATAGTTCATTTTTGCTTTTAATGCCCTTGCCTTTGGGGATGTGTCAAGTAAGAAATTGCTGTGGCTGAGGTCAGAGAGGTCTTTTCCTGCTTTCTCCTCTAGGGTTTTGATGGTTTCCTGTCTCACATTCAGGTCCTTTATCCATTTTGAGTTTATGTTTGTGAATGGTGTAAGAAAGTGCTGTAGTTTCATTCTTCTGCATGTTGCTGTCCAGATCTCCCAGCACCATTTGTTAAAGAGACCGTCTTTCTTCCATTGGATATTCTTTCCTGCTTTGTCAAAGATGAGTTGGCCATACTTTTGTGGGTCTAGTTCTGGGGTTTCTATTCTATTCCATTGGTCTATGTGTCTGTTTTTGTGCCAATCCCATGCTGTCTTGAGGATCACAGCTTTGTAGTAGACGCTAAAGTCTGGGATTGTGATGCCTCCTGCTTTGGTGGCATTTCCAAATTACTTTGGAATTTCCAAATTCAAAGTAATTTCCAGATTACTTTGGCTATTCGGGGCCTTTTGTGGTTCCATATGAATTTTAAGATTACTTGTTCTAGCTTCGCGAAGAATGCTGGTGCAATTTTGATTGGGATTGCATTGAATGTGTAGATAGCTTTGGGTAGTATTGACATTTTAACAATATTTATTCTTCCAACCCATAAGCACGGAATGTTTTTCCATTTCTTTATATCTTCTTCAATTTCCTTCATACTTTCTATAGTTTTCAGTATACAGATCTTGTACATCTTTGGTTAGATTTATTCCTAGGTATTTTATGCTTCTTGGTACAATTATGAATGGGATCAGTTTCTTTATCTGTCTTTCTGTTGCTTCATTATTAGTGTATAAGAATGCAACTGATTTCTGTACATTGATTTTGTATCCTGCGATTTTGCTAAATTCATGTATCAGTTCTAGCAGACTTTTGGTGGAGTCTATCGGATTTTCCATGTATAATATTATGTCATCTGCAAAAAGTGAAAGCTTGACTTCATCTTTGCCAACTTTGCTGCCATGGATTTCCTTTTGTTATCTTATTGCTGATGCTAGCACTTCCAACACTATGTGAAACAACAGCTGTGAGCGGACATACCTGTCGTGATCCTATTCTCAGGGGGAAAGCTCTCAGTTTTTCCCCATTGAGGATGATATTAGCTGTGGGCTTTTCATAAATGGCTTTTTTGATGTTTAAGTATGTTCATTCTATCTCGACTTTCTCGCGGATTTTTATTAAGAAAGGATGCTGAATTTTGTGAAATGCTTTTTCTGAATCGATTGACAGGATCATATGGTTCTTTTCTTTTCTTTTATTAATGTGACGTATCACGTTGATTAATTTGTGAATGTTGAACCAGCCCTGCATCCCCGGAATGAATCCCACTTGATCATGGTGAATAATTCTTTTTATAAGCTGTTCAATTTGATTTGCTAGTATCTTATTGAGAATTTTTGCATCCATATTCATCAGGGATATTGGCCTGTAATTCTCTTTTTTTACTGGATCTCTGTCTGGTTTAGGAATCAAAATAATACTCGCTTCATAGAATGAGTCTGGAAGTTTTCCTTCCCTTTCTATTTTTTGGAATAGCTTGAGAAGGATAGGTATTATCTCTGCTTTAAATGTCTGGTGGAATTCCCCCGGGGAGCCATCTGGTCCTGGACTCTTATTTGTTGGGAGATTTTTGATAACTGATTCAATTTCTTCGCTGGTTATGGGTCTGTTCAAGCTTTCTATTTCCTCCTGATTGAGTTTTGGAAGAGTGTGGGTGTTCAGGAATTTGTCCATTTCTTCCACGTTGTCCAGTTTGTTGGCATATACTTTTTCATCGTATTCCCTGAAAATTGCTTGTATTTCTGAGGGATTGGTTGTAATAAGTCCATTTTCTTTCATGATTTCATCTATTTGGGTCATCTCCCTTTTCTTTTTGAGAAGCATGGCTAGAGGTTTATCAATTTTGTTTATTTTTTCAGAAAAACAACTCTTGGTTTCATTGATCTGCTCTACAGTTTCTTTAGATTCTCTATTGTTTATTTCTGCTCTGATCTTCATTATTTCTCTTCTTCTGCTGGGTTTGGGGTGTCTTTGCTGCTCTGCTTGTATTTGCTTTAGGTGTGCTGTTAGATTTTGTATTTAGGATTTTTCTTGTTTCTGGAGATAGGCCTGGATTGCAATGTATTTTCCTCTCAGGACTGCCTTTGCTGCGTCCCAAAGCGTTTGGATTGTTGTATTTTCATTTTCGTTTGTTTCCATATTTTTTAAATTTCTTCTCTAATTTCCTGGTTGACCCATTCATTCTTTAGTAGGGTGTTCTTTAACCTCCATGCTTTTGGAGGTTTTCCAGACTTTTTCCTGTGGTTGATTTCAACCTTCATAGCATTGTGGTCCAAAAGTGTGCGTGGTATGATCTCAATTCTTGTATACTTATGAAGGGCTGTTTTGTGACCCAGTATATGATCTATCTTGGAGAATGTTCCATGTGCACTCGAGAAGAAAGTATATTCTGTTGCTTTTGGATGCAGAGTTCTGAATATATCTGTCAAGTCTATCTGATCCAATGTATCATTCAGGGCCCTTGTTTCTTTATTGATCCTGTGTCTAGATGATCTATCCATTGTTGTAAGTGGGGTATTAAAGTCCCCTGCAATTACCACATTCTTGTCAATAAGGTTGCTTATGTTTATGAGTAATTGTTTTATATATTTGGGGGCTCCCGTATTCGGTGCATAGACATTTATAATTGTTAGTGCTTCTTGATGGATAGACTGTGTAATTATTATATAATGCCCTTCTTCATCTCTTGTTACAGCTTTTAATTGAAAGTCCAGTTTGTCTGATAGAAGTATGGCTACTCCAGCTTTTTTTTTGGCTTCCAGTAGCATGATAAATAGTTCTCCATCCCCTCACTCTCAATCTGAAGGTGTCCTCAGTTCTAAAATGAGTCTCTTGTAGACAGCAAATAGATGGGTCTTGTTTTTGTATCCATCCTGATACCCTATGTCTTTTGGTTGGAGCATTTAGTCCATTTACATTCAGTGTTATTATAGAAAAATATGAGTTTAGAGTCATTGTGATGTCTGTCAGTTTCATGCTTGTGGTGATGTCTCTGGTACTTTGTCTCACAGGATCCCCCTTAGGATCTCTTGTAGGGCTGGTGTAGTGGTGATGAATACCTTCGGTTTTTGTTTGTTTGGGAAGACCTTTATCTCTCCTTCTATTCTGAATGACAGAATTGCTGGATAAAGGATTCTCAGCTGCATATTTTTTCTGTTCATCACATTGAAGGTTTCCTGCCATTCCTTTCTGGACTGCCAAGTTTCAGTAGAGATATCCATCACTAGTCTTATTGGTCTCCCTTTATATGTGAGAGCACGTTTATCCCTATCTGCTTTCAGAATTTTCTCTTTATCCTTGTATTTTGCCAGTTTCACTATGCTATGTCATGCAGAAGATCGATTCAAGTGACGTCTGAAGGGAGTTCTCTGTGCCTCTTGGATTTCAATGCCTTTTTCCTTCCCCAGCTCCGGGAAGTTCTCAGCTATTATTTCTTCAAGTACACCTTCAGCACCTTTCCCTCTCTTCCTCCTCTGGGATACCAATTATGCGTAGATTATTTCTCTTTAGTGCATCACTTAGTTCTCTAATTTTCCCCTCATACTCCTGTATTTTTTTATCTCTCTTTTTCTCAGCTTCTTCTTTTTCCATAATTTTATCTTCTAGTTCACCTCTTCTCTCCTCTGCCTCTTCAATCTGAACTGTGGTCGTCTCCATTTTGATTTTGCAGCTCATTAATAGCATTTTTTAGCTCCTCCTGGCTGTTCCCTAGTCCCTTAATCTCTGTAGCAATAGATTCTCTGCTGTCCTTCATACTGTTTCTAGCCCAGCGATTAATTTTATGACTATTATTCTAAATTCACTTTCTGTTATATTGTTTAAATCGTTTTTGATCAGTTCGTTAGCTGTCGTTATTTCCTGGATTTTTTTTTTTTTTTGAGGAATATTCTTCCGTTTCGTCATTTTGGATAGTCCCTGGAGTGGTGTGAAACTGCAGGGCACTTCCCCTGTGCTATCTTGAATAACTTGTGTTGGTGGGCAGGGCCGCAGTCAGACCTGATGTCTGCCCCCATTTCACCGCTGGGGCCACAGTCAGACTGGTGTATACCTTCTCTTCCCCTCTCCTAGTGGCGGGATTCACTGTGGGGTGGCGTGGCCCGTCTGGGCTACTTGCACACTGCCAGGCTTGTGGTGCTGGGGATCTGGCATATTAGCTGGGGTGGATGAGCAAGGTGCACAGGGGAGGGAGGGGTAGCTCAGCTCACTTATCCTTCTGTGATCCGCTTCAGGAGGGGCCCTGTGGCACCGGACGGGAGTCAGACCCATGGGAGGGATGGATCCGCAGAAGCACAGTGTTGGGTGTTTGTGTGTTGCAAGCAAGTTCCCTGACAGGAACTGATTCCCTTTGGGATTTTGGCTGGGGGATGGGCGAGGGAGATGGCGTTGGTGAGTGCCTTTGTTCCCCGCCAAGCTGTGCTCTGTTGTCCGGGACTCAACAACTTTCCCTCCCATTGTCCTCCAGCCCTCCTGTTCTCCGAGCAGATCTGTTAACTTATAACCTTCC
Source organism: Lynx canadensis (assembly GCF_007474595.2). Lineage (NCBI taxonomy): Eukaryota > Metazoa > Chordata > Mammalia > Carnivora > Felidae > Lynx > Lynx canadensis. The sequence goes on from NC_044321.2 coordinate 44,797,961, forward strand.
AGATGTTAAGTCCTGCTTGCTGTCAGAACACACTCCATCTGGCCCCTCCGTTTTTGCATGCCAGACTCTGCCGGCTCTGCTTTGCCGGTGGGCTGTCCCTCCACCCCAGCTCCCTCCCGCCAGTCCATGTAGCGTGCACCACCTCTCTGCCCTTCCTACCCTCTTCCATAGACCTCTCATCTATGCTTGGCTCTGGAGAATACGTTCTGCTAGTCTTGTGACGATTTTCTGGGTTATTTAGGCAGGTGTGGGTGGAATCTAAGTGATCCACAGGACGCGGTGAGCCCAGCATCCTCCTACACCGCCATCTTCCCAGCAAATCCTGGTTGGCATGTAATTTTTCATCCTATTCTCCTATAATTGTTTGTATTTCTGTGGAGTTGGTTGTGATCTATCCTCTTTCATTCATGATTGTATTTATTTGGGTCCTTTCTCTTTTCTTTTTGATATGTCTGGGTAGGGATTTATCAATTTTATTAATTCTTTCAAAGAACCAGCTGTTAGTTTCATTGATCTGTTCTACTGTTTTGTTGTTGTTTCTATATCCTGTACTTTTGCTACAATATTTTTTTTAATTTTTAAAAATGTTTTTATTTATTTTTGAGACAGAGACAGAGCGTGTGCAGGGGAAGGGCAGAGAGAGAGGGAGACACAGAGTCTGGAGTAGGCTCTAGGCTCTGAGCTGTCAGCACAGAGCCCTACGTGGGGCTCAAACTCATGGACTGTGAGATCATGACCTGAGCTGAAGTCAGACGCTTAACCAACTGAGCCATCCAGGCGCCCCTGCTCCAATATTTTTACTTTCCCTTCTGCTGGCTTTAGGCTTCATATGCTGTTCCTTTTCTAGCTTCTTTAGGTGTAAGATTAGTTTGTGTATTTGAGATTTTTTCTTGCTGATTGTGGTAGACCTGTATTGCAATATACTTCCCCATTAGGACTGCTTTTGCTACATCCTAAAGATTTTGGACTCTTGTGTTTTCATTTTCATTTGCTTCCACGTAATTTTTATTTCTACTTTCATTTTATGGTTAATTCATTTATTCTTTAGCATAATATTCCTTAACTTCCCTGTATTTGAGGGCTTTCCAAATTTTTTCTTGTAGTTAACTTCAAATTTCCTAGTGTTGTGATCTGAAAATAGGAATGGTATGAACTTGATCTTTTTGTACTTGTTGAGGGCTGATTTGTGAGCAAGTATGTGATCTATTCTGGAGAATGTTCCATGTGCACTCAAGAAGAATGTGTATTCTGTTGCTTTAGTATGAAAATGTTCTGAATATATCTGTTAAGCACATCTGGTCCAGTGTGTCACTCAAAGCCATTGTTTCCTTGTTGATTTTCTGTTTAGATGATCTGTCCATTGATGTATGTGGGGTGTTAAAGTCCCCTACTATTATTGTATTATTATCAATAAGTTTCTTTATGTTTGTTATTAATTGATTTATATATTTGGTAGCTTCAAGTTGGGGGCATAATTATTTACACTTGTTAGATATTCCTGATGGTTAGACCCCTTAATTATGATATAATGCCCTTCTTCATTTCTTGTTACAGTCTTTGGCTTAAAATCTAGTTTGTCTGCTATAAGTATGGCTACTCTGGCTTTCTTTTGAAGTCCATTTGCATGACAGATGGTTCTCCATCCCTTCACTTTCAATCTGCAGGTGTCTTTAGGTCTAAAATGAGTCTCTTTTAGGCAATATATTGATGGGTCTTCATTTTTTTCCTTTCTGATACCCTATATCTTTTGATTGGAACATTTGATCCATTTACATTCAGCATCATTAATGATAGATATGAATTTAATGTCTTTGTTTTACCTGTAAATTTGGTGTTTCTGGTGATGTTCTCTGTTCTTTTCTAGTCTTTGTTGCTTTTGGTCCTTTTTTTCCAACTCAAAAAGTCCACTTTAATATTTCTTGCAGGGCTGGTTTAGTGGTCACAAATCCCTTTAGTTTTTGCTTGTCTAGGAGACTCTTTATCTCTTCTTCTTTTCAGAATGAAAGCTTTGCTAGATAAAATATTCTTGGCTGCATATTTTTCCTGTTCAAAATTTTGAATATATCATGCCACTTCCTCTGTCCTGCCACATTTCTGTGACAGATCATCTGTGAACTTCTTCTGTCTTCCCATGTATATAATAAAATAAAATACATTTTAAAAATTAAAAAATAAAAAAATGTTTTTTCTCTATCCCAAGGGAGAAAAAAACCCAAGGGAATCTAAATCCCATTTCCCCTAGAGCTAGAGCTTTCTACCACTTTATGATCAGTACACTTGGTGTGTGCAAAGGGTCTGTGTTGGTCTTCTGAAGGTGGGGCTTGTTGTGCTGATTCTCAATTGGACCTGCCCTAGTGGAGATGCATCTACAGGGTGCATCAGGGTGGGGCTTGGTGTAAATGGCTCCAGCCTCCACTTGATGGCTGTTTTGCTCACGGAAGTCTGTCAGTGTTGATGGGCAGCCAGGAAGAGGGGGATGTCACTGTGTTTTCACATCCCCGGGGCTGGGAGTTTGTGCCCACCAGTCTTCAAGCAGCCCTCACATAAGAACAATCACCTCTTTTGTGTCCCTGGCTACCACCAGATCCCCACCGTCACCTTGCTTCTGAGCTGTTTGCCTGCCATAAGGCACAGCACTCCTGTGTTTCATCTCAATCACGTGGCTGAGTTTCAAAACTCCAAATATAAGAGTTCCTTGTGGCATGGAACTGTGCTGATTCTTTGGGGGAGGGTCTCGTTGCACTGTGCCTGGTGCAGGCTTGTCCCAGAAATTGTGCAACCACACAACAGTTTGGAGTTTATGGTAAAGCACAGCAGAATGTTGGCATCAATGCTCACTGCCCTCAGCCAACATCCCCATTCCTATGTTGGTGGACAGGGCAGCTCAAGGGCACCTCCTAGGTCTTTTGCCCCCAGGGAAGCCATGCTACTTCTCCCAAATGCACTCCAATCAGAGGAATTGCTTCTCCCTGTGCAAGCCAACGGATCCTCAAACCACACTACCTGATCCCGGGTCTCCACCCTCCTTCCCTACTGAAGCACCACTAAGCACACCAGAAATCCTGGCAATAGTGCAGACCTCTGAAACTTCAGACTCTGTGCTCAGCTACTTACAAAAACTTGCAGTATTCAACCTCTCTCCTTTTCCAAGTCAGTGGTTTGGAGGAAGAATTTTTCTTGTGAAATTTCTCCACACACTGTCACTCTTTTTCTTTCTCTCTCACTCCTCTCTCCACCATCAGAGCTCCCTCTCCATCAGAGCACCCACAGCTCTTCTCACCCACAAATCAACTCTCTGCAGCTCCTACCTTCAATGATGTGGCAGTTTTTTCACCTCTAGTTGTGCATTTTTGCTCTCTCAGTTATCAGGTCAACTTTTGGGGTGTTCAAAATGATTTGATACTTGTCTAGCTGAGTTCAAGATACAAGGCAAGCCTAGGGTCTTCCTACTCCTCTACCATCCTAACTCCCCAAAATAGGTAATTTCTTAATGATACAAAGGCCATTTAATGACAAGACATAATTTAACAGTCTCTGCCTTTTAGATGGAAAAGTATTTATCATGTAAATGGATGTGAAAAGAGCCAGGGTAACAATACTTATATTGGACAAAATAGACATTAAAACAAAGACTGTAGCAAGAGACAAAGAAGGACAATATGTAATCACAAAGAGGACAATCCAAAAAGAAGATGTAACAATTATAAATATTCATGTACCCAACATGAAAGCACCCAAATACATAAAACAGTTAATAACAAACATAAAGGAACTACTCCATAGTAATACAATAATAGTAGGGAACTTTAACACCACACATGTCAATGGACAGATCATCCAAACAGAAAATAAACAAGGAAACAGTGGCTTTGACTGACACATTGAACTAGACAAATCTAGCAGACATATTCAGAATATTCCATCAGAACACAAAATACACATTCTTTTCAAGTCCACATGAAACATTTTCCAGAATATATTAGATATTAGGCCACAGATCAAGTCTTACCAAAATCAAAAAGATCAAACCATGCATCTTTTGTGACCACAACACTATGAAACTAGAAATCAACCACTACAAGAAAGAATCTGGAAAGAGCAGAAGTACATGAAGGCTACTAAATAATGAATGGGTCAACCAGGAAACCAAAGAAGAAATAAGAAAGTACATGGAGACAAATGAAAATAAAAATATAACAGTCCAAAAATCTTAGGTATACAATAAAAGCTGATTTAAGAGAGAAGTTTATAGCAGTAGAGGGCTACCTCAAGAAGCAAGAAAAATCTCAAACAACTTAATCTTACACCTAAGGGAGCTAGCAACAGAAGAACAAACAAAACCCAAACTAGTAGAAGGAAGGAGATAACAAATATTAAAGCAGAAATAAATGAAATAGAAACTAAAAACAATAGACAGATCAATGAAACAAGGATCTACTTCTTTGAAAAGATCAACAAAATTGATAAGACTTTAGCCAAACTCATCAAAAAAGAGAGAGAACTCAAATAAACAAATCATAAAGAACCAACATCACAAAAATGCAAAGGATTATTAAAAAAAATAAGAAAAATTATATGCCAACAAATTGGACAACCTAGAAGACATGGATAAATTCACAGAAACATATAATCTCCCAAACTGAATCAGAAAGAAATAAAAAATTTGAACAAACTGATTACCAGCAATGAAATTGAATCAGAAATCAAAAAAATCCCAACAAACCAAAGTCCAAGACCGGATGGCATCACATGTGAATTCTATGAAACATTTAAAGAAGAATTAATAACTATTTTTCTCAAACTATTGAAAAAATACAAGAAGAAGGAAAGCTTCCAAATTCATTCTGATGCCAGCATTACCCTGATGCTGAAGCCAGATAAATACACTACAAAAAAAAATCCTACAGGCCAAAATCTCTGATAAACATAGATGCAAAAATCCTCAACAAAATACTTTCAAACTGAATCCAAATATGCATTTTAAAATCATTCACCATGATCAAGTGGGATTTATTCCTGGATGCAAGGGCAGTTCAATATTTGTGAAACAATTAACATGATACATCACATCAGCAAGAGAAAAAAATTATATGATTATTTTGATAGATGCAGAAAATGCATTTGACAAAGTAAAACATCCACTTATGATAAAAACCCTCAACAAACTGGGTTTAGAGGGAACATACCTCAACATAATAAAGGCCATATATGAAGAACCCACAATTAACATTATATTCAAAGACAAAAACTGAAAGTTTGTCTCCTAAAGTCATGAACAAGACAAGGATGTCCAGTTTCACCACTTTTATTCGACATAGTACTGGAAGACCTAGCCACAGCAACCAGACAACAAAAAGAAATAAAAGGCATCCAAATTAGCAGGGAAAAAGTAAAACTTTCACTGTTCACACATGATATGATACTCTATATAGTAAATCCTAAAGACTCCACCAAAAAAACTACTAGAACTGATAAATGAATTCACTTAATTATCAGGATACAAAATCAACATGCGTAAATCCATTGCATTTATATATACTAATAATGAAGCCACAGACTGGGAAATTATGAAAACAATCCCTTTTGCAGCTGCACCAAAAATAGTAAAATACCTAGGAATAAACTTAACCAAGGAAGTAAAAGACCTGTACTTTGAAAACCATAAAACCCTGATGAAAGAAATTGAAGAAGAAACAAAGGAAAAGATATTACATGTTTATGGATTAGAAGAACAAATATTGTTAAAATGTGCATACTGTCCAAAGCAATCTACACATTTAATGCAATCCCTATCAAAATTTCAACAGCATTTTTCACAGAGTTAGAAGAAACAATCTTAAAATATGTATGGAACCACAGAAGACCCCAAATAGTCAAAGCTACCTTGAAAAAGAAAAACAAAACTGGAGTTATCACAATTCCAAATTCTAATTTGTACTACAGAGTTGTAGTAATCAAAACAGTATGGTACTGGCACAAAAATAGATACATAGATCAATAGAAAACAATAGCATTCCCAGAAATAAATTTTTGATTATATGGCCAATTAATTGTTCACAAGGGAGTCAAGAATATGCAGAGGGAAAAGAGTTTCTTCAACAAATGGTGTTGGGAAAAACTGGACAGCTATATGGAAAAGAATGAAACAGGACAATTTTCTTATACCACATGCAAAAAATAAAACTCAAAATGGATTAAGGAACTAAATGTGAGGCCTGAAAAATCCTTGAAGAGAGTACAGGCAGTAGTTTCTCTGATATCAGCTATAACATTTTTCTACATATGTCTCCTGAGGCAAGGAAAACAAAAACAAAAGTAAACTGTTAGAACTACATCAAAATAAAAATCTCCTGGGGGCACCTGGGTGGCTCAGTTGGTTAAGTGTCCAAGTTTGCTCAGGTCATGATCTCAGGGTTCATGGGATTGAGCCCTGCATCCAGCTCTGTGCTGACAACTCAGAACCTGGAGCCTGCTTCAGATTCTGTGTTTCTCTCTCTCTCTCTTTCTCTCTCTCTGCCCCTCCCCAACTCGCATTCTCTCTCTCTCTCTCTGTTTCAAAAATAAATAAACATTAAACTTTTGTAATAAAAAATACATAAATAAAAACCTCTGGCATAGTGAAGGAAACAATCAATAAAATTAAAAGGCAACCTATGGAAAATTGGATAGCAACTTGCAGAAGAATGAACTGGACTAATTTCTCATTCCATACACACACAAAAAAATTCAAAATGGATGAAAGACCTAAATGTGAGACAGGAAACCATCAAAATCCTACAAGAGAAAGCAGACAGCAACGTCTTTGACTTCGGCTGCAGCAACTTCCTACTAGACATGTCTCCAGAGGCAAGGGAAATAAAAACAAATATGAACTATTGGGACCTCATCAAGATGAAAAGCTTCTGCATAGTGAAGGAAACAATCAACAAAACTAAAAGGCAACCGACAGAATGGGAGAAAATATTTGCAAATTACATATCTGATAAAGGGTTAGTATTCAAAATCTATAAATAACTTATCAAACTCAACACCCAAAAAACAAATCCAGTGAAGAAATGGACAGACGACATGAAGAGACACTTTTCCAAAGAAGATATCCAGACAGCTAACAGACACATGAGAAGATACTCAACATCACTCATTATCAGGGAAATACAAATCAAAACCACAATGAGATGCCACCTCACACATGTCAGAATGGCTAAAATGGACAACTCAGGAAACAACAGATGTTGGCAAGGATATGAAGAAAGGGTAACTCTTTTGCGTTGTTGGTGGGAATGCGAACTGGTTCAGCCACTCTGGAAAACATTATGGAGGTTTCTCAAAAAATAAAAAATAGAGCTACCCTATGACCTAACAATTGCACTACTGGGTATTTATCCAAATGATACAAAAATGTTTATTTGAAGGGGCATATGCACCCCACTGTTTATAGCAGCCCTATCAAAAATAGCCAAAATATGGAAAGAGCCCAAATGTCCATCAACTGATGCATGGATAATGAAGATATAGTGTATGTATGTGTGTATGTGTATACATACACATATATATATACATATATATGTGTATATTGGAATATTGGTGATCAAAAAGAATGAAATCTTGCCACTTGCAACATGGATAGAACTAGAGTGTATTGTGCCAAGCAAAATATGCCAGGCAGAAAAAGACAAGTATCACATGCTTTCACTCATGTGGAATTTAAGAAACAAAACAGATGAACCTAGGGGAAGGGAAGAAAAAATAAGCTAAAAACAGAGAGGGAGGCAAACTGTAAGAGACTCTTAAATACAGGGAACAAACTGAGGGTTTCTGGAGGGGGGGTGAGGAGCTGGGCTAAATGGGTGATAAGCATTAAGGAGGACACCTGTTGGGATGAGTACTGGGTGTTATATGTAGGTGATGAATTACTGGGTTCTACTCCTGAAACCAATACTACACTGTATGTTAACTAATTTGAATTTAAATAAAATTTTTATGGAATCAGAGAAGATATTTGCAAATGAAAAATCCAATAAAGGGTTAGTATCCAAAATATATAAAGAACTTATAAAACCCAACACCCAAAATGTTAATAGTCCAATCATAGATTGGGCAAAAAAGATACATAGACATTTTACCAAAGAAGACATCACTGATCATCAGGGAATTGCAAATCAAAATCACCTGTCAGAATGGCTAGACTCAAACAAATAAGAATCAAGTGTTGGTTAAGATGTATAGAAAAAGGAACCCTTGTACACTGTTGGTGGGAATACAAAACAGTGCACCCACCATGGAAAATAGTATGGAGGGTCCTCAAAAAATTTAAAAATATCACTACAATATGATCTACTAACCACACTACTAGGTATTTATCAAAAAAATACAAAAACACTAATTGAAAAGGATATATGCACCCCTGTGTTTACTGCAGCATTATTTACAATAGCCAAATTAAGGAAGCCCCCCAGGTGTCTATAAATAGATGAAAAAATAAGGAAGATGTCGTATATATATGTAATGGAATATTATTCAGCCATAGTAAAGAATGAAATCTTGCCATTTGCAACAAGTATATCTAGAGAGTGTGATGCTTAGCAAAGTAAATCAGTCAGAGAAAGACAAATACCATATGATTTCACTCATGTGTGGAATTTAAGAAACAAAACAAATGAGCAAAGAAAAAGAGACAGGCAAAACAAGAAACCAACTCTTAAATATAGAGAACAAACTGATGGTTACCAGAGATAAGGTGGATGGGGGGATGGTTGAAACAGGTGAAGGGGATTAAGAGTACACTTATCACGATGTGCACTGAGTAATGTATAGAATTATTGAATCACTATATCGCTCACCTGAAACAAATGTAACAATGTATATTGACTGGAATTAACATAAATTTTAAAATAAATAATAAATAATAAAACAAATAATAAAATAAATATATAAAGTTTCATGCCATTTAATAACAGAGCTCTAAATTACATGAAGCAAAAAAAAGTTAAAACTGTGTAGTCCACAATCATATTAAAGGTGCCAATATTCTTCTTTCAATAATTGATAGAATAAGTAGACAGAAAAGCAGCCAAGATATTGTAGACTTAAACAAAACTATATCTACCACCTTATTCTAACTTATATTTATGAAATAGCCCATCAAAAGTTTAAAAAACACATTTTTAAGTACACGTGGAACAGTCTCCAAAATAGACCATTTCCTGGACAATAAAAGAACCTTCAAAATTTGAATTGAGGATTTATAAAGTATGTTTTATGACTATATCATAATTTAACTAGAAATTGATAGCAGAAAGATAACAGGAAAATCTCCAAGCATTTTGAAATTAAAGAATATTCTTCTAAATAATATGTAGGTCAAAGAGAAGCCTCAAGGGAAAATTGAAAATGTTAATTAAATGAAGGTGAAACAAAAATCAATATTTGTGCATTCAGCTAATGTAGTGTTAGAGAAAAATATATAGCATTAAATACATATTTTAATAAGAAAAAATAGTCTCTTGGGGCGTGTGGGTGGCTCAGTCGGTTAAGCATTCGACTGCAGCTCAGGTCATGATCTTGCAGTTTGTGAGTTCCACCCCGCCTCAGGCTCTATGCTGACAGCTCAGAGCCTGGAGCCTGCTTCCGATTCTGTGTCTTCCTCTCTCTCTGCCCCTCTCCCACTCATGATCTGTCTCTCGCTGTCTCTCAAAAACAAATACATGTTAAAAAAATTAAAAACAAAAAAAATAGTCTTACATCCACGATCTGTTTTTTTTTAATGTTTTTTTACCTTTGAGAGAGAGAGAGAAACAGAGTTAGCAAGAAAGGGGCAGAGAGAGAGGGAGACACAGAATCCAAAGCAGGCTCCAGGCTCTGAGCTTTCAGCACAGAGCCAGATGCGGGGCTTGAACCCACAAACCGCGAGATCATGACCTGAGCTGCAGTCGGATGCTTAACCAACTGAGCCACACACACGCCCCTCAATGACCTAAGTTTTAACCTTAAGAAAGAGAGTAAAGCGCAAATTAAATGAAAAGCAATTTAATATTTCTGAAGAAGGAAACAAGAGAACAGAACAATTCAATGAGGTTGACAAGAGAAGTAATAAAGAAAATTAATGAAACAGAATGTTTGTTCAGTAAACCTCTACCCAGATTGACAAAGAAAAAAAAGAATGTCCAAATTACTTATACCACTAATGAAAGATGAGACATGACTCTACAGACATAAAAGGATTAAAAAGGGGGATATTACAAACAACTATACATCCATGAAGAAACACTTTGAGGAAATGATCCAGTTAGTTGAAAGAAAAAAACTACTAAATACCACTAAAAAGATATAGATAACATGGAGAGTTCTATATTTTTAAAATGAAATTGAATTTGCAATTAAAAATCCTCCATCAAAAGACACTCCAGTCACGGATGCCTTCATTGGCAAATTCCACCAAATATTTAAGAAAGAAATAATAGAAAGTCTCTATAAACTCTTTCAGGAAATAGAAAATATGGGACAATTTCCCAACTAATTTTATGAGATCAGCATTACACTAATACCAAAACCATATGAAGATATCTCATGAGTATAGACACAAAAGCCCTCAACAACATAAGAGTAGGCAGTCAAATCTTTTAATATTTTAAAAGAATAATACATTATAAAGAGTGGAATTTATCCTGGGAATTCCAGTCTTGTTTATAATTGGAAAAAATTAATATTATTCACCATGCCAAAAGAATGAAGTAAAAAATTGTGATCATCTTAACAGATGTTGAAAAAGCACTTGAAAAAAATTGAACATCCATTCATGGTAAAAAAAAATTCTCAATAAAGCTGGAATAGAAGAAAATTTCTTTAAACTGTACCCAAGCTGTAAGTTTTCAGAAGACACCCCACTCCCCCTCAAAAGCAAGACAGTCTTAGCCACAATATGGACCTAACAAGATCAACAAAAGGAAAAACTAGTCTCTTCTATCTGAAAGGGCCTTGCAGAATGTTTTTCCAAACACAAAGTGCAGGGAATATGCAAGCAGGACAACTTCTTTGGCACAGTAATAACATTTGAAGATAAAGGTCCACATTGATAGCCAGAACAAGTGGTGGGGGCAGTGGGGGGAGGAGGGAATCAAGATCCTTCTTTTGTTCTGGGCCAAACCTAACCTAGCCACCTTTTGAGTCACTCTGTAAATGGGATAAAACAACATACCCAAATGATGAACATGGAACCTCCAAAATCCAAAGCAGCCCACTATGTATTGTCTCTGTTGTTTGGTTGTAGGCAGTCTCATGCAACAATTTATTCTTCACCTTGGAAGGAATATCTCCACATGCCCCATTACATTGGACCCCAAGAGATTCCACTCAAGTAAAAAAAAACCCTGAATTTTTATTAGATTTATTTCACACCTCCAACACACAAATATGTTACCAGTAAGTCTACAGTGACTGCTACCTCTCACTTACGTCCAATCAGCATAATGACGTTAGTGTAATGGACCAGTGTGATCTGTTGTGGAAGGGAAAGTTAATCAAGTTTCCTGTGAACTAAATTTTGACATGGGGCAGACATTGATATACCACTGAGTATGACTTTGAGGGTGTATTGCTGCCGTGGCAAGTGAAAGCCCACCGCCTCTTGTGGGACTATGGACAGAAGTGGAGAAAAAGTCATTTTACAGATCAATAGCTGCATACCAGGTACCAGGACATGTGTTAGCTTGCTCAAGCAATGAAACCACATCAGGTACACAGCTTCAGTTGGACCCAACACCTGGTTAAGCTAACAATAATCCACTTTAATTCTCCAAGATCCATCTATCTTCTGTATAGGCCAAGTAGGGATATGGTGAGAATTGCCAATTGTGTATTTTCAAGTCCCTGATAGTGACATTCATCTCTGCAACCCCTCCAGAGATGAAATACTATTTTAGATTTGCTGGCCAGTTCTAATGTCTTCCATTTGGTCTTTTCCAGTAAAACATTCCTCACTCCACAGGTCAAGAAATCAATGTGAATATAAGTGTTCCAATTATGTATTTAGCAACTGAGTATATATATTCCAATTATAAATTCTGGACTGGAGAAATAAACACAAGATGGGTTCAGGGCCCCACTGGGCCCATAGTTAGGTACAACTGAGTTAAAACTTTATTGATCACTTGACCTCACTAAGGTCCTATTGTTCTGGAGGGCTATAGTATCTTTTTGGATCTCCTGGAATCAGTGCTAGTTCAGAGCCAGTATCTAGTAGCCCCCAAAATCTCTGAATATTTTCTTTCTCCCAATGTACAGCTATCTTAGTAAAAGGTTCCTTAGGTGAAGGCTGAAAAAAAGATTTACAGAGTCAATTTCCAGTAGTTTATGTTGACCTTAATAAAACAAAAGAGCCAGCTATTTTACCAGCAAAATGCCTTTATTCAGGAAAAGCAGAAGAATTGCAATTCTGGACAAGCAAACTATGGCAAACCTTAGGTAAATGCAGAGAACAGAGGAGAGGTGCTTGCTTTTTTAGAGGAAAGGAGGAAGCTGTGAGGGGCTTCTGCAGTTTCTCACTGGCTGATTGTGGTAGTTTTTTATTGGATGGGATGCTGCTGGGCAAAGAAAAATTCTTCCTTCCACCTACTAGAATATGTAAAGTAAGTTCCTCCCGTTGGGAAATGTGAAGAAGGTTTATTAGACAGCCCCCCTTTCAGGGCTTTGCCACTCCATTTTAATGAGTTTTCCTTTGTTTATTTTCACTCGTACAAGTGTCTTTCCTTAAAGAGTCCAAGCTTCTACTTCATTCAAAGGGTTCTGGGTATGCTATATGGCTCACACGTAGGATCATTTAGATGTCATGAATGACAAGTCACATGTTCATTTGACTTGATTTAAACTTGTTCACTTGACATAGAACTTTTTTCTTATACAAATGAAGAAGAATTTGTGGGTAATAAGCTTAGAAATTCCCTGAGCTTACACCAATGGGTTAACAAGGCATAAAGAAGTACAAAGCCATAGGATGTTCACACCAGAGTTTGGGTAAACAAAATTGGCACCCTAAGAATAGGGGGGTGCAAAGGCACCAAAAATAAGAAAGTGCAGAGACCCCAGAATAGAGAGGGAGGGGCAAAGGCCTGAAAATAAGGGCACAAAGGTGCCCAATTCATAGGTATATGAAATAAACAAGATTAGATATTCAGGGTGGGAGTACCCCCAATTTAGTACTGTAGCAGAAAGCTGATTTCACAGGAAGAAAGGACCAAGTTAGGTAAACAGGTAAATTGGGCAATAGAGCACTGTGCTGCAGATAATGCAGCCCAGAGTGGAGATGATCAACAAAAGAAAGGTGCCTTGTTAACTCTGAGATTATTTCACCTACCTGTCTCATCCCCTAGGCTAGCTAAGATAAACAGAGGTGGTGCCTCATGTCCGCTCTAAACAACCTTTCACCCGACTGCCCAGCATCAGGATTTTGCTTTGTATTAACCCAAATTCCTAACCCAAATATCTTCAAGACCTCCTTTCCCTTACTTCCACAGGTTAATGTTCACAGATTCATTGTCTCTTTGTGCATGTCCATCACCATGTTTTTAAGCCTTCTGATCCTAATAAAAACGGAGAAAGCACCCTTATTTGGGGCTCTTGTCTTTTCCTGGACATTAGCCATCTCTTGTTTTTCATCCTGTGTCCCGCTCTCTTGCTAGACAAAACAGAACTTTAGACCCAGAGTCTATGACAAGAATTTGGTAAGCTTCCTATATGTATCACTTCTAAGAAGACCATGATTAACTAGCCAGCACCTTAGGTCTGCATGGGTTATATAACATTCTGCTTGCTGCTTTGACTTTGCTGTCTGTTAAGGTAACCAGACACACACATACTCTTGCCACTTGCACCTTAGAATTCAAATACTTCCAACTCAGGATTCAAATATGTACATTTAAGGGCACTTGAGTGGCTCAGTCGGTAAAGCATCCGACTTCAGTTCAGGTCATGATCCCATAGTTTGTGTGTTCAAGCCCTGCATAGGACTCTGTGCTAATAGCTAAGAGCCTGGAGCTTGCTTCAGATTCTGTTTCTCCCTATGTCTCTTCCCCTCTTCTGCTGTGCTCTCTCTCAAAAATAAACATTAAAAATGTTAATATAAAAATATAAATAAAATTAAAAAAAAATACATACATTTAAATTTTCCAACTGAGTGACTCAGCTTTCCTCTCTAAGGAAAAAAGGCAGCAATCACCGAGCTTCTCAATGATGCTGAGGCTCCCCTCACAAATTTATTTCTCCAAGAAGTGGTGAATATGTCTTCTGGACTCTTCCAGTGTGGGTGAGTAGGTCTTGAATGAAAAAAGTCTACTCCAACATTCCAATTTCCTTAAACCTTTGAATTTTTTCTCTACATGAAACCAAAGCAGGTCAGGCATTTCCAATTCCCTCATGGTGGACCATTTCTTGGTCCATGTTTCAACCAACAAACCAAGCACGCTATTAAAGCTCTTTCTAATTCCCTGAGCTGCAACATTGAATGAAGAATCTTTGCTTAGTGATCCCTAATCAATAAATTCAGCCTGACCCAACTTTATGTTCCTTCCAACATCATCCCACATGCTTAGAATCCATTCCCACACATATTCTCCAGATTCTATTTACATAAGATTCTACTTACATAAACTAGAAAGCTCATGTAGTTGTTTTGGAGGGTTGCACATTTCTTGTTGGTCACACTTTTCACCTCACTTTTAGGGGCTTTCTGGGACACGAATCTAGTTATAGATCTACATGCAAAGAAAAATGATGGGGATGGGTCCTGAGAAGACTCAGCATTGTACTGTATAGCAATTGCCCCATGGGGGGCCCTTGCCATTTGCTCAGGCAATGCAGGGTTAGTCCTCTCAGAGACAGGTGGAAAGGCATATAGTACAGTGGGTTTAGAGGCCAATTTCACTGAGGGTCGAGAGCTATCTCCCACTGGAAAAGAAGACTCATCAGGAGGGAAGATGGCGGCGTAGGAGGACGCTGGGCTCACCGCGCGTCCTGCTGATCACTTAGATTCCTCCTACACCTGCCTAAATACCCAGAAAACCGCCAGAGGATTAGCAGAACGGAGTCGCCAGACCCAAGCGCAGACGAGAGGCCCACGGAAGAGGGTAAGAAGGGCGGCGAGGCGGGGTGCGCTCCACGGACTGGCGGGAGGGAGCCGGGGCGGAGGGGCGGCTCGCCGGCCAAGCAGAATCCCTGAGTCTGGCTTGCAAAAGCAGAGGGGCCTGACAGACTGTGTTCCCACAGCAAGTGCGACTTAGCGTCTGGGAGGTCATAAGTTAACAGCTCTGCTCAGAAAGTGGGAAGGCTGGAGGACAAAGGGAGGGAGAGCTGCGGAGCCCCCGGACGACAGAGCTCAGATTGGTGGGGAACAAAGGCGCTCGCCAACGCCATGTCCCCCGCCCATCCCCCAGCCAAAATCCCAAAGGGAACCGGTTCCGGCCAGGGAAATTGCTCGCTCCGCGCAAACACCCAACTCTGTGCTTCTGCGGAGCCAAACCTCCGGCAGTGGATCTGACTCCCTCCGGCTGCCACAGGGCCCCTCCTGAAGTGGATCACCTAAGGAGAAGCGAGCTAAGCCTGACCCCCCTGCCGCCGTGCACCTTGCCTACCCACCCCAGCTAATACGCCAGATCCCCAGCATCACAAGCCTGGCAGTGTGCAAGTAGCCCAGACGGACCACGCCACCCCACAGTGAATCCCGCCCCTAGGAGAGGGGAAGAGAAGGCACACACCAGTCTGACTGTGGCCCCAGCGGTGGGCTGGGGGCAGACATCAGGACTGACTGCGGCCCCGCCCACCAACTCCAGTTATACACCACAGCACAGGGGAAGTGCCCTGCAGGTCCTCACCACACCAGGGACTATCCAAAATGACCAAACGGAAGAATTCCCCTCAGAAGAATCTCCAGGAAATAACAACAGCTAATGAGCTGATCAAAAAGGATTTAAAAAATATAACAGAAAGTGAATTTAGAATAATAGTCATAAAATTAATTGCTGGGCTGGAAAACAGTATACAGGACAGCAGAGAATCTCTTGCTACAGAGATCAAGGGACTAAGGAACAGTCACGAGGAGCTGAAAAACGCTATAAAGGAAATGCAAAACAAAATGCAAACCACCACGGCTCGGATGGAAGAGGCAGAGGAGAGAATAGGTGAACTAGAAGATAAAGTTATGGAAAAAGAGGAAGCTGAGAAAAAGAGAGAGAAAAAAATCCAGGAGTATGAGGGGAAAATTAGAGACCTAAGTGATACACTAAAAAGAAATAATATATGCATAATTGGTATCCCAGAGGAGGAAGAGAGAGGGAAAGGTGCTGAAGGGGTACTTGAAGAAATAATAGCTGAGAACTTCCCTGAACTGGGGAAGGAAAAAGGCATTGAAACCCAAGAGGCACAGAGAACTCCCTTCAGACGTAACTTGAATCGATCTTCTGCACGACATATCATAGTGAAACTGGCAAAATACAAGGATAAAGAGAAAATTCTGAAAGCAGCAAGGGGTAAACGTGCCCTCACATATAAAGGGAGACCTATAAGACTCGTGACTGATCTCTCTTTTGAAACTTGGCAGGCCAGAAAGAATTGGCACGAGATTTTCAGGGTGCTAGACAGCAAAAATATGCAGCCGAGAATCCTTTATCCACCAAGTCTGTCATTTAGAATAGAAGGAGAGATAAAGGTCTTTCCAAACAAACAAAAACTGAAGGAATTTGTCACCACTAAACCAGCCCTAAAAGAGATCCTAAGGGGGACCCTGTGAGACAAAGTACCAGAGACATCACTACAAGCATAAAACATACAGACATCACAATGACTCTAAACCCGTATCTTTCTATAATAACACTGAATGTAAATGGATTAAATGAGCCAACCAAAAGACATAGGGTATCAGAATGGATAAAAAAACAAGACCCATCTATTTGCTGTCTACAAGAGACTCATTTTAGACCTGAGGACACCTTTAGATTCAGAGTGAGGGGATGGAGAACTATTTATCATGCTACTGGAAGCCAAAAGAAAGCTGGAGTAGCCATACTTATATCAGACAAACTAGACTTTAAATTAAAGGCTGTAACAAGAGATGAAGAAGGACATTATATAATAGTTACAGGGTCTATCCATCAGGAAGAGCTAACAATTATAAATGTCTATGCGCCGAATACCGGAGCCCCCAAATATATAAAACAATTACTCATAAACATAAGCAACCTTATTGAGAAGAATGTGGTAATTGCTGGGGACTTTAACACCCCACTTACAGAAATGGATAGATCATCTAGACACACGGTCAATAAAGAAACAAGGGCCCTGAATGAGACATTGGATCAGATGAACTTGACAGATATATTTAGAACTCTGCATCCCAAAGCAACAGAATATACTTTCTTCTCGAGTGCACATGGAACATTCTCCAAGATAGATCATATACTGGGTCACAAAACAGCCCTTCATAAGTTTACAAGAATTGAAATTATACCATGCATACTTTCAGACCACAATGCTATGAAGCTTGAAATCAACCACAGGAAAAAGTCTGGAAAACCTCCAAAAGCATGGAGGTTAAAGAACACCCTACTAACGAATGAGTGGGTCAACCAGGCAATTAGAGAAGAAATAAAAAAATATATGGAAACAAACGAAAATGAAAATACAACAATCCAAACGCTTTGCGACGCAGCGAAGGCAGTCCTGAGAGGAAAATACATTGCAATCCAGGCCTATCTCAAGAAACAAGAAAAATCCCAAATACAAAATCTAACAGCACACCTAAAGGAAATAGAAGCAGAACAGCAAAGGCAGCCTAAACCCAGCAGAAGAAGAGAAATAATAAAGATCAGAGCAGAAATAAACAATATAGAATCTAAAAAAACTGTAGAGCAGATCAACGAAACCAAGAGTTGGTTTTTTGAAAAAATAAACAAAATTGACAAACCGCTAGCCAGGCTTCTCAAAAAGAAAAGGGAGATGACCCAAAGAGATAAAATCATGAATGAAAATGGAATTATTACAACCAATCCCTCAGAGATACAAACAATTATCAGGGAATACTATGAAAAATTATATGCCAACAAATTGGACAACCTGGAAGAAATGGACAAATTCCTGAACACCCACACTCTTCCAAAACTCAATCAGGAGGAAATAGAAAGCTTGAACAGACCCATAACCAGCGAAGAAATTGAGTCGGTTATCAAAAATCTTCCAACAAATAAGAGTCCAGGACCAGATGGCTTCCCAGGGGAGTTCTACCAGACGTTTAAAGCAGAGATAATACCTATCCTTCTCAAGCTATTCCAAGAAATAGAAAGGGAAGAAAAACTTCCAGACTCATTCTATGAAGGCAACATTACTTTGATTCCTAAACCAGACAGAGACCCAGTAAAAAAAGAGAACTACAGGCCAATAACCCTGATGAATATGGATGCAAAAATTCTCAATAAGATACTAGCAAATCGAATTCAACAGCATATAAAAAGAATTATTCACCATGATCAAGTGGGATTCATTCCTGGGATGCAGGGCTGGTTCAACATTCGCAAATCAATCAACGTGTACATCACATTAACAAAAAAAAAAGAAGAACCATATGATCCTGTCAATCGATGCAGAAAAGGCCTTTGACAAAATCCAGCACCCTTTCTTAATAAAAACCCTTGAGAAAGTCGGGATAGAAGGAACATACTTAAAGATCATAAAAGCCATTTATGAAAAGCCCACAGCTAACATCATCCTCAACGGGGAAAAACTGAGAGCTTTTTCCCTGAGATCAGGAACACGACAGGGATGCCCACTCTCACCGCTGTTGTTTAACATAGTGCTGGAAGTTCTAACATCAGCAATCAGACAACAAAAGGAAATCAAAGGCATCAAAATTGGCAAAGATGAAGTCAAGCTTTCGCTTTTTGCATATGACATGATATTATACATGGAAAATCCGATAGACTCCACCAAAAATCTGCTAGAACTGATACATGAATTCAGCAAAGTTGCAGGATACAAAATCAATGTCCAGAAATCAGTTGCATTCTTATACACTAACAATGAAGTCACAGAAAGACAAATAAAGAAACTGATCCCATTCACAATTGCACCAAGAAGCATAAAATACCTAGGAATAAATCTAACCAAAGATGTAAAGGATCTGTATGCTGAAAACTATAGAAAGCTTATGAAGGTAATTGAAGAAGATTTAAAGAAATGGAAAGACATTCCCTGCTCATGGATTGGAAAAATAAATATTGTCAAAATGTCAATACTACCCAAAGCTATCTACACATTCAATGCAATCCCAATCAAAATTGCACCAGCATTCTTCTCAAAACTAGAACAAGCAATCCTAAAATTCATATGGAACCACAAAAGGCCCCGAATAGCGAAAGGAATTTTGAAGAAGAAGACCAAAGCAGGAGGCATCACAATCCCAGACTTTAGCCTCTACTACAAAGCTGTCATCATCAAGACAGCATGGTATTGGCACGAAAACAGACACACAGACCAATGGAATAGAATAGAAACCCCAGAACTAGACCCACAAACGTACGGCCAACTTATCTTTGACAAAGCAGGAAAGAACATCCAATGGAAAAAAGACAGCCTCTTTAACAAATGGTGCTGGGAGAACTGGACAGCAACATGCAGAAGGTTGAAACTAGACCACTTTCTCACACCATTTACAAAAATAAACTCAAAATGGATAAAGGACCTAAATGTGAGACAGGAAACCATCAGAACCTTAGAGGAGAAAGCAGGAAAAGACCTCTCTGACCTCAGCCGTAGCAATCTCTTACTCGACACATCCCCAAAGGCAAGGGAACTAAAAGCAAAAGTGAATTACTGGGACCTTACGAAGATAAAAAGCTTCTGCACAGCAAAGGAAACAACCAACAAAACTAAAAGGCAACCAACGGAATGGGAAAAGATATTTGCAAATGACATATCGGACAAAGGGCTAGTATCTAAAATCTATAAAGAGCTCACCAAACTCCACACCCAAAAAACAAATAACCCAGTGAAGAAATGGGCAGAAAACATGAATAGACACTTCTCTAAAGAAGACATCCAGATGGCCAACAGGCACATGAAAAGATGTTCAGCGTCGCTCCTTATCAGGGAAATACAAATCAAAACCACACTCAGGTATCACCTCACGCCAGTCAGAGTGGCCAAAATGAACAAATCAGGAGACTATAGATGCTGGAGAGGATGTGGAGAAACGGGAACCCTCTTGCACTGTTGGTGGGAATGCAAACTGGTGCAGCCGCTCTGGAAAGCAGTGTGGAGGTTCCTCAGAAAATTAAAAATAGACCTACCCTATGACCCAGCAATAGCACTGCTAGGAATTTACCCAAGGGATACAGGAGTACTGATGCATAGGGGCACTTGTACCCCAATGTTCATAGCAGCACTCTCAACAATAGCCAAATTATGGAAAGAGCCTAAATGTCCATCAACTGATGAATGGATAAAGAAATTGTGGTTTAGGGGCGCCTGGGTGGCGCAGTCGGTTAAGCGTCCGACTTCAGCCAGGTCACGATCTCGCGGTCCGTGAGTTCGAGCCCCGCGTCAGGCTCTGGGCTGATGGCTCAGAGCCTGGAGCCTGTTTCCGATTCTGTGTCTCCCTCTCTCTCTGCCCCTCCCCCATTCATGCTCTGTCTCTCTCTGTCCCAAAAATAAATAAACATTGAAAAGAAATTGTGGTTTATATACACAATGGAATACTACGTGGCAATGAGAAAAAATGAAATATGGCCTTTTGTAGCAACGTGGATGGAACTGGAGAGTGTGATGCTAAGTGAAATAAGCCATACAGAGAAAGACAGATACCATATGGTTTCACTCTTATGTGGATCCTGAGAAACTTAACAGGAACCCATGGGGGATGGAAAGGAACAAGAAAAAAGAGGTTAGAGTGGGAGAGAGCCAAAGCATAAGAGACTCTTAAAAACTGAGAACAAACTGAGGGTTGATGGGGGGTGGGAGGGAGGGGAGGGTGGGTGATGGGTATTGAGGAGGGCACCTTTTGGGATGAGCACTGGGTGTTGTATGGAAACCAATTTGTCAATAAATTTCATATATATATATATATATATATATATAAAGAAGACTCATCAGAATTTAGGGGTTCAATTGTATCCAGCTTCATCAGGGCCTTCCCACATGTTCTCATCCCAACAACCTATAGTATCCCTTACTTTCCCAATCAACTGCTGTCGTTTTAACAGTAGACATCTTGTATGGCTAGGACTTCAACTTCCATTATAACTCAGCCAATTGCAGGATGAGAGTCTGCATTTGACTTTCAACAATTTCAACCCTATGGCTATAGAAGATAAAGCTCTCCTATAGGGCACAACTAGAAAATCTTATGTCATTTATTACTTGGTAAAAGGTGAAAGATTTACATGATCCAAAGAGCATTTATTACTTAGTATTAAAATCCTTCAATTCATCTTTTTCTTTTACTACTTTGTCCAGGGACATTGGGAGAAACCAACCAATGTCATTATATTCCTTACTTTTCCCAGAATGTTCAAAAGTGTCACATGCAGAGTGACTTTGCTCTTTGATTTTTATAAGTGGTTGAGTAGGAATATCCAATGCAGATATTTTGTGTATCTCTATAAACAGTGCATGGACTATCAATGCTTCATTTACTACTTGAAATGGAGTGATTAACATCTTTAAATGCAATCATATTAGACAGTATATCCAGAAACCCAACAATCAATTCAGAAAACTCATCCTTAAAACTCAGTTTCTCAAGAACCACTCTCTGTACTAAAATCTGCATTTGTTAGTTCCTCCAGAGAAACAGAAGCAATAGGATTATATAGATGACTTACAGATGATAAATGATAGATGAGAGAAAGAGAGAGAGAGAGAGAGAGAGAGAGAGAGAGAGAGAATAGTATGTTCATTGTAGGAATTGGCTCTCATGATTGTGATGGCTGAAAAGTCGCAGAGTTCCTGTCTAAAAGCTAAAGAACAAAGAAACTCAGTGGTATAATTCAGTCCAAGTCTGAAGGCTTGAGAATAGTGGGAGTGTAAGTCCCACTCAGAGTCCAAAAGCCTGGAAACCAAAAGTGCTTGACGTCCAAAGGCAGGAGAAGGTAAATATCCCTACTATTGCTTTCTAGAGAAAGAAAACTCTCCCTTACCCCACGCCTTTGTTCCATTTACGACCTCAATGGATTGCATGATGCCCATTCACGTTGGTGAGGGCAACCTCCTTTCTTCAGTCTACTGATTAAAATGTTAATCTCCTGTAAAGAAACTCTTATGGACAACGCAGAAAAGACGTTTTAGAAGCTACCTGCATATTCTTTAGCTCAGTCAAGTTCACACATAAAATGAACCATCACACCAATAAAGCCACAAGAGTCTTAAATTTTATGTGAGGAAAAGTTTTTTGTTTTGATTTGTTTTTTTTGTTTTCTTTGTTGTTTTTAATGAATTCAATTCCTTTCATAGATATAAGGCTATTCATATTATCTGCTTCTTCTTCAGTGGGCTTTCCTAGCTAGTTCATTCGACAATTTTTCCCATTTCATCTGTATAGAAAATGTTGAGGGTAATATTTTCCACAATGTTCTCCCTAATACTTGTAAAATCTGAAGATTCTGTGATGACATGACCTCTCGAATTTATGATTTTAGTAATTTGTGTTCTCCATTTCCTCTGTTTATCAGTTTTTCCCTCATGAATTTTGAAGTTGCATGCATATTCATTGCTTTTTGTCTTCTCAATAAATGTAACTTTCTATATTCATTATATAATGTATATCTTTATACCTAGTAATAATCTTCACTGTTATGTCTGCTTTGTGAGATATTAAGTTAGCACCTCCAGATTTCCTTTAAGTGTGTGTAGTTTATTTTCATATTATATATTTATCATAGTTCCTATTTTGTCTCATTTTAAAAAATGCTGTTTGAGGTCAACACCATTAATTTTATGGCCCACTATGAATTTCCCGACATAGTTTGGTAAACATCAAAGTCTTTTCACAGAACATCTCCAATGATTAATTAAGGCTGCTAATGAAGCACATGCAAATACACGTGAGAACCTCCATTTTGTCCTCATCCTCAGAAATGCAGTGTTTTCAGACAAAAACTTCATCTTTGATATGGACCACTAGGGCAACCACAAAATATATAATTCCTGATGAAATGTAAGCTTTATCTGCAAAGCTTCTCATCATGACTCAGGTAACAATGTCTATTTTGTACATGACAACTGTCACTTGATACAGACAGGAACTCACAGGCAATAGGGTCAGCAGTTAACTATGGTCTCTTGTTCTCTTGCCATCTTGTGGACACTGTGCTTGGACTACAGCTAGTTGAAGGTCATGCACTGCTGTGCTGTAGGAAAAAAAATCTACATACTTCCATCTTATGAGGCAAATGTGAGAGTTGCAATTCACATAATAAGTGATCAATAATTTGACTTCAATGACCAAGCAGTCTAAGCTTACTTGACAGCAGTTCATGGCAGTCTGGAAAATGGCAACTGTCCAGAATTTAACGACTTGTCCCATACCCACTCTTCCTTGGTCCTGTCAAAATTTAAATCTCTTCTTAGAGCTTACAGCTTGAAAGAAGAGGATCTTTGGACATGTGTGAAACTGAAACCCTCCCACAGGTAGAGCAGCTGCTGGCAGTCCCAGTCCTAAATCCTTCCTACAGTCAGACAGAGCTCCTGCATCAGGCAATCTCCAGAGTGCTGCCACTTTCTGTGTGTCACCAGATCTACTCCACAACTTGCTTTCATCCAAATCCAATTATGGCCGCATAACAAGTTGGCCAGTGGTTATTTCCAAAAAGGAATGGTGGAAGAAAGCTAAAGATTGGCATGAGGTTGAAGTCTTCCCTTTGAAGTGGGCTGGAACAACTTAGGAATCATCAAAGCCCAGTCCTCATTACACACAGCTGTCCATGATCTGATGCCATGAATTTGACCAGATAGGTTACGTGTTCACAGAAAGTCTGAATCCAAAAATCACCATCTCCTATGCTTTAAGCACTTCTTGAGTGCACTACACAAAAAACTATGGTTAAGAGGAAAGAAGAAAGTAAATTTTGGTAATGATACTCCCCCTGTTGAGAAAGACTTAAAAAGATAAAACATAAGCTAAATAAAAGATTGAGGATTAT
Organism: Lynx canadensis; assembly: GCF_007474595.2. Lineage (NCBI taxonomy): Eukaryota > Metazoa > Chordata > Mammalia > Carnivora > Felidae > Lynx > Lynx canadensis. The sequence continues at coordinate 44,822,134 of NC_044321.2, forward strand.
GACTGCTCTCATTCTTAAAGTTTTTTTTGTTTTGTTTTGTTTTTTTTGGAGAACAACATTTCCTATTCAAGCTGCTTTTTTTTAGGGAGCGAGAGAGACAGACAGACAGAATTAGTATATGGATGGAAGGACAGGAAGGTATTTCCTTAAAAGAAACCAAACTGGATAGAATACATAGGATTCAGGTCAACAATACATCCTAATTTATTAAGAAAAAGCTACCTTCTGCTTACAACCACCTTCCTGTCCTTCCATCCATTACTAATTCCCACACAAAACTGACAGTAATATAAATGTAATAAGGACAGAAACCTACACACAGATTACTGTCTACATTTATGGAAGTTTGTATTGCACTGACTTCATCAAGGTAACTTTACTAATCCACAAATCTTTTGCCAAGGAACAAAAGTGGTAAATAACTGTCTTATTTACTCCAGGAACTACTTGAAAGGTCCATCAACTCTTCAAAAAAAAGTTATAAGTGACATTTTTCAACCACAAAAAGTTTTGAACCATTTGACTTGAAATTCTTGCCTTCTGTGCCCACCAAACCCAAACCATTCTATCACTATTTTACCTAGTCATAATCACACTTTCCCCCCGACACACATATTGAAAGACCTCTTCTACTCCAGATTTCATAATCTGAATAAAAGTACCCCCTGCCCTGCCACCTCAAAAACTCTAAGACTCTGTCCATGTAGTGCTCTCCCTGAAAATGTAATGCAATAAAGGTAGCTTTGCTTACAAGTTGCTTGGCTGATATTTTGGAAGTATGGTATATGAAGAGCATAGTCACCACTGCTGTACATCATATGACAGTGTATGGGAAATCAAATAGCTATGTCCTGGATTAGAGATTATAGGGAATGCATTGCATAGCAGAAAACTGTTTTCTGGCCTTGCCGAAAACAGTGGCCATACTTCACTTATCTAGTTAGTGTATATTTAGGGAGTACTCACTTTGCTTACCTAGGTAATGTGTATATAGGGGTTAGGTCCTGCCTATACTCATAAATTCCTTAAGCCATGTTATCACATGGAATATTTTATCCTGTCTTAACTTGTTTTTCTGCATGTTTTCTATACATCCTTACTGGCACATAGCCCACCGACGTATTGCTCATTGTTTCCCTAAATGTATGCTCAATAAATACAGGAGCTTGAGAGCAGCTCAGGGAGACTTTCCTTAGCCCCCCTCTCACCTCTCTTGTCTTTCATGGAGTCTTGAGTAATCCTTTCTGCCATCCTCGGCTTTGCTGGAGAAAGCCGAGAGTGATTCCACAGTCATGGACTTAGCTGAGATCCTAGGACAAATATTTCTGAATATTTCTGAACCAGACACTTACTTAATGACCATAGTTACATACAGAGAAATCAGTTACCAATACAAAGATTTTAACGTGCAGTAGCACAAGCAAAAAAGTAAGAAAACAGGTATGAATGTATGTATTCTACATAACTGAGCAAATTCATTCAAGTATGACAGATCACCCAGAGGTAAAGGAGGAAATGATTTTTCAAAACATGTATAAAATGGCTATTAAAATACTTAATATCAAGAGGAGTCAAGATGGTGGAGTAGTATGGGGACTCTGAGATTGCCTCATCCCTGAAACACAGCTAGATCACCATCAACCATTTTGACATCCAGGAAATTGATCTGAAGATTAACACAACAAACTGCATAATTTGAGTGAGAGAACTTGGTAGATGGAGGAATTCACCCCAAAAGAAATAACGGGGGGAACCTGGGTGGCTCAGTTGGTTAAGTGTCTGACTCGGTTTCAGTTTAGGTCATGATCTAATGGTTGGTGAGTTTGAGCCCCGCATCTGGCTCTGTGCTCACAGCACAGAGTCTGCCTGGGACTCTTTCTCTCTCTCCCTCTCCCTCCCTCTCTCTCTCTCTCTCTGCCCCTGCTCTCCTCTCTCTGTCTTTCAATAAAATAAACTTAAAAAAAGAAATAAAGAACAGGAAGAAAAGATGGTTAAGGATTTAATCAACACAGATATAAGTGAGATGTCTAAATTAGAATTTAAAAACACGGTTATAAGAATACCAGCTGGGGTTGAAAAAAGCATATAACACACCAGAGAATCCCTTTCTGCAGAGATAAAAGAGCTAAAATCTAGTCAGGCCAAAATTTAAAATGCTATAACCAAGATGCAATCTCGAATGGATGCCATGATGGTGAGGATGGAAAAAGCAGAGCAGTGAATCAGTGATATAGAAGATAAAATTATAGAAAATAATGAAGCTGAAAAAGTAGAGGGAAGTAAGGCAAAAAATCACAATACAAGGCTTAGAGAACTCAGCAACTCATAAAAAGGAATAATATTCATATCATAGGAGTCCTAGAAGATGAAGAGAGAGAAAGAGGTGCAGAAAGTTTACATGAGCAAATTATAGCTGAAAACTTCCTTAATCTGGGGAAAGACACAGACATCAAAATCCAAGAAGCACAGAGAACTCCCATTAGATTAAACAAAAACCAATCATCACCAAGGCATATAATAGTCAACTTCACAAAATACACAAACAAGGAAAAAATCATGAAAGCAGCAAGGGAAAAAAAAAAAGCCCTAAACCTACAAGGGAAGACAGATCAGTTTTGCAGCAAATTTGTCCACAGAAGCTTGGAAGGCCAGAAACGAGGGGCAGGATATATTCAATGTACTGAATGGGGAAAATACACACACACACACACACACACACACACAAACACACACACACACACAATGGAATATTACTCGGTGATCAAAAAGAATGAAATTTTGCCATTTGCAACAACATGGATGGAACTAAAGTGCATTAGGCTAAGTGAAATAAGTCAGTCATAGAAAAACAAATACCATGTGATTTCACTCATATGTGGAATTTAAGAAACGTAACAGGTGAACACAGGGGAAGGGAATAAGGTAAAAACAGAGAGGGAGGCAAACCATAAGAGACTTTAATACAGAAAACAAACTGGGGGTTACTGGAGGGGAGGTGGGTGTGGGGATGAGCTAAATGGGTAATGGACATTAAGGAGTGAACTTGTTGGTATGAGCCCTGGGTGTTATATGTAAGTGATGAATCACTGGGTTCTATTCCTGAAACCAATACTACACTGTATGTTAACTAAGTTGAATTAAATACATAAATTTAAAATAAAGGAAAATAAAAATAAATAAATATTGCAAATTTAAAAAAAATAGGGTCATTCCTGCTAGAGTGTCAGTGTGTGGGACTTGGTGTAAGCAGTTTAGGCAGCCAGTGTTGGCAATCTGCTGCTTACTGCAAGTGGCTCTGTGTTTATGCTGAGTTGTCGGGGAGGGAAATGGCAGCAGCTTACTCCTTTGTGACTGAAGATGTGTCTCCCTGAATGCTGCCTATCATGGAAGCACTACAAGAAGAGTGAATAACCTCCCCCACTGAGTGACTCTCGAGTTTTTTCAGAAAGCTGTTTCCACACAGTCTGCCTCTGGGTTGTTTGCCTGCCTTCTCTCCAGGAGCAGCACAGTGTCCTCCAAGCTCTATTCCAACTAAGCCTGCTGACTTTTAAAACTCCAGGATTGGAGGGGCGCCTGGGTGGCTCAGTTGGTTAAGTGTCTGACTTTGGTTCAGGTCATTATGTCACCACTCGTGGGTTTGAGCTTGTCAAGCTCCGTGCTGACAGCTCAGAGCCTGGAGCCTGATTTGGACTCTATGTCTCCCTCTCTCTCTGTCCTTCCCTTGCTCTCTCTCAAAAAAATAAACATCAAAAAAAAAATTTAAACTCCAGGATTGGGGATGTGGTGTGGGCTAGGGTTTATGCTGGTCTTCTGGGGAGGGGCCCACTGTGCTAGGACTGAGACAAGCTTGACTGAGAAGGACAGTCTTGCCAGAGCACTGGGGTGGGGTGAGACTTGGTGTAAAGCAAGTTAGGCAGCCAGTGTTGGCACTGCCTTGCTTCCAGCAGTTAGCTCGGTGTTTAAGCTGAGGAGCAGAGTCAGGAAATGGCTCCAGCTGGCTCCCTTGTCCTCAGAGAGTTATCTCTGTGAATGCTACCTTTCAGGGACACACTCTAAGAGGAGTCAATAATCTCCCCACTGTGTGCCCCAAGCATTCTTCAGATTGTCCACACAGTCTGCGCTGTATTGTTTGCCTGCCTTCTCTCCAGGAGTAGGGCAGTGCCCTAAGGGCTCTATCTCAACCGAGCTTGCTGGCTTTTAAAATTACAGGCTTTAAGCATCCCTTCTCGTTTTCTCAGTTAGTGGCTTTGGGGAAATGTTCTCCTTGTGTGTTCCTCTGTGTGCTCCTCTCTCTCTCTCTTAGCTTTCTCCATGGCCATGGCTCCCTCCCCCTCTGCAGCACCCACCATCCCTGTCTCCCCTAAACCATGTCTCTTTACTTCCTACCTTCTTTGATGTGGCTTCTTCTCTCCCTTTAGTTGTAGAGTTTGTTCTCTCAGTCTTCAGGTTGATTTCTGGGGTATTTAGGATAATTTGACAGTTATCTATTTGATTCCAGGGACCAGATGAGCCTACGGTCCCACTACTCCACTGCCATCATGTATCTTAGGCAATATCCTTGTAATGTCTTTATCTGGCTTTGGGTTCAGGATAATGTTGGCCACATAGAATGAGTGTGGATGTGTACCCAACTCTTTAAATTTTTGGCAGGGTTTTAGAAGCATTGGCATTAACACTTCTTTAAGCGTTTGGTAGATTTCAGGTTTGGGACATTCCTTGGGAGGGGGGTATTTTTTATTTCTAATTCAATCTCCTAACTCATTTATTGGTGTGTTCATAATTTCTATTTATTTATGACTTAGTCTTGTTAGAGTGTATGTTATGAGGAATTTATCCACTTGTTATAGGTTATCCAGTTTGTTGGAATATAAATGTTCATAATATTCTCTTAAGATCCTTTGTATTTCTGTTGCATCCAATGTAGTGTTACCTCTTTTGTTTCTAATTTTATATCAGTCTTTGTTTCTTTTTAGTTAGTCTAGCCCAAGATTTATCAAGTTATTTTTTCAAAAAGCCAACTTTTAGTTTCATTGATATTTTCTGTTGTTTTTTAGTCTCTAGTATATTCATTCTGCTCTATTCTTTATTATGTCCTTCCTTCTGGTAACTTTGGGCTTAGTTAACTCTACTTTTTCTGATTGATTAAGATGTAAAGTTAGGCTTTTTATTTTAGGTCTTTCTTCTAAATCTTGTGTTCATGGACTGGAAGAGTTAATATTGTTATGAGAAGGAAAGCTGGTAAAAAAAAAAAAAAAGGCAGATAAAAAGGGGCAGCCATATGTCCGAGGCCAGATACTCTCCTTGCATGTTTTTGGCTTCTGCAATCTTGCTTGCCTCTTGTATCAGCTTGCAGTCAGGAACCAGAAGCTTGACTGTACTAGCCCCGCCCATCCCGGGAGCACATGTGTATAAAAGACCAGTAAAACCTGATCCAGATGCTCAGCCTTTGGAGGTGACTCCACTGGGCCAGCACTGGTGCGAAATAAACAGTCTTTTCTGATTCCCCAGTGCGATTCTTTTCTGAATCTCCAAGGCATTCACTTATCCCTTTCTGGGAGCCAGTATTTGCAGTAACATTTTGGTGCATTGGCCGGGAAGATGATAGCCCGTCTGGCCCATTGCGCCACAGTTGTCGAGAACCAGCGGAGGCACCACCATTTCGGTCCTGGAGACGGGAAGGAAGGTGCACCACCAGTGGTTTTTTTTCACTGAACCCTGACCCTTGCCAGGCCCAATAATAACCAGCTGCCAGTTGCGTTCTAACGGACCCTGGGGGGAGTCAGAATATTCTGCCAAGATGGGACATCAAATAGGGTGAGTGCCCGGGGGACCCAAGACTGAGTTAAGGCCCACCCTAGAGGCAGAAGGGGAGTTTGGTCACCTCCTGGGCGACAGTCACAACATAGAACAGGGAAGTCCTGGGTGGAAGTCTGCAAACTGTCTGAATATGTGTGTGAGTGCCCGAGCACCACGGTTTTGGCTATGTAGCCTGAGTGGGTCCCACCCTGCGATTCCATGAGGACCTTATATGGCTCAAGGCACAGTCAGGTCCGCAGAGGCCTGATCTGAGTCAGGGGTTCATACTGACTTCCCAATGCTAAGAGCAATCTAAGTCCCCGCGAGGGGAGCAGCCAGGCAGATGAAGCGACCTCTGCCCTCCTGTTTGTCTTGTGACACCGTACATTGGAAGGGATCCATCTAGGATACCAGGATGGAGAGACAGTCCTCAAAACAAACTGTTTTGGAGTCTATGATTAAGAATTTTAAAAAGGGATTTTCAGGTGACTATGGGGTCAAATTAACCCCCCCGGAAATTATGCACCCTCTGTGAATTAGAATGGGCTACGTTCAGTGTAGGCTGGCCCCCTGAGGGCACACTAGATGTCCTCACAGTCCGAGCTGTTTATCAAATAGTTAGTGGAGATCCTGGCCACCTGAATCAATTCCCATACATCAATCAGTGGATGGAAATGGCCCAAGTCAAGTCTCCTTGGGTCAGGTTCTGCATTAATAGTAAGGAACAATGTAGGATCTTAGTGACACCAGCCGAGAAGAAGAACTCTCAGCAGAAAAAAACCACCTTCTATCCTCCAAGAAAATTCAGAAGTCCTTCCATTTCCACCACTATATGCCCCCAGCACCCCACCAATTGAAGGAGGGAAACCTTGCCTGCCTGACAGTCCACCCCTGATGGTCTTGCCTCTGCCCCAACCAGGAACACCTGAACCGGTAGGAATATACCTTAGGTCCATGGCTCAAGGGCCAAGGCCCCCAATGACAATGCAGATGCCATTGCGGGAGACTAGGGTCCCCAGAGTATAGGTCCCAATGGGACCCAACAAGAGGGGGGACTGGTTTTCTACTATCAACCGTTCTCCACTACTGACCTCCTCAACTGGAAGCACCACACACTGCTCTACTGAGAAGCCACAGGCAATGATAGATCTCCTAGAATCCATAATCCAGACTCACTGCCCTGCCTGGATCAACTGTAAGCAGCTTCTGCTTCCCCTTTTCAACACAGAAGAGCACTGACGAATCATCACTGAAGCCAGAAAATGGCTCTAGACTCAGTCACCAGATGGACAACTGGATGTTGAGGCTTGGATACTGGATATGCCTGAAAAGGAGCCCCACTGGGACCCCAACACTAAAGTGGGAAGGGCCAGATTAGAAAGATACCAACTCGCCTTCCTCCCAGGGGTTAAAGCAGGGACCAAAAAGCCCACCAATGTGGCAAAGGTATCTGAGGTCTACAAAGGCCAGAAGAGAGTCCAGCTGCCTTCTATGAAAGATTATGTGAAGCTTTCAGAGTTTACACTCCATTGGACCCAGAAGCCACCCCAAAACTAGCACAGGGTCAATTCTGCCTTCGTGGGACAGGCCCAAGGTGACATTAGACAGAAGCTCGAAAAATTGGAAGGATTCACTGGAAAGAACACCACTGAACTATTTGAAATTGCCAACAAGGTTTTTGTAAATTGGGATCCCACTGCCAGAAAGGAGGCAGACTGAAGAATGAAACAAAAGGCAGCTCTTCCGACTGAGGCCTTGGGGCAACCACTCTCTCCAGGAAGGGCCCCCACAGAAACCATGAGGGGTTCAAGCACAAAGAAGGGCACCACTGGGACGGGATCAATGTGTCTGGTGCAAAGAATTTGAACACTGGAAAAATGAATGGCCCAACCGTCAAAAAGGGAAACCTAACACTTCCATTGCACCCAGCTGCTACCAACCAGAACCACTTGAGACTTACCTTATCAGACAGGCAGGAGTGGGCTCTGATTAGGAAAGACCCAGCTCTATCCAAGTAGGCCCCCATGAGCCCATGGTCAAAATGAAGGTAGGGGCCAGACAATAGACTTCATGGTTGACACTGGGGCCAAACACTGTGGTGACACACAAGGTGCACCTCTGTTGGGTTGAGAAGTCACCATGATAGGAGCCACTGGGATGCAAACCTGAAAGCCATTTTGCAGTCCATGACAATGCCAGCTGGGGTGGGGGTCACCAAATAGTTCATGAATTCCTGTATCTACCCAACTGCCCGGTCTCACTGTTAGGTAGAGACCTACTAGCTAAGTTGGGTGTAGAAATAGATTTCACCTAGGGTGGACTGATGCAATTGAATGTAAACGAAAAAGCCCAACCCATGATTTTGTCCCTGATGATTCCATGGGAAGAGGAATGGAGATTATATACTTCCCCTCCCAGTGAGCCAACGGTGGTCCCTGAGCTATAAGCTGAATTCCCTTCAGTTTGGGTATAAGGAAACTCCCCTAGCCTGGCAAAAACCACCCCCCAATATTAATTGACCTAAAGCCTGGGGCCCAACCTGCAAAAATACACCAATATATGGTCCCACGGGAGGCATGCCTGCGGATCCAGACACACTTGGGCAGGCTACTCAAATAAGGACTTCCAAACAATGCCAGCCCCCATGGAATACTCAACTACTGCATGTGAAAAAGCCTGGGACAAATGATTGCTGCCTTTTACATGACCTAAGAGCCATCAATGAAACAGTTGTCAAAATGCATTCAGTGTTGTCTAACCCATACACTCTACTAGGACTCATACCCTCTGAAGCAGGATGGTTAATATGTCTAGATTTAAAGGATGTCTTTTTCTGTCTCCAGCTAGCGCCTAAGAGTCAACCCCTATTTGCCTTTGAATGGGAAAACCTACATGGGGGCAAAGGAGCAATTCACTTGGACTAGACTGCCACAAGGATTCAAAAATTCACCAACATTATTCAGTGGGGCACTGACATCTGACTTAACCAGATTTCTGGGATGGGACTTATGATGTGCTCTCCTCCAATATGTGGACGATCTTCTGCTAGCCAATCCCACGCGGACCCAGTGCTGAGAGGGAACCAGGGCCCTACTCAGGCTACTAGCAGAGGTGGGATACCGGGTGTCAAAGTAAAAGGCACAGATTTGCCAATAAGAAGTTAAATATTTGGGCTTCAAAAGTACCCAAGGCAAATGGATGCTGAGAGCCAAAAGGAAATGGGCAGTCTGTGCCATTCCGATTCCCACTACCAGATGGCAGGTCCAAGAGTTCCTTGGAGCAGCATGATTCTGTCGGATATGGTTCCCAGGGTTCTCAGAGTTGGCCAGGCCTCTATAAGAGGCACTAAAGGGGGAAGAAAAGGCACCCCTTTTCTGGGGCCCTAATCAAGAAAAGGCATTCAAGACCATAAAAACAAAACTCACAGAGGCACCGGCCTTGGGACTCCCAGAGGTATCATGAGATTTCAACCTGTTCACACATGAAAGGAATGGGGTGGCCCTGGGGGTTCTCACCCAGGGATTTGGACCTTGGCAAAGACCGGTGGCATACCTTTCAAAGCAGACTGACTCAGTTGTGGCAGGATGGTCACCCTGTCTGAAGGCCCTGGCAGCCACCACACTTTTAATCAAGGAAGCAGACAAACTCCCATTGGGGCAAAACCTAGGTGTTAAGCTTCCTCATTCTGTTATTGCCTTGATGGATGCCAGAGGGCAACACTGGCTAACTCATGCTCAAATGACACAATATCAGGGACTGCTATGTGAGAACCCATGAATAAGATTGGAAGCCATAAAAACTCTAAATCCTGCCACTTCCTTGCCCGCAGTGGCAGGGCCCCCACAGCGTGATTGTCTAGAGGTACTTGAAGTCTATTCTAGCCCGAGCCGACCTGTCAGACACTCCTTTACAAAATCCTGACCTCATCCTGTACACCGACAGCAATAGCTTCATGAACGAAGGCAAAAGGCATGCTGGTTATTCAGTAGTCTCGGATTTTGAGGTCATAGAAGCAAATGCCCTTCCACAAGGATGGTCAGCCCAAAGATCAGAACTGTGGGCCCTAATAAGAGCACTGGAACTTAGTAAAGACAAACGGGCCAACATATACACTGACTCACGCTGTGCCTTTGCCACTCTACAGGTACATGGGGCTCTATGCAAGGAGAGAGGACTTTTGATAGCAGGAGGAAAATAAATAAAAAATTAGGAAGAAATCCTAAAACTATCAAGGGCAGTGTGGAAACTGAGGAAAGTAGCAGTCACCCACTGCAAAGGATACCAAAGAAGAAAAGACTCAGTGTTGCTGTTATTAAACATGGTATTGGAAGTCTTAGCCTCTGCAATCAGACAACACAAAGAAATGAAAGGCATCAAAATTGGCCAGGAGGAGGTCAAACTTACACTGTTCGCAGATGACATGATACTCTATATGGAAAACCCAAAAGATTCCACCAAAAAATTGATAGAATTGATTCATGAATTCAGCAAAGTTGCAGGATATAAAATCAACTCACAGAAATTGGTTACATTCCTATACACCAACAATGAAGCAACAGAAAGGGAAATCAAGGAATTGGTCCCATTTACAGTTGCACAAAAAACCATAAAATACCTAGGAATAATTCTAACCAAAGAGGTGAAAAATCTATACACTGAAAACTATAGAAAGTTTATGAAAGAAATTGAAGAAGATGCAAAAAAAATGGAAAAAGATTCCATGCTTCTGGATAGGAAAAACAAATATTGTTAAAATGTCAATACTACCCAAAACAATCTACATATTCAATGCAATCCCTATCAAAATAACACCAGCATTCTTCACAGAGCTAGAACAAATAATCCTAAAATTTGTATGGAACCAGAAAAGACCCCGAATAGCCAAAGCGATCTTGATAAAGAAAACCCAAGCGGGAAGCATCACAATCCCAGACCTCAAACTATACTACAAAGCTGTAACCATCAAGACAGTATGGTATTGGCACAAGAACGGGCACTCAGATCAATGGAACAGAATAGAGAACACAGAAATGGACCCACAAATGTATGGCCAACTAATCTTTGACAAAGCAGGAAAGAATATCCAATGGAATAAAGACAGTCTCTTCAGCAAGTGGTGCTGGGAAAACTGGACAGTGACATGCAGAAAAATGAACCTGGACCACTTTCTTACACCATACACAAAAATAAACTCAAAATGGATGAAAGACCTCAGTTAAGACAGGAAGCCATCAAAATCCTCGAAGAGAAAGCAGGCAAAAACCTCTTTGATCTTGCCTGCAGCAACTTCTTAACTCAACACGTCTCTGGAGGCAAGGGAAACAAAAGCAAAAATGAACTACTGGGACCTCATCAAAATAAAAAGCTTCTACACAACGAAGGAAACAATCAGCAAAACTAAAAGGCAACCGACAGAATGGGAGAAGATATTTGCAAATGACATATCAGATAAAGGGTTAGTATCCAAAATCTATAAAGAACTTCTCAAACTCAACACCCAGAAAACAAAGAATCCAGTGAAGAAATGGGCAAAACACATGAATAGACACTCCTCCAAAGAAGACATCCAGATGGCCAACCGACACATGAACAAATGCTCAACATCACTCATCATCAGGGAAATACAAATCAAAACCACAATGAGATACCACCTTACACCTGTCAGAATGGCTAATATTAACAACTCAGGCAACAACAGATGTTGGCGAGGATGGGGAGAAAGAGGATCTCTTTTGCATTGTTGGTGGGAATGCAAGCTGGTGCAGCCATTCTGGAAAACAGTACGGGGGGTTCTCAAAAAACTAAAAATAGAACAACCCTATGACCCAGCAATTGCACTACTAGGCATTTATCCACGGGATACAGGTGTGCTGTTTCGAAGGGACACATGCACCCCCATGTTTATAGCAGCACTATCAACAATAGCCAAAGTATGGAAAGAGCCCAAATGTCCATCAATGGATGAATGGGTAAAGATGTGATATATATACATATATATATGGAGTATTACTTGGCAATCAAAAAGAATGAAATCTTGCCATTTGCAACTACGTGGATGGAACTGGAGGGTAGGTATTATGCTAAGTGAAATTAGTCAGTCAGAGAAAGACAAAAATCATATGACTTCACTCATATGAGGACTTTATGCGACAAAACAGATGAACATCAAGGAAAGGAAACAAAAATAATATAAAAACAGGGAGGGGCACAAAACAGAAGAGGCTCATAAATATGGAGAACAAACTGAGGGTTGCTGGAGGGGTTGTGAGACAGGGAATGGGCAAAATTTGTAAGGGGCACTAAGGAATCTACTCCTGAAATTATTTTTGCACTATATGCTAACTGATTTGGATGTAAATTTTAAAAAATAAAAAATAAAATTAAAAGAAAAGGAAAGAAAAGACTCAGTGTCAGAAGGGCTGACACCACAGCTAAACAAGCATCAGGAAAACAGACAACACCCTCAAAAATCATGCTGGCCCCAGAACTATCAACTTCCCCAAGGTACACAATCCAAGAAACAAAATGTACACAACAGGAAAAAGGAAGCCAGACAATAGAAGGATGGTGGGTACTTCCAGACCAAAGAGTCTATATACCACAGCAGCTAGCCCACCAGGTGGTTCTTCAACAGCAGGAGCTCACCTACTTAGGAAAAACCACCCTGGAAAACTTATTGAGGCTTTACTATCTAATTGCTTGACATCCATCTTTCTGTGCCTCGGTCTCTCAATGCTGCCTCCTCTGTCCTCAAAATAATGCCAAGCAATCTCCCACTGGGCCCATGGGTATCCAATGCTGTGGACAGGCACCCTTCGAGGATTTGGAGGTGGACTTTACTGAAATAAGACCCAATGGAGGATACAAATTTCTTTTGGTATTCATCTGCACATTTTCAGGTTGGGTTGAGACCTACCCACATGCAAAATAAGGCATGAGAAGGCAAAAGAAGTAACCAAGGCCTTTCTAAGGGATATCATTCCCAGATATGGAATGCCATTAACTATAGGCTCAGACAATGGCCTGGCTTTTGTGGCCAAGGTGGTGAACAAGTAGCCAAAACCCTAGGTATCCAATGGAACTTACACACAGCCTACTGGCCCCAAAGTTCAGGGAAAGTGGAACGTATGAACTGGACCCTTAAATCAGCCATGGCAAAACTACATCAGGAAACTAACTTGCCCTGGCTGAATATACTACCCCTAGCTCTTCTCTGAATATGCTGTACACCTCAGGCAAAACTAGGATTCTCCCCATTCAAGATCCTATACAGAAGGCCCCTCCACTAGTCAAATTCAAGTGGGACTTTACAGAGCTAGGGAATTTAGAAATACAAAAACAAGTACAAGGATTAGGAAAAACCATATTTGAGATACATAGGTGGGTAAATAACAGGATACCTATTTCTCTAGGAATAACTGTACACCCTCACAAATCTGGGGATTAGGTTTGGAGTAAAGATTGGAAAAGGGTGGACTCTGGGATGGCTCAGTCGGTTAAGCATCTGACTTCGGCTCAGGTCATGATCTCATGGTCCGTGAGTTTGAGCCCCGCGTTGGGCTCTGTGCTGATAGCTCACAGCCTGGAGCCGGCTTTGGATTCTGTGTCTCCCTCTCTCTCTGTCCCTCCCCCCTCATGTTATGTCTCTCTCTGTCTCAAAAATAAATAATTTTTAAAAAGACTGGAAAAACGGAACCACTCAAACCTATGTGGAAGGGACGCTATTTAGTTGTACTAACCACGCCCTCAGCTCTCAAGGTTGCAGGACTAACCGTCTGGATCCACCATTCTCGAGTAAAGGCAGCCCACCTCTCACCTGACAACCACTTGGAATGGAAAGTGACTGCTGACCAGAATAATCCTTTACAGATCATCCTTAAGAAGATAGCAGATGATAAGTGGCCTGTAGCCAACACCTGAGAACTCTCTGTAACTAGAAGCTTGAGGAAATCACCAAGCAATTTAAATGAACTATAACAAATCATTCTTTCTCAAATTTCATTGTCATCCCCTACCAATTTCTCTTTCCATATTTGTTGCTATACTCCTTGCTATAGGGCTTACCCAAGTTACTCCCACAGACTGGCACCTCAGTCACAAACCCTTGTTAGCCTTCCTCTGCTTATTAATGTCAGGATGCCTTATTCTCCTTAGATGTATATAATCTGAGTTGTGATTGATGTCCTTCTGTGCATGTTTGTTCTCTGCCTTCATAACAGTCTCCTACCCCAGCTGAACGAATCCCGGTATTAAATCTTGCCTCCTTACTTACACCTTCCTGTTAGCCATTTGCCTCCTTATACTCCTTGCATGATTGCTGTCCCCAACCTGGAATAAGAAATTGTCAGGAACCTACCCCAACAAAATGAAATTTCTCCTACAGTTGATGTTGAGTTTTCTCACAAGAAGTGATGCCCCTCCTCAATGTAATGATGGCTGTTTCAAGACCTGTCACATGAGCTCCTCCCTTTCCCCTGCCCTGAATCACCTAAAACAACTCTCATGACAGGGAACTACACACCAGGCCTTCACCACATATACATATCGACATGCAAAATGTTATCAATCTACCTCACTCTGTTCCAAGGATGGAAAAACTTATTGGCAAGGAAGAATTAAAACAAGACAACTTTAGCAGGGAACATCACGTCATGGAACCCCAGACAAATATGCCTGCTGGGCACAACAAACCCACTTTGGATTGTCTGATGGAGGAGGAGTCCAAGACCAAGCCTGTAAGGAGCAACCCAAGAGGAGGCACAAAATTCCATAAAGCAGACTTCTGGAAGTCTTCCCAGAAGAACCAAACTTCCAAAAATCAGATACAATGGTCCTTATGACTTTAACTCCCACTTATACCAGATTCTAAATTCAACCCATTGCCTTTTCAACTCCTCTAACCCTAAGTTAGCCAAGGACTGTTGGCTTTGTCTCTCTCTAATCCCCTTAGATTATGAGGCCACCCTAGTCCCAGATAATATAACCAATATGGCTATCCCCCACAACATATCAACAGATAACACAACTGTCACAATAGGGCCCATGGTTACTGATATAAAATTAATAGGGAAGTCCTCCTTATGTTTTAAAGACCAGCAGGGAACAACCCCCGAAGGTAACTTAACTAACAACCAATCTAATCAAACTGAGATATACAATCAAACAGGTAGAAACCAAGAGTCACCCTTGTGCCTTCCACCTGCAGGAATATTCGTTGTTTGTGGAACTGATGCATATTTGTGCCTGCCTGCTAACTGAAAGAGAATTTGCACCTTTGCATTTCAAACCCCCAAATAAATATTCTTCCCAACAACCAATCTCTTACAGTTCCCTTGGCTGCACATACCTGCTCTAAACGAGCTATCCAAGCTATACCTCTACCAATTGGGTTGGTAATCACTGCCAGAGTAAGTACTGGAGTTGGGGGAGTAGCCTCATCTATTTCCTTTTACCAAAAACTATCTCAAGATCTGACAGATGACATAGACCAAGTTGCAAACTCCCTAGTAACCCTACAAGACCAGGTAGACTCTTTAGCAGCAGTAGTATTGCAAAATAGAAGAGGGTTAGACCTGTTAACTGCTGAGAAGGGGGGAATATGTCTCTTCCTAAATGAGGAATACTGCTTCTATGTTAACCAATCAGGGGTAGTTAGAGATATGGCCCAACAACTAAAGGAATGGATCAACAAACAGAGGCAAGAATTAGCAGACTCATGGAACTCTTGGAGCAACATATGTAATTGGGTATCCTGGCTCCTCCCTTTAGCTGGTCCTCTCCTAATGCTTTTCATAGTCCTCCTGTTTGGTCCTTGTATTCTTGATATGCTAACCAAATTTGTCTCCTCTCACCTAGAAGCTATAAAACTCCTTATGATGCTCCAGTTGGACCATTCTAGTTGTTGCTACTCTCCTTAGGATGGAGAAGAACTCTAGCTGTCATATTTCTCTCTTCCATGTCTCTGTCCAGCAGGAAGAAGCCAGAATGGTCTTTGCCCCTCCTCCCATGGCAGTAAAGGGTTCCCTGCCCCCACAAACTGATTTTCTCTAGGTCTACTAAAGCAGCTTGAAAATCAAGAGGGGGGAATGAGAAGGAAAGCTGGTAAAAAAAAAAAAAAAAAAGCAGATAAAAAGGGACAGCCAGATGTCTGAGGCCAGATACTACCCTTGCATGTTTTTGGCTTCTGCAATCTTGCTTGCCTCTTGTATCAGCCTGCAGTCAGGAACCAGAAGCTTGACTGTACTAGCCCCACCCATCCCGGAAGCACATATGTATAAAAGAGCACTAAAACCCCATCCAGATGTTCAGCCTTTGGAGATGAGTCTGCTGGGCCAGCACCGGTGCAAAATAAAGACTTTTCTGATTCCCAGAATGCATCTCTTGTCCCTTCCTGGGTGCTGAGTATTTGCTGTAACAGTTAAAATGTCCTTATAGCACAAAGCCATTTATACATTGAATGAAATCCCTATCAAAATCCTAATACCATTTTTTTTACAGAAGTAGAGATCCCTAGATTCATATGGAAGTACAGGAGACCCTACATAGAGTCTTGTGAAAGAACAAAGCTGGAGGCATTACAGTATGTTACAAAACATATTACAAAGTACTTTACAAAGCTATAGTAATCTAAACAGTATAGTGATCCATAAAAGCAGGCAAAAACCAATGAAACAGAATCGAGAGCCCTGAGATTATCCAAGCATATGTGAACAACTGGTCTTCAACAAGGGTGCAAGAACTCATTGGGAAAAGGAGAGTCTCTTCAAGAAACAGTGCTGGGAAAACTGGGTATCCACATGCAAAAGAAGGAAATTAGATCCCTATCTTATACCATACATAAAAATAAACTTAAAATTTATTTTAATTGGTTAAGTTTAGAGATTTAAACATTTTAAGTTGTGAAACTGGAAAACTCCTCAAAGAAAACATAGGAAGAAAATTTCTTGACATGGTTCTTGGCAATTATTTCTTGGATTTGACACCAAAAGATAGGCAGAAAAATAAAAAATAGACAAGTGGGACTACATAGAAACTTACGTACAGCAAAGGAAACAATAAACATAGTAAAAAGCATCATAACAGAATGGAAGAAAATATTGGCAAACCATCTATCTGATAAGGGTTAATAACTAAATTATGTAGGAATCTCCTACAACTCAATAGCAGAAAACCAAATATCCCAATGAAAAATAAATGTGCAAGGGATCTAAATAGACATTTTTCCAAAAGAGACATGTGAATGTCCACCAGGTATAAGAAAAAATGTTCAACACTACTAAAGATCAGAAAATTGCAGATCAAAACCACAATGAGATGTCACCTCACACCTGTTTGGATGTCTTTTCCAAAAATAGCAAATGGTTAACAAGTGAGGATATGGAGATATTGGAGCCTGTATACACTTTTTGTTGGAATATAGAATGGTGTGGCCACCATGGAAAATAGTGGGGAGTTCCCACAAAAATTAAATACAGAACTAATATATCAATCCCACTTCTAGTATATTTTCAAAACAATTGAAATCAAAGTCCCAAAGGTAAACCATAAATCCCATGTTTATTGCAGTATTATTCACAATAGCCAAGGTATAGATATAACCCAAATGTCTATCAACAGATTTTTGGATTAAAAAAATGTGGTATACACATACAATGGAATATTTTCCAGCATGAAAATAAGAGGAAATCCTGCCATTAGTGACAACATGAACAAACCTGGAGACCATAATTCTAAGTGAAATATGCCAATCACACAAAGATAAACAATATAATATTCCACTTATATGAGCTATTGAAAATAAACTCATAGAAAGAAGTGGAGATAGAATTGTGGTTACCAAAGGCTAAGGAAGGGGGAAATGGAGAATTGTTTTTCAATTAGCATAAAATTTCTGTTATGTAAGATGAATAATATCTACAGATCTTATTGTACAACAAAGCACCTATAGTTTAAAACGTGATGTTGTGGACTTAAAAATGTGTCAAGGTATAGTTATCATGATAAGTGTTCTTACAAAGAAAATACAAGCAAAAACAAAAGAACACAAGGAAATTCTTTTAGGTGATTGATATGTTTACTGCCTTGGCTATGGTGATGATATCATGCATATGTGTTATGTGGAAACTCTTCTAGATGCACATAATAAATATATGCAATTTTAAAATATCAATTATACCTCAATAAACCTGAAAAGAAAGGGAAAAGAAAATCTATCAACCATCAAAAGTTGATAATTGAGAAGCTTGTTTGTTCATGCAGGGTAGTTGATCATATGAAAATAAAATACAATAAATGAAAGGAAAGGAAAGTATCTCCCCTTTGATAATCAAAAAGCAAAACAAAGAAACAAAGAAAAACAAAATATTGGTCCCTGGTGTAGTTTTTACCTAGGACTTTTAGGTCCCATGTGTACTTTTCATTATAGGCATCATTTTTGCTTAGAATTATCTTGTTACTAACTTGTAAACACTACCTAGGTTAGAGGGAATAAAGGTGTCTTTGTCAACATTTGCCTGCTAAGGAAGTCAGATGAGCTTGCCTGAGGAAGTGCCACAAAACTCAGAACTGAAGGGAAAGAAGTTAAGCAGTGTGGGGGAAAGAGTTATCTAGGCAGATGCAACTGTGTAACTGCCATTAGGAAGTGTATCTCATAACTCTGCCTGTAGGGAATGTAATTGTCTGAGGGCACCAGCTGTTGCATTCAGAGATCCATCTCCACATTTTTGCTAGATCACATTTCCCACAAGCTGATCTCAGCCACGACTTAAGTGTGGCAGAGAGATAGTAAGGCAGGATTGTTCCTGGGAGGTGAGGGACTTAGCTTTCTATTTGCCCCATCTGTCTTTTGTTCTTTTTTTCTCCTTTCTTGTGCTTTTATTTATTTTTAATGTTTATTTATTTATTTTGAGAAAGAGAGAGAGCAAGCCTGGGATGGGGGAGAGAGAGAGGGAGAGAGACAATCCCAAGCAGACTCTGTGCTGTCAGTGCAGAGCCTAATGTGGGGCTCTAACTCACAAACCATGAGATCAGACTTGAGCCAAAACCAAGAATCAGACACTTAACCAACTGAGCCACTCAGGTGTCCCAGCTTTCTTCTGTTTTTTAAAAAAAAAATTATTATAATTCCATGTTATTTCCTTTGTTGGTTTATTAGCTATAATTTGGTTTTGTTATATACTTGGTTGCTTTTGGGTTTGAAATATACATCTTTATTTTATCACAATCTACCTTTAAGTGATGTTGCACAGTTTTATTTATAGTATGGGAACCTTAGAATGGTATACTCACTACTCTATTTCTCTCCTACCAAACATTGCATTATTTTTAGGATACATTTTACTTTTACATATACCAAAAACTCAACTCTGTACTGTTATTATTTCTATATAAACTGTTATATTTTTTAAATATTTAAAGAATGTGAAAAACTTTACACCTTTACCCATGTAGCTATTCTTTCCATTTCTCTTTCTTATTTTACATAGGCTCATATTTCCACTTTGTATCATTTTCCTACTACTGAAGGACATGCATTAAATTTTTTTTTTAATTTTTAATGCTTAGTTTTTTGGAGACAGAGAGAGAGACAGAGTATGAGCAGGGGAGGGGCAGAGAGAGAGGGAGACACAGAATCCAAAGCAGACTCCAGGCTCTAAGCTGTCAGCACAGAGCCCGATGCGGGGCTTGAACTCAGGAATGGTGAGATCATGACCTTAGCCAAAGTTGGACACTTAACCGACTGAACCACCCAGGTGCCCTTTAATTTTCTCTTAATGCAGTCTGCTAATGTTGAATTCTATTTGCTTTTGTATTCCTGAAAAAGTGTCATTTTGCATTGATTTTGAAAGATATTTTTATTAAGTATATAGAATTCTAGGCTGACAGATATTTTATCTGAGTACAGTAAAGATGTTGCTACACTGTAATCACTTGCATTGTTTCCAAGGAAAAGAATTCCCTTCTCTGTAATTGACAAATCTTGTTCCTGTGGCTACTTTTAAGTTTTCCTATTTATCACCGGTTTTGAACAATGTGATTATAATGCACCTTGGTGTAATTTCCTTTTTATTACTTGTGCTTAGGGCATTTTAAACCTTTTTGGATGTGACATTATAATTTACTCAAATTTGGAAAAAGATTTGGACACTATTCCTTCAAATGTTTTATCTGTCCCTGTAGCAGGATTCTCACACAGAGAGTCGTGACATGGAGACTTTTCTTTCCAGAAAGCAACTACATTCGTGCTGGCATAGGCTCCGAGCATTTGTACCCGAAAAACTGAGCCCCAAATGCCGCATGGTGTAGCTTTTATGCATTTTCTACTTCTTTGTCTTCCTTATATGGGTAACATATAGACATACAGTCTGATTGGGTTGTCTCATGTTACAGGGTCGTGAGAGATGTCATCTATGCACGTAGCCAGGTTACCTTTCCTTATCTTGAGGTCTTTTCTTACCACATTCCTTAGGGAGGGGACTCTACCACATTCCCCCCTTTGATGCTCAGACCCCCCCTATTTTGGGTCAAAGAGCATCATCTTGGTTTACAGGTTTATATTTCCATAACATTATCACATGCATGGCTATTTTTCTTTCGACCATTGCCTCAATGAGGCTGGAGACAGACCGCCGTATAACCAGGGGAGCTGGGCAAGGTAGGATTAAGCAAGCTTCTAAAATCAAGAAGATAATTCCCATGAGGTTTTGAATCCCCTGAGAGTTGAAAAAACATCCTCCAAATAATTGCCTGGATTTGCAACCTTTCCAGGTGTGAACTGGGACATGAGCAACCTTTCTCATTCGATCTGTGATCTCCTCTATGACTTTTCCTTCATCATCTATCTGTAGGCAGCGGTTGCTTAGCTTAAACTTGCCACAAACTCCGCCCTCCAAAGCAAGTAATTAATCTAAGGCCAAGTGATTTTGATAGATAACTTTGCACATTTTGGTCTGCTGCTTGGCTAGTAAGTTAAGAGCCCTGGCAGTTTTATTGGTTATAATCTCTACAACTGCTTGCAGCCTGATTAGATGATTTAGCATATAAATGGGAGTGAAGTAGTCCCAGGACCCATCCTCTGCCCAGGTGACAGGGACATAACATTGGATTATATGCTAGGGAGGCCATTCATCATCATCTGTCCAACTGTCAATTTGTAGGGCACGTCATTTCCTTTGAATCTCCCTGTCCCCATACACTTAGACTCCCAAATGTTCCCCTCTGGCAAGTGGGAGCAGGAAGAAAGATGGACGAATACTTTCCAGCACACATGACTCTGACCAGCCTAAGGGAAGTACTGTATAGGCTGTCCTTCCACATATCCAGTATAGTCCACCTGGGGCCCACCACTGGATGGCTGCATTGACATTGTCCCAGGCCTCTCAGAGATGAGAGAAGTTAGACAAGGGATGGGGATCTGACTCAAGATGATCTGGGGATCCCCACCATTGGGTTTCCTGGGGGGTTGAGTTATAAAATATTTGGCCTAGGAATGTTAAGCTCCCAACAGAGACAGTGAATTTTCTCCCCCAACAAGCAAGACAGTTTTTCCCAATAATTGAGGTTTTGAAAAGCCAAACCCCGATAGTAGGATTGGGGTATTTTGTTCCACTATAACGTTTGCAGGGATCTAATTCTCTAGCCTCCCATAGCCATTGATCCCCCATGTTGATACCAACAAAGCATCCTACCCACAAAAGGAAGGTGAGTGCTAACAAAAACCTCTCACTGCACTCCCAGCTGGCTGGGGCGGCTTCTACCAATTCTAAGGAAAAAAGTAGAGCAAGAATCATAATAATAGTGAGTGACAAGTGGTGACAGTGTATCACAATAAGGAAACATCTAGAAAATAAGGACAGTCTATTTGTTCCACTGGATTGTCGATTCCTCGTGCATAGATTAGTCAGCTTCTGGAGTGACTAAAGCAGGGCTGCAGTCTCCTAGAGCATCTGGCTTTGCAGTTTGTTTCTTTCATATGGTCAACTTGCACAGTGTCAATGGATCAAGAATGCACTCCCAGTTTAGAGATGCTGGCTTCACTCTGCTGTAGTGAATCCAGGGGCCCACCTCGGCCATCTTTACTGCAGTAGGGATGAACAAAATGGCAGTGAACGGGCCCCTCCAGAGGGGTTTTAGGAGTTGGACATTCCATTCCTTTACCCATACAGCATCTACCAGTTTAAAAGGGTGAGCATCTGTGGTCAGATTCACAGGTAATCGCTCCCTAATCCAGTGGTGTAAGGTGGTTAGGGTAGAGCCAGGAGCCCACATCTGCTGTCTTAGGGTTAGATTGCATATATCATTTAGATGTCTTCCTTATGCCCTTGATAATGGGAGAAAGACACCCATAAAAGATTTCATAAGGAGAGAACCCCGTTTGCTTCTTTAGCCTCCCACTTGCAGCTGCAGACTGCCTCCTTCATGGCCCCTTACCTCTCCCTGCCTAATGTCAACTCTTTTCCTATTCATTCTTCACCCTGGAAAGAGGTCCCTAACTGCCATTAGGGAATGTGGATGATGACCCTTCTTGCTTCTTCAAGTTGATAAGAGACAGTGTGGGGGTACAGCAGTTAGAGTCTATCCAAAGGTCAGTTGAGTGGCCCATGGTATGGTTCTATAGGAAGGCTGGCAGGCATGAGGCAGCATAAACATTGGCAGACACAAAGAGAAAAACACAAAGTAGAGATTATACTAACCAAGAGGAAGGCATCTTAAGATAATATCCCCAATTTACAAACCAGTCAAACAATCCAGGAGAGACCCTGAATTTGTCCATTTATTTCCAAATGTTATCTATCAGTTCTAAGACTCTATGAGAATTATTAGTTATATTGAAACAAAATGTGCCAGGGAATCTCTCATAACCTAGGTGATGGAGGAGCAGTAAGTAGTCAGTGGTGGCTCTATTCTCCAAGAGTACAGCCTTAACTTTATTTATTTTATTTAAAGCATCTAATGCTTGTGAGGTGTTATTTAAAGTTTTGTTGAGTATAAGCAGACAGTTTGCTTTATTTCAAGGTGTAAAACTTTTCCAAGAGCCAGGAGTCCTACCAGAGAAAGAGCCAAGACTGCCGTTTACCATTATTAATTTGCAAAATTTTAGGTAAGTCGAACCTGGGTATTATTTTATAAAGCAGAACTTGTATTATTTCTTGCACCTTTTCTGTCTTGCAAAGGAAGGCCTCTATCCAATTAGTAAAAGTATTAACCCATACCAACAAATGATGAAACCCCTTTGACCTTGACATATGAATGGAATCTACTTGCCAGTTTTCTCTGGATAGCCTCCAATTCCTTGATTGCCTGAGAGAGCAAGTTTGGGGTTGAGAGGATTATTTCTAAGACAGACTTCACAGGCTGATACTACTTGCTGAACTGCCCTTGACAAAATTTTCCCAGTAAACATCTTTTGGGCCATTTGATAAGCTTTGTCCCTCCCTAAATGAAAGGCCTGATGCAGTGCTTTAATGATCTTTTAGCTCTGTGAGGTAGGTAATAGTAATTGTTCCTGTTCTGTGTATAACCATCCAGAGGACTGGAGTCAGTGTCCATGAGTAAGACCCCAGTTTATTTCCTTGGGAGAATAGGTGGGACTGAGTCTCCTTTAATAATTAATATGGTGGGCAAGCTATTTTCCTGAGCCTGGGTGTCTACAGCCTACAATATCCAGTAATTTCCAAAAACTCACACAATTATTTATCTATCCTGAAGTTAGTAGCACTATAGTCTCTAATTCAGTTGTAATATCCCTTTCTAGCAAGGAAGTAAGGCCCTCTAGTATTATCAACGAAGAATGAGAAAAAATTAGTTTTCCCCATATGCATTCCAGGGGCTGAGAGAAAAATTTAGTTAGAAGTTTTCCGGAGATGCCTCTAATCATTATGCTGCATTTGGATAGTTGGCCGGGACTGGAATATTCCCAAACTGTTCCAAAAGATAAAAATGGAAAGGAAACTTCCAAACTCATTCTGCAAAGCCAGCATTACCTTGATTCTAAAACCAAAGAACCACTAAAGAGGAGAATTACAGGCCAATATTCCTAATGAATAGGATGCAAAAATTCTCAATAAAATACTAGAAAATCAAATTCAATAGTACATTAAAAGAATTATTCACCATGATCAAGTGGGATTTATTCCTGGGATGCATGGCTGGTTTGATATTCACAAATCAAACAATGCGATACACCAGATTAATAAAAGAAAGCATAAGAACCATATGATCCTCTCAGTAGATGCAGAAAAAAAGCATTTGACAAAATATAGCATCCATTCTTGATTAAAAAAAAAAAAACTCTTAGCAAAGTAGGGATAGATGGAGCATTCCTCAATGAGGAAAAACTGACAGCCTGTCCCCTACAGTGAGAAAGGAAACAAGGATGCCCAGTCTTGCCATTGCTATTTAGCATAATACTGGAAGTCTTAGCCTCAGCAATCAGAAAACAAAAAGAAATAAAAGGCATCGAAATCAGCAAGGAAAATTCAAACTTTCACCATTTGCAGATGACATGAAATGTATGTAGAAAACCTGAAAGACTCCACTGAAAAATTGCTAGAATTAATACATGAATTCAGCAAAATCACAAGATATAAAATCAACATGCCAAAATCTGTTGCATTTTTGTACACCAATAAGAGGCACAAAAATACATCAATGAATTGATCCCATTTGAAGCTGCACCAAAAACAATAAGATACCTAGAACTAAACCTAACTGAAGAGGTAAAAGATCTGTACTCTAAAAGCTATAGAACACTTACAAAAGAAATTGAAGAGGACATAAAGACATGGGAAAGCATTGCAAGCTTGTGAACTGGAAGAACAAACATTGTTCGAGTATCTACATTACCCAAAGCAATATACACATTTAATGCAATTCTTGCCAAAATACCATCAGCATTTTCTGTAGAGCTAGAACAAACAATCCTAAAATTTGTGTAGATCCATAAAAGACCCTAAATAGCCAAAGCATTTCTGAAAAAGAAAAAACTGGAGGCAGCACAATTCCAGATTTCAGGCTCTACTACAAAGCTGTAGTCATCAGGACAGTATGGCACTGGTACAAAAACAGACACAGAGATCAATGGAACAGAATAGAAAACCCAGAAATGGGCCAACAATGATTTGGTCAACTAATATTCAACAAAGCAGGAAAGAATATCCAATGGAAAAAAGATAGTGTCTTCAATAAATGATGTTGAGAAAACTGGACAGCAACATGCAGAAGAATTAAACTGGACCACTTTATTATGCCATACACAAAAAGAAATTCAAAATGAATGAAAAATCTAAATGTCAGACAGGAAACCATCAAAATCCTAGAGAAGAACACCAGCAGCAACCTCTTTGACCTCAGCCATAGCAACTTCTTACTAGATACATCTCCAGAGGCAAGGGAAACAAAAGCAATAATGAACTTTTAATTTCATTAAGATAAAAAGCTTCTGCACAGTGAAGAAAACAATCAACAAAACTAAAAGTCAACATATAGAATGGGAGAAAGTATTTCTAAATGGCATATCCGACAAAGGTTTAGTATCCAATATGTATAAAGAACTTATCAAACTCAACATCCAAAAAACAAACGACCCAATGAACAAATGGGCAAAAGACATGAATAGACACTTTTCCAAAGAAGACATACAGATGGCTAACAGACACATGAAAAAATGCTCAACATCACTCATTGTCAGGGAAATACAAATCAAAACCATGATGAGATACCACATCACACCTGTCAGAATGGCTAAAATTAACAACACAAGAAGCCACAGGTGTAGGCAAGGATGAGGAGAAAGGGGAACCCTATTGCACTGTTGGTGGGAATGCAAACTGGTGCAGCCACACTGGAGAACAATATGGAGGTTTCTCAAAAAACTGAAAAATAGAACAACTCTATGACCCAGCAATTGCCCTAGTAGGTATTTACCCAAAGGATACAAAAATACAGATTCAGGGGCGCCTGGGTGGCGCAGTCGGTTAAGCGTCCGACTTCAGCCAGGTCACGATCTCGCGGTCCGTGAGTTCGAGCCCCGCATCGGGCTCTGGGCTGATGGCTCAGAGCCTGGAGCCTATTTCCGATTCTGTGTCTCCCTCTCTCTCTGCCCCTCCCCCATTCATGCTCTGTCTCTCTCTGTCCCAAAAATAAATAAATGTTGAAAAAAAAAATACAGATTCAAAGGGGTACATGCACCCCAATGTTCATAGCAGCATTATCAATGATAGCCAAACTATGGAAAGATCCCATATGTCCATCAAGAAATGAATGTATAAATATATTTAATGGAATATTACTCAGCCATCAAAAAGAATGAAATCTTGCCATTTGCAATGATGTGGATGGAGCTAGAATGTATTTTGCTAAGCAATATAAATCAGTAAGAGAAAGACAAATGCCATATGATTTCACTCATATGTGGAATTTAAGAAACAAAACAGATGAATTTATGGGAAGGGGGGGAAGAGGAGAGAGGCACACAAACCACAAGAGACTCTTAAAGATAGAGAACAAACTGAGGGTTGATGGAGGGAAGTGGGTGGGACATGGGCTAGATGGGTGATGCGTATTAAAGAGGGCACTTGTTGGGGCGCCTGGGTGGCGCAGTCGGTTAAGCGTCCGACTTCAGCCAGGTCACGATCTCACGGTCCGTGAGTTCGAGCCCCGCGTCGGGCTCTGGGCTGATGGCTCAGAGCCTGGAGCCTGTTTCCGATTCTGTGTGTGTCTCTCTCTCTGCTCCTCCCCCGTTCATGCTCTGTCTCTCTCTGTCCCAAAAATAAATAAACGTTGAAAAAAAAAAATTAAAAAAAAAAAAAAAAGAGGGCACTTGTTGTGATGAGCACTGGGTGTTGTATGTAAGATATGAATCACTGAATTCTACTCCTGAAACCAATATTGCACTGTATGTTAATGAAATAAAATCTAAATTAAAAACAAAAAAAAACCCCAAAAGATAACAGGAAAAAGTCCTTAATTTCCTAATCCTCAGAGATTTTCCAGTTCTGTATAATATTGTATTCTACCTTAACTTCCTTCTTGTCAGACTCTTATTTCCTTTGAAATCTGTTAAGGCTTACTCATGATCAATTTTGTTATATGTTACTAGTATACTTTAACCAAATGTGCATTCTGTCATCAATGTGTTCATTGCTATATTATTTCACAATCTAAAGAGCTTCTGGAGTGTAATCTAAAACTGTACCCCCTATAGTGAGAAGAAACTTAAGAAAGAGGCAGACCACTTAGATTCATAGGTGGCAGTTTAAGAAGCAAGGGGACTTGGGGCACCTGGGCGGCTCAGTCGGTTAAGCGTCCAACTCTTGATTTTGGCTCAGGTCATAACCTCATTGTGAGTTCAAACCCCACCTCAGTTTCCACACTGACAGCGTGGAGCATACCTGAGATTCTCTCTCTCTGCTTCTCTATCTGCCTCTCCCCTGCTTGCACACTATCTCTCTCTCTCAAAACAAATAAATAAACTTTAAAAGTTTTCAAAAACTAAAAATAAAGATGCAAGGGGACTTACTTAAAAGTCTTGCCTTAGATGCCTAAAGAAAAGATTTCCACACAGGCTGAGCATATCTTAAAAGCTTATACAGAGGCCTTTACTGCATTTAGTCATGTACATCATCCAAATAGTCTCAATACCACATTTCTGTCTAAAGGAGATATCTTTGAGGTGATTTCTGAGAACAGGAAAGGCAAGTGGAATGCATATTCCAAGAACAGGGGTGGAAGTGCATTCATCTATTTATGTATGTATTTTATTTAGTACAAAATTATAATTTAAACTCTGACCCACTTAAAACTATTCTTTAATGTTTGTGTTTGTTGGTTGGTTTATTTATGTATTTATTTATTTATTTTTGCGAGAGAGACAGAGACAGAGACAGAGCATGCATGAACAGGGGAGGGGCAGAGAGAGGAGAGAGACAGAGAATCCTAAGCAGACATTTTGCTGTCAGCAGCAGAGCCCGACTGGGAATTCAGACCCACAAACCATGAGATCATGACCTGAGCTGAGATCATAACCTGAGCCAAAATCAAGACCCATACAGTCAACCAATTGAGCCACCCAGCTGCCCCCAAAACTATTTTTTTATTATGTGGAATAAGCAAAAATAAAGACAATCTCACAGTATCGTAGAGTACAATAGTAATGAACATCTTACTTTTTGACTCATAATTCTTGTTGACCTTTTTCTCTTTATAAAAGTTATTCCAATATTTTTTGTTATTCTTCTTTTCTCTATGAAGTTGCTAGTTATCCATTGTCTTACTATTTTCACCAGCTATCATACAGCTTACAATATCCATTCTTGACTTGTTACTCAGCCATAAAAAGATCATTCCATTTGTGACAACATGGATGGACCTAGAGGGTATAATGCTAAGTGAAATAAATCAGACTAAGAAAAACAAAAAACATATGAGTCCACTCATAAGTGGGATATAAAAAAAATGAATAAGCAAATGAAAAGCAAGCAGAATCAGACTTATAAATACAGGGAACAAACTAATAGTTGCCAGAGGGGAAGAAACTGGGGGATGGCAAAAGGGGTGAAGAGGAATGGGAGATATAGTCTTCCAGTTATGGGATGAATAAGTTATGGGAATAAAAGTCACAGTATAAGGAATAATGATATTTTAGTAGCTTTGTATGGTGACAAATGGTAGCTACACTTGTGAGCAGAGTATAACATATAAACTGTCAAATCACTAAGGTGTACACCTGAAACTAATGAAACATTGTGCATCAACTATACTCAAATTTTAAAAAGAAAAGACAAAAAGGAAGGCCTTATTGCAAGTTGGGCCCTGGGATCTTGTAACTTGTACTTATGGAGAGTCCCTACCATTCTTTAATTATTTTTTTTCTTTGTTTATTTTTTTTTTATGAAATTTATTGACAAATTGGTTTCCATACAACACCCAGTGCTCATCCCAAAAGGTGCCCTCCTCAATACCCATCACCCACCCTCCCCTCCCTCCCACCCCCCATCAACCCTCAGTTTGTTCTCAGTTTTTAACAGTCTCTTATGCTTTGGCTCTCTCCCACTCTAACCTCTTTTTTTTTTTTTCCTTCCCCTCCCCCATGGGTTCCTGTTAAGTTTCTCAGGATCCACATAAGAGTGAAACCATATGGTATCTGTCTTTCTCTGTATGGCTTATTTCACTTAGCATCACACTCTCCAGTTCCATCCACGTTGCTACAAAGGGCCATATTTCATTTTTTCTCATTGCCACGTAGTACTCCATTGTGTATATATACCACAATTTCTTTATCCATTCATCAGTTGATGGACATTTAGGCTCTTTCCATAATTTGGCTATTGTTGAGAGTGCTGCTATGAACATTGGGGTACAAGTGCCCTTATGCATCAGTACTCCTGTATCCCTTGGATAAATTCCTAGCAGTGCTATTGCTGGGTCATAGGGTAGGTCTATTTTTAATTTTCTGAGGAACCTCCACACTGCTTTCCATAGCGGCTGCACCAATTTGCATTCCCACCAACAGTGCAAGAGGGTTCCCGTTTCTCCACATCCTCTCCAGCATCTATAGTCTCCTGATTTGTTCATTTTGGCCACTCTGACTGGCGTGAGGTGATACCTGAGTGTGGTTTTGATTTGTATTTCCCTGATAAGGAGCGACGCTGAACATCTTTTCATGTGCCTGTTGGCCATCTGGATGTCTTCTTTAGAGAAGTGTCTATTCATGTTTTCTGCCCATTTCTTCACTGGGTTATTTGTTTTTCGGGTGTGGAGTTTGGTGAGCTCTTTATAGATTTTAGATACTAGCCCTTTGTCCGATATGTCATTTGCAAATATCTTTTCCCATTCCGTTGGTTGCCTTTTAGTTTTGTTGGTTGTTTCCTTTGCTGTGCAGAAGCTTTTTATCTTCATAAGGTCCCAGTAATTCACTTTTGCTTTTAATTCCCTTGCCTTTGGGGATGTGTCGAGGAAGAGATTGCTACGGCTGAGGTCAGAGAGATCTTTTCCTGCTTTCTCCTCTAAGGTTTTGATGGTTTCCTGTCTCACATTTAGGTCCTTTATCCATTTTGAGTTTATTTTTGTAAATGGTGTGAGAAAGTGGTCTAGTTTCAACCTTCTGCATGTTGCTGTCCAGTTCTCCCAGCACCATTTGTTAAAGAGGCTGTCTTTTTTCCATTGGATGTTCTTTCCTGCTTTGTCAAAGATGAGTTGGCCGTACGTTTGTGGGTCTAGTTCTGGGGTTTCTATTCTATTCCATTGGTCTGTGTGTCTGTTTTTGTGCCAATACCATGCTGTCTTGATGATGACAGCTTTGTAGTAGAGGCTAAAGTCTGGGATTGTGATGCCTCCTGCTTTGGTCTTCTTCTTCAAAATTCCTTTGGCTATTCGGGGCCTTTTGTGGTTCCATATGAATTTTAGGATTGCTTGTTCTAATTTCGAGAAGAATGCTGGTGCAATTTTGATTGGGATTGCATTGAATGTGTAGATAGCTTTGGGTAGTATTGACATTTTGACAATATTTATTTTTCCAATCCATGAGCAGGGAATGTCTTTCCATTTCTTTAAGTCTTCTTCAATTACCTTCATAAGCTTTCTATAGTTTTCAGCATACAGATCCTTTACATCTTTGGTTAGATTTATTCCTAGGTATTTTATGCTTCTTGGTGCAATTGTGAATGGGATCATTTTCTTTATTTGTCTTTCTGTTGCTTCATTGTTAGTGTATAAGAATGCAACTGATTTCTGGACATTGATTTTGTATCCTGCAACTTTGCTGAATTCATGTATCAGTTCTAGCAGACTTTTGGTGGAGTCTATCGGATTTTCCATGTATAATATCATGTCATCTGCAAAAAGCGAAAGCTTGACTTCATCTTTGCCAATTTTGATGCCTTTGATTTCCTTTTGTTGTCTGATTGCTGATGCTAGAACTTCCAGCACTATGTTAAACAACAGCGGTGAGAGTGGGCATCCCTGTCGTGTTCCTGATCTCAGGAAAAAAGCTCTCAGTTTTTCCCCGTTGAGGATGATGTTAGCTGTGGGCTTTTCATAAATGGCTTTTATGATCTTTAAGTATGTTCCTTCTATCCCGACTTTCTCAAGGGTTTTTATTAAGAAAGGGTGCTGGATTTTGTCAAAGGCCTTTTCTGCATCGATTGACAGGATCATATGGTTCTTCTCTTTTTTTTTTTGTTAATGTGATGTATCACGTTGATTGATTTGCGAATGTTGAACCAGCCCTGCATCCCAGGGATGAATCCCACTTGATCATGGTGAATAATTCTTTTTATATGCTGTTGAATTCGATTTGCTAGTATCTTATTGAGAATTTTTGCATCCATATTCATCAGGGATATTGGCCTGTAGTTCTCTTTTTTTACTGGGTCTCTGTCTGGTTTAGGAATCAAAGTAATACTGGCTTCATAGAATGAGTCTGGAAGTTTTCCTTCCCTTTCTATTTCTTGGAATAGCTTGAGAAGGATACGTATTATCTCTGCTTTAAACGTCTGGTAGAACTCCCCTGGGAAGCCATCTGGTCCTGGACTCTTATTTGTTGGGAGATTTTTGATAACCGATTCAATTTCTTCGCTGGTTATGGGTCTGTTCAAGCTTTCTATTTCCTCCTGATTGAGTTTTGGAAGAGTGTGGGTGTTCAGGAATGTGTCCATTTCTTCCAGGTTGTCCAATTTGTTGGCATATAATTTTTCATAGTATTCCCTGATAATTGTTTGTATCTCTGAGGGATTGGTTGTAATCATTCCATTTTCATTCATGATTTTATCTATTTGGGTCATCTCCCTTTTCTTTTTGAGAAGCCTGGCTAGAGGTTTGTCAATTTTGTTTATTTTTTCAAAAAACCAACTCTTGGTTTCGTTGATCTGCTCTACAGTTTTTTTAGATTCTATATTGTTTATTTCTGCTCTGATCTTTATTATTTCTCTTCTTCTGCTGGGTTTAGGCTGCCTTTGCTGTTCTGCTTCTAGTTCCTTTAGGTGTGCTGTTAGATTTTGTATTTGGGATTTTTCTTGTTTCTTGAGATAGGCCTGGATTGCAATGTATTTTCCTCTCAGTACTGCCTTCGCTGCGTCCCAAAGCGTTTGGATTGTTGTATTTTCATTTTCGTTTGTTTCCATATATTTTTTGATTTCTTCTCTAATTGCCTGGTTGACCCACTCATTCGTTAGTAGGGTGTTCTTTAACCTCCACGCTTTTGGAGGTTTTCCAGACTTTTTCCTGTGGTTGATTTCAAGCTTCATAGCATTGTGGTCTGAAAGTATGCATGGTATAATTTCAATTTTTGTAAACTTATGAAGGGCTGTTTTGTGACCCAGTATATGATCTATCTTGGAGAATGTTCCATGTGCACTCGAGAAGAAAGTATATTCTGTTGCTTTGGGATGCAGAGTTCTAAATATATCTGTCAAGTCCATCTGATCCAATGTCTCATTCAGGGCCCTTGTTTCTTTATTGACTGTGTGTCTAGATGATCTATCCATTTCTGTAAGTGGGGTGTTAAAGTCCCCTGCAATTACCACATTCTTATCAATAAGGTTGCTTCTGTTTATGAGTAATTGTTTTATATACTTGGGGGCTCCGGTATTCGGCGCATAGACATTTATAATTGTTAGCTCTTCCTGATGGATAGACCCTGTAACTATTATATAATGTCCTTCTTCATCTCTTGTTACAGCCTTTAATTTAAAGTCTAGTTTGTCTGATATAAGTATGGCTACTCCAGCTTTCTTTTGGCTTCCAGTAGCATGATAAATAGTTCTCCATCCCCTCACTCTGAATCTAAAGGTGTCCTCAGGTCTAAAATGAGTCTCTTGTAGACAGAAAATAGATGGGTCTTGTTTTTTTATCCATTCTGATACCCTATGTCTTTTGGTTGGCGCATTTAATCCGTTTACATTCAGTGTTATTATAGAAAGATACGGGTTTAGAGTCATTGTGATGTCTGTATGTTTTATGCTTGTAGTGATGTCTCTGGTACTTTGTCTCACAGGGTCCCCCTTAGGATCTCTTGTAGGGCTGGTTTAGTGGTGACAAATTCCTTCAGTTTTTGTTTGTTTGGGAAGACCTTTATCTCTCCTTCTATTCTAAATGACAGACTTGCTGGATAAAGGATTCTCGGCTGCATATTTTTGCTGTCTAGCACCCTGAAAATCTCGTGCCAATTCTTTCTGGCCTGCCAAGTTTCAAAAGAGAGATCAGTCACGAGTCTTATAGGTCTCCCTTTATATGTGAGGGCACGTTTACCCCTTGCTGCTTTCAGAATTTTCTCTTTATCCTTGTATTTTGCCAGTTTCACTATGATATGTCGTGCAGAAGATCGATTCAAGTTACGTCTGAAGGGAGTTCTCTGTGCCTCTTGCATTTCAATGCCTTTGTCCTTCCCCAGTTCAGGGAAGTTCTCAGCTATTATTTCTTCAAGTACCCCTTCAGCACCTTTCCCTCTCTCTTCCTCCTCTGGGATACCAATTATGCGTATATTATTTCTTTTTAGTGTATCACTTAGTTCTCTAATTTTCCCCTCATACTCCTGGATTTTTTTATCTCTCTTTTTCTCAGCTTCCTCTTTTTCCATAACTTTATCTTCTAGTTCACCTATTCTCTCCTCTGCCTCTTCCATCGGAGCTGTGGTGGTTTGCATTTTGTTTTGCATTTCCTTTAAAGCGTTTTTCAGCTCCTCGTGACTGTTCCTTAGTCCCTTGATCTCTGTAGCAAGAGATTCTCTGCTGTCCTGTATACTGTTTTCCAGCCCAGCGATTAATTTTATGACTATTATTCTAAATTCACTTTCTGTTATATTATTTAAATCCTTTTTGATCAGCTCATTAGCTGTTGTTATTTCCTGGAGATTCTTCTGAGGGGAATTCTTCCGCTTGGTCATTTTGGATAGTCCCTGGTGTGGTGAGGACCTGCAGGGCACTTCCCCTGTGCTGTGGCGTATAACTGGAGTTGGTGGGCGGGGCCGCAGTCAGTCCTGATGTCTGCCCCCAGCCCACCGCTGGGGCCACAGTCAGACTGGTGTGTGCCTTCTCTTCCCCTCTCCTAGGGGTGGGATTCACTGTGGGGTGGCGTGGCCCGTCTGGGCTACTTGCACACTGCCAGGCTTGTGATGCTGGGGATCTGGCGTATTAGCTGGGGTGGGAAGGCAAGGTGCACGGCGGCAGGAGGGGCAGGCTTAGCTCGCTTCTCCTTAGGTGATCCACTTCAGGAGGGGCCCTGTGGCAGCCGGAGGGAGTCAGATCCGCTGCCGGAGGTTTGGCTCCGCAGAAGCACAGAGTTGGGTGTTTGCGCGGAGCGAGCAATTTCCCTGGCCGGAACCGGTTCCCTTTGGGATTTTGGCTGGGGGATGGGCGGGGGAGATGGCGCTGGCGAGCGCCTTTGTTCCCCGCCAAACTGAGCTCTGTCGTCCGGGGGCTCCGCAGCTCACCCTCCCTTTGTCCTCCAGCCTTCCGCTTTCCGAGCAGAGCTGTTAACTTATGACCTCCCAGACGCTAAGTCGCGCTTGCTGTTGGAACACAGTCCGTCAGGCCCCTCCGCTTTTGCAAGCCAGACTCGAGGGCTCTGCTTGGCTGGCGAGCCGCCCCTCCGCCCAGGCTCCCTCCCGCCAGTCCGTGGAGCGCGCACCGCCTCGCCGCCCTTCCTACCCTCTTCCGTGGGCCTCTCGTCTGCACTTGGGTCTGGTGACTCCGTTCTGCTAATCCTCTGGCGGTTTTCTGGGTTATTTAGGCAGGTGTAGGTGGAATCTAAGTGTTCAGCAGGACGCGCGGTGAGCCCAGCGTCCTCCTACGCCGCCATCTTCCTAAAGTTCTCTCCATTCTTTAATTATTAAAGATTGTTTACTATGCTTAAATTGTTTCTACAAACAATTTATGTTATGTTGAATATCTGCATTTCTTCCAGGATTTTGAATCTTGGTACATGTTAGGAAGAGGCTGTCTACTTGACCATCTCCCAGTAAAAACCATGGGCATTGAGTCTCTAATGAGATTTCCTGGTACACACACTCTACACGTGTTGCCACAATTATTTTTCTAGAGTCATGAATTGTGTGAAGTTTCGGCTGCTTTCATCCACACATTGCTTCATATGTCTTCCCTTTGTTTATTTTTAAATGTCTGTTGTTTTTAAACTTTATTTATTTTGAGAGAAAGAGAGACAGAGTGTGAGCAGGGGAGGGGCAGAGAGAGAGAGGGAGACATAGAATCTTAAGTAGGCTCCAGGCTCTGTCAGCATAGAGCCCGTTGCGGGGCTCGAACTCACAAACTTTGAGATCATGACCTAAGCTGAAGTCAGATGCTTAACCAACTGAGCCACTCAGGGGCCTCTTCCATTTGCTTATTTTTATCTTTTACTATAATAAATCTTAGCCATGAGTATAACTATATGCTGAATCCTGAGTTCTCCTAATGAATCACCAAAACTGGTAGTGTAGGAGGATGGTCTTGGAGATCCCTGACAGCGCATTGGCAATGTGGCAATGATGACAATAGTGGGACTTGCTAGTGAGACCTTGACTCACTAAAATATGGCAAAGACATTGAGTAAAAGATAGGTGAAGATTGTGTCTGGGTAACTATGGATGAACTGATGATATGAAACAGCACCTGATCTGTTGTTAATGTTATCGAATTTGAGGAGTTGATTTACTGGACCCTTGACTGCTTTTGCCATGCTGGATAATGTGAAAGGGAAAAAAGGCAAAACCAAGCCATGGCTCTGATTTTTGTTTTCTCTTCCAAGCAGGAGGAGACAGGTCCTATGTATTCCCAAAGGTGAGCTTTGGATGGGCAGAAAATGTTAAAAGTTTGAATTGTTCTCGTCTCTAAGTGGGAAGGAAAAATTAAATCAGTTCCCTGGCCTGGAAAAAACTAACTAGATAAACTAGAGACAAAAAAGAGGGGAAAGTACTCCAGCTTTTTCTTCAACTTGTCTACTGCTGCTGCAGCAGCCTCTCCCAGCATTCCAACTAAGATCTCACCTGACTACTGTAATTGGTAACTGCAAATCCTAAATCTACAGCTAGGGATCTGAATAAAATTTCAATGAGACAAAAAATAGTGTTCTAAAACATCTTTGTGTCTTGTGGCTATTGTATCTCCATAGATGATAAAGTTGATTTAATATGTTATATAGTTGTATTTTCATAATTTATCACCAGGATGCTAAAAAATCATGTTAATGGGTTACAATTTTCTTACTTTTTGTCTCTGTTAAGTGAATTGGAATTCAAACTCTTTGACTTTGAATATAAATCCCTGGGTCCCCTGGGTGGCTCAGTCGGTTAAGTGATAGACTTCAGCTCGGGTCATGATCTCATGGTTTGTGGGTCTGAGCCCTGCATCGGGCTCTGAGCTGACAGCTCAGAGCCTGGAGCCTGCTTCGGATTCTGTGTCTCATTCTCTCTCTGCCCCTCCCCCACTTGTGTTCTGTCTCTCAAAAATAAATAAATGTAAAAAAAATTTTTTTTTTAAATATCAGTCACTTCTTGGGGGCAGCTGCGCTGAATAATTATACTGGTTTACTAAAGTGTGTGAAGCAGGAGAAAGGTGACTGAAGTAGACTCAGAATATCAGTCCATTTTTTAAAAATTCAACAACAGGGAGACATGCCTAAGGGAAGGTCAAGAGTAGGCTTTATCAGCCTGAAAGGAAATAAGTAATCACAACTAATGTGGGGTGTTTTTTTTTGTTTTTTTGTTTTATTATGGCCTCTGGAAAAAGGGAGATAAGAAGAGGAAGGACAAGTCCCAGGAAGATACAATTTGGGGATTTTTCAAAGGCAGTTTTTAATTGCTAATGAGTTCTTGAGAAATCAGATATCTGAATCATAGATGCTGATGATTTGCCAGCCAGATGCCAGCCACATTTTTTAAATGGGTCAATTGGATTCTATGACCGAAAAGATAAATGAGTTCTACAACAGCCTTGCTTATTACTTGAATTTGAAGTAGGGCTATTTTGAAGCTTCTTGCCTTGCTGTTACCAAAGAAAATACCCTGGCTTCTTTGGAACCCTATATTCACAGATCCTAATTCCCTGAACTGACTCTACGCTGAAACCTGATGTCCCTGCTTTGGGCTCTTATAGCCTCAGTAGGAGCTGTCCTGAACCGAAATCAGGCACAGAATCGGTGAACAGGACTGAGACTCCGGGACTGTTGCAGATTTAAGAAACCCCCCTGTGATCCCACAAATGAGGAAAATATCACAGATACAGATGCTGCCTCAACTGTCTAAGTCACTGCCAAAGGAGAAAGACTGGTTCTCTGATGTAACTATGTAAAATTGAGCTTCCAATAGGCTGTATATTTCTGATGCAGAGGCTATTTGCATTGTTAAATTGTGAATCCTGTCAGTAGCTGCAGATGGTGTATATATCATAAAGTGTTACCCTCTATCCTCTCCTGAAAGAGCCCAATTAATTTGTTTTTTTATTTGAGAATAGTTGACACACAATGTTATATTAGTTTCAGGTGTACAGCATAGTGATTCAACAAGTTTATACATTATGATAAGTTCACCACTTAGCTACCATCTGTCACCACACAATGCTATAACAATACCATTGACTATATTCCCTATGCTGTACCTTTTATTCCCATGACTTATTCATTCATTGATTGAGTCTTTTGTTTTTCTTGAGGTAGGCCTGTATCACTAAAGATTTCCCTTTTAGAACTACTTTTGCTGTGTCCCAAAGATTTGGGACCTTTGGTTTTCATTTTCATTTGTCTCCATGTATTTTTTAATTTCTCCTTTGATTGTTTCATTGACCCATTTTTTGTTTAGTATCATGCTGTTTAGTCTGCATGTGCTTATCCTCTCCAGTTCTTTTTGTGGTTTATATTTAGTTTATACCAAAAATGTCATTGGAATTTAGAAAGGGATTGCAATCTATAGATTACATTGGGTTGTATGGACATTTTAACAATATTCATTTTTCTGCTTCATGAACATGAGAAATCTTTCCATTTGTTTGTGTCACCTTCAATTTCTTTCAACAGTCTTGTTGTTTCCAATGTGCAGATCTTTTCGCTTCCTAGGTTAAATTTATTTTTAAATATTTTATTATTTTAATGCTATTATAAATGAAATCATTCTTTCTTTTTCAAATATTTCATTGTTGGTGTACAGAAACACAACTTGTCTCTGTATTATGATTTTATATCTTAAAACTGTTGAATTTGTTGATTAGTTTCAACACTTTTTTACCTAAGTCTTTAGGATTTTCCATATATTAGATCAAACCATATGCAAATAAAGACAATGCTACTTCTTCCTTTCTGATTTGGATGACCTTTATTTATTTTTCTTGTCAAATTGATCCAGCCAGGACTTCCAGTCCTAGGTTGGGTAAGAATGCTAAGAGTAGGCACCCTGTCTTGTTCCTGATCTTAGAGGGAAAGCCTTCAACATTTCACCATTAAGTATGATGTTAGCTGTGGGTTTTTTATATGTGACCTTTATTATATTGAGATATCTTCCCTTTATACTCACTTTGTTGAGGGTTTTCATTTTATTTTATTTTTTTAATGTTTATTTATTTTGAGAGAGAGAGAGAGTGGGGCTGGGGAGGCAGAAAGAAGGAGAAAGAAGGAATCCCAAGCAGGCTCCATGCTGTCAGTGCAGAGCCTGATGCTGGGCTCTATCTCATGACTGTGAGATCATGACCTGAATCAGAATCAAGAGCCAGGGGCTTAACAGACTGAGCCACCCCAGGTACCTCTGTTGAGGGTTTTTATTATGAAAAGATGTTGTATTGTGTCTAATGTCTTTTCTGTATTCCAAGGATAAATTGCAGTTGATCATAGTGTATGATAATTTTAATATAATGTTAAATTCAGTTTGCTACTATTTTTTTTTTAGAATTTTGACATCTGTATTCATCAGGGATGTTGGTCTGTAGTTTTCTTTTCTTATGTTTTTATCTGGCTCTGGTATTAGAGTAATGCTGGCCTTGTAAAATGAGTTTGGGAGTGTTCTCTCCAATTCAATTTTTTTAGAAAAGTTTGAGAAATACTGGTATTAATTCTTTAAATGTTTAGTTGAATTCACCAGTAAAATCATTTAATCCTGGCTTTTCTATGTTGGGAGGTTTTTAATTACTGATTCAATCTCCTTACTTATCAATGATCTGTTAATATTTCCTATTTCTTCATGGTTCATTTTGGTCAGTTATGCATTTCTAAGACTTAATCTATTTCTTCTATTTATCTAATTTGTCGCATGTAAGGTATAATGATTAAAACAGCAGAAAGAACTTCCACTACTAGGTTTATTCTTGACATCTTTGTCATGGATTAATTGACCACGTAAATATGGGTTTATTTCTGAGCTTTTTGTTATACTGTTCCATTGATCTATATGTCTATTTTTGTACAAGTACCATGCTGTTTTAATTACTACAGCTTTGTAGTATATCTTGAAATCTGGAATTGTGATAACTCTGGCTTTGTTCTTCTTTCTCAGAATTGCTTTGGCTATTCGAGGTCTTTTCTAATTTCATACAAATTTTGGTATTATTTGTTCTAGTTTTGAGAAAAATACTGTTTGCATTTTGATAGAAAGTGCATTGAATTTGTAGATTGCCATGAGTAATATGGACATTTGACAATATTAATTTTTCCACTTAATGAACAGAGAATGTCTTTTCATTTGTACCATCTTCAATTTCATTCATAAGTGTTTTATGCTTTTCAGAGTATAGGTCTTTCACTTACTTGGTTATATTTATTTCTAAGTATTTTATTATTTTGGGTGCAATTGTAAGATTTTTTTTAAAAATTCTCATTCTGGCCCTTCTGCACAGTCATGCTGAGCTAGTAATCATGTCTGGAATCAGGTTGCAACCTTAGCTGCACCTGCCATCTGCCACAGCCTCTGGACCATGGACCCCTACAACGTGAGTGACCTTTGGGCCTTCATGCAACTGTGTAAGTAGGATCCAAGCATCCTGCACACCAAGGAAGTGTGCTTCCTGGGGTAATGGGTGGAGAGCATGGGAGGTAAAATACCACCTGCTACTCATAAAAGTAAATCAGAAGACAGAGGAAAACATAAAGAGAAACAAACCATAAAATTAAGAAAGTGATATAGAAATTGACAATGAAGTCGTGATTGAACCAGATACTGATGCCCCTGAGGAAATGGAAGATGAAAATGTAGAGATAAATGAGGAAATGATAGATCAGGCAAATGATAAAAAAAAAAATTACAGCTATCAATGCCCTAAATGATGGTGAACTATATAAAGCCATTGACTTGTTCATAGATGCCATCAAGCTGAATTCTCACTTGGCCATTCTGCATCCCAAATGAGACAGTGTCTTCCTCAAATTACAGAAGCCAAATGCTGCCATCCAAGGCTGTGACAGAACTATTGAAATAAATCCTGATTCAGTTCAGCCTCATAAGTCTGTGGCAGAAAGCACACAGACTTCTGGGCCATTAAGAAGAAGAAGCACCTATTTTGCCCTTGCTTGTAAACTGGATTATGATGAGGATGCTGGTGTGATGCTGAAAAAATTCAACCAAGGACCCAGAAAATTGCTGAATATCAGAGGAAGTATGAGTGAAAATGTGAAGAGAGGGAGATCAAAAATAGAAAGCATTAAGAAGGCTTGGGAAGAAAATGAGAAAGCCCAGAGGGAGGGAGAAACCAGAGGATAATCAAGAGCTCCATAGGGTTCTTTCTCAAGTGGCTTTCCTGGGGGAATGCCTGATAATTTTTCTGGAGGAATGCCTGGAATGACAAGAATGCCTGGGCTCAATGAAATTCTTAGTGATCCAGAGGTTCTTGCAGTCATACAAGATCCAGAAGTTATGGTGTCCTTCTAGGATGTGGCCTAGAACCCGGCAAATATGTAAAAATATCAGAGTTACCCAAAGGTTGTGAATTTCGTCAGTAAATTGTCAGCCAAATTTGGAAGTCAAGAATAATGGCCTGAAAAATAAAGCCCTTGCTAAAGGAAAAGCAACTTAGATCACCTAATGGATATTGCAATAATACAAACTAGTGTACCTCTGAGCCTCTCATAGAGAAATCTGGGGTGTTGTGAAGATAATCTCTGCCCCACGTGCAACTGAAACATTTTACAGTGGTTTGCCATTAGGTTATTCATTCATATAATGTTTTCTTACTAGGAATTACAAACTTTAAAGACTTCAAACCTTAAACATATTTAAAAACATATTAAAAGGTATGTTAATCCCTAAAATAATTTCTCATTCTTTTTCCCATAGGTTATTTTTTTCTGCCTTGTTGAATATTAATTGACCATATAGTTATGGGTTCATTTCTGGGTTTCCTATCCTGCTCTCTTGATCTGTGTGTCTATTTTTGTGCCAATACCATATTGTAAGAAATGGTGTAGGGAAAAATAGACAGCAACATACAAAAGAATAGAACTGGACCATTTTCTTACACCATACACAAAATAAATTCAAAATGGATGAAAGACTTAAATCTGAGGCATGAAACCCTTAAAATCCTAGAGGAGAATGTAGGCAGTAACCCCTTTGACATTGGCCAGAGCAGCTTCTTTTTTTTAATGTTTATTTATTTTTATGACAGGGAGAGACAGAGCATTAGCAGAGGAGGGGCAGAGAGAGAGGGAGACAGAATCTGAAACAGGGTCCAGGCTCTGAGCTGTTAGCACAGAGACCAATGCGGGGTTCAAACTCATGAACTGTGAGATCATAACCTGAGCGGAAGCCAGACCCTTAATCAACTGAGCCACCCAGACGCTCCCAGAGCAACTTATTACTAATTATGTCTCCTAAGGCAAGAAAACAAAAGCAAAAGTGAACTTTTGGGACTTCGTCAAAATAAAAGTCTTCTGCACAGTGAAGGAAACAATTAACAAAACTAAAAGGCAACTTCTCTTTGAAAAAAATAAACAAAATTGATAGACTTTTAGTCAGACTCATCAAAAAAATGACAGAAAAGAAGTAGGGGGACTCAAATAAATAAATAAATAAAATCAGATATGAAAGGGGAGAAAAAACAACCAACACCAAAAAATACAAGGAATTATAAAAGAATATTGTGAAAAACTATATGCCAATAAATTGAACAACTTAGAAGAAATGGATAAATTCCTAGAAACATATAACCTCCACAACTGAATCAGGAAGAAATAGAAAATTTTAACAGAACAATTCTTAGCAATGAAGTTGAGTCACTTATCAAAAAATTCCCAGCACACAAAAGTCCAGGACCAGATGGCTTCATAGGTGAATTCTACCAAACATGTATGGAAGTGTTGAATCAATGTATTGTGTACCTGTAACTAATATTACACTGTATGTTAAATAACTGTAATTTAAATAAAAACTTTTAAAAAATGAAGAGTTAATACCTATTCTCAAACTAGTCCAAAAAAAAAAAAAACATAAAATAAAGAAAGTAATCTATATTCATTCTATGAGGCCACATTATCCTGATACCAAAACCAGATAAAGACACTACAAAAAGAAAGAAAGAAAGAAAGAAAGAAAGAAAGAAAGAAAGAAAACTAAAGACCAATATGTCTGATGAACATAGATGCAAAAATCCTCAAGAAAATAGTAGCAAACAAAATCCAACAATACATTTTTAAAAATCATTCACCACAATTAAATGGGATTTATTTCAGGGATGCAAGATGTTTACAGGGTGCAAGTATGTTTCAAGATTTACAAATCAATTAAGAAGATAGATTACATTAAAAAGAGAAAAGATAAAAACCATATTACCATGTCAATAAATGCAGAAAAAGCATTTGACAAAGCACATCTGTTCATGATAAAAATTCTCAACAAAATGTGTTTAGAGAGAAGATGGCGGCATAGGAGGACACTGGGCTCACCGCGTCCTGCTGATCACTTGGATTCCACCCACATCTGCCTAAATAACCCAGAAAACTGCCGTAAGATTAGCAGAACAGACTCTCCAGAGCCAAGCATAGATAAGAGGCCCACAGAAGAGGGTAGGAAGGGTGGAGAGGCAGTACACGCTACATGGGCTGGCATAAGGGAGCCAGGGTGGTGGAGGGGTAGCCCACCCAGCAAGGCAGAGCCCCCAAGCCTGACTTGCAAAAGCAAAGGGACAAGACTGCGTGAGTTCTGACAGCCAGCAGGATTTAACATCTAGAATGTTATAAGTCAGCAGCTCTGCTCATAGAGAGGGAGGGTGAGAGGACACTGGGAGGGAGAGGTGCTGAGTCCTGGAAGACAGAGTTCAGCTCAGAAACAGGGTACAAAGGCGCTGGCCAGCACCCTCTCCTTCTCCCATCACCCAGACAAAATCCCAAAGGGAACCAGTTCCCATCACTGAACTTGCTTGCACCGCACAAACACCCAAAGCTGTGCTTCCGTGGATCCATCCCTCTGAAGGCTCTGCTGCTGCAGGGCCCCTCCCATAGGGGACCACAGACAAAAAGACGAGCTAACCCTACCCCTCCCGCCCCTGTGCACCTTGCAGATCCACCCCTGCTAATACATCATATCCCATCAAAGCAGCACCACAAGCCTGGCAGTATGCAAGTAGCCAAGACAGGGGCCACAGCACTCCACAGTGAGTCCTGCCCCTGGGAGAGGGGAACATAAGGTACACACCAGTCTGACTGTGGCTCCAGCGGTGGGCTGGGGGCAGACATTGGGTCTGACTGCAGCCCACCCTCCAACACAAGTTACTCCAGACAGGACAGGGGAAGTGCCCTGCAGTTGGGAGCCACCACAGGGACTACCCAAGATGACAAAACAGAAGAATTCTCCGCAAAAGAAACTCCAGGAAGTAGCGACAGCTAACAAATTGATCAAAAACGATTTAAGCAACATAACGAACCATGAATTTAGAATAATAGTCATAAAATTAATCGCTGGGCTTGAAAAAAGTATAGAGGAAAGCAGAGAACCTATTGCTACAGATATCAAGAGACTAAGAAACAGCCATAAGGAGCTAAAAAATGCCACAAATGAGGTGCAAAATAAAATGGAGGCCACCACAGCACGGATTGAAGAGACAGAGGAGAGAATAGGTGAATTAGAAGATAAAATTATGGAAAAAGAGGAAGCTGAGAAAAAGAGAGATAAAAAATCCAGGAGTATGAGGAGAGAATTAGAGAACTAAGTGATGCAACCAAGCGCAACAATATCTGTATAATAGGAATTCCAGAAGGGGAAGAAAGAGAGAAAGGGGCTGAAGGTGTACTTGAACAAATCATAGCTGAAAACTTCCCTGATCTGGGTAGGGAAAAAGGCACTGAAATCCAAGAGGCACAGAGAACTCCCTTCACACGTCACTTGAATCAATCTTCTGCATGACATAGCATAGTGAAACTGGCAAAATACAAGGATAAAGAGAAAATTCTGAAAGCAGCTAGGGACGAACACGCTCTAACATATAAAGGGAGACCGATAAGACTAGTGACGGATCTATCTACTGAAACTTGGCAGGCCAGAAAGGAATGGCAGGAAAACTTCAATGTGATGAACAGAAAAAATATGCAGCTGAGAATCCATTATCCAGCAATTCTGTCATTCAGAATAGAAGGAGAGATAAAGGTGTACCCAAACAAACAAAAACTGAAGGAATTCATCACCACTAAACCAGCCCTAAAAGAGATCCTAAGGGGGATCCTATGAGACAAAGTACCAGAGACATCACTACAAGCATGAAACCATACAGACATCACAATGACTCTAAACCCATATCTTTCTATAATAACACTGAATGTAAATGGACTAAATGCTCCAACCAAAAGACATAGGGTATCAGAATGGATACAAAAACAAGACCCATCTATCTGCTGTCTACAAGAGACTCATTTTAGACCTAAAGACACCTTCAGATTGAAAGTGAGGAGATGGAGAACTATCTATCATGCTACTGGAAGTCAAAAA
Source organism: Lynx canadensis (assembly GCF_007474595.2). Taxonomy (NCBI): domain Eukaryota; kingdom Metazoa; phylum Chordata; class Mammalia; order Carnivora; family Felidae; genus Lynx; species Lynx canadensis. Next base: position 44,866,808 of record NC_044321.2, read on the forward strand.
AAAAGCTGGAGTAGCCATACTTATATCAGACAAACTAGACTTTCAATTAAAGGCTGTAACAAGAGATGAAGAAGGGCATTATATAATAATTATAGGGTCTATCCATCAGGAAGAGCTAACAATTATAAATGTCTATGTGCCAAATACGGGAGCCCCAAATATATAAAACAATTACTCATAAACATAAGCAACCTTATTGATAAGAATGTGGTAATTGCAGGAGACTGTAATACCCCACTTACAACAATGGATAGATCATCTAGACACAGGATCAATAAAGAAAGAAGGGCCATGAATGGTACATTGGATGAGATGGACTTGACAAATGTATTCAGAACTCTGCATCCCAAAGGAACAGAATATACTTTCTTCTCAAGTGCACATGGAACATTCTCCAAGATAGATCACATACTGGGTCACAAAACACCCTTCATAAGTATAAAAGAATTGAAATCATACCATGCATACTTTCAGACCACAATGCTATGAAGCTTGAAATCAACCACAGAAAAAAGTCTGGAAAACCTCCAAAAGCATGGAGGTTAAAGATCACCCTACTAAAGAATGAAAGGATCAACCAGGCAATTAGAGAAGAAATTAAAAAATACATGGAAACAAATGAGGATGAAAATACAACAATCCAAATGCTTTGGGATGCAGTGAAGGCAGTTCTGAGAGGAAAATACATTGCAATCCAGGCCTATCTCAAGAAACAAGAAAAATCCCAAATACAAAATCTAACAGCACATCTAAAGCAAATACAAGCAGAACAGCAAAGACACCCCAAACCCAGCAGAAGAAGAAAAATAATAAAGATCAGAGCAGAAATAAACAATAGAGAATCTAAAAAAACTGTAGAGCAGATCAATGAAACCAAGAGTTGGTTTTTTGAAACAATAAACAAAATTGATAAACCTCTAGCCAGGCTTCTCAGAAAGAAAATGGAGATGACCCAAATAGATAAAATCATGAATGAAAATGGACTTATTACAACCAATCCCTCAGAAATACAAGCAATTATCAGGGAATACTATGAAAAATTATATGCCAACAAATTGGACAACCTGGAAGAAATGGACAAATTCCTAAGCACTCACGCACTCCCCAAAACTAAAACAGGAAGAAATAGAAAGCTTGAAAAGCGGGTCGACAGGAAGATGGCAGCGTAGGAGGACGCTGGGCTCACCGCGCGTCCTGCTGATCACTTAGATTCCACCTACACCTGCCTAAATAACCCAGAAAACCGCCAGAGGATTAGCAGAACGGAGTCACCGGACCCAAGTGCAGACGAGAGGCCCACGGAAGAGGGTAGGAAGGGCGGTGAGGCGGTGCGCGCTCCACGGACTGGCGGGAGGGAGCCGGGGCGGAGGGGCGGCTCGCCAGCCAAGCAGAGCCCCCGAATCCGGCTTGCAAAAGCGGAGGGGCCTGACGGACTGTGTTCCGACAGCAAGCGCGACTTAGCGTCTGGGAGGTCATAAGTTAACAGCTCTGCTCGGAAAGCGGGAAGGCTGGAGGACAAAGGGAGGGTGAGCTGCGGAGCCCCCGGACGACAGAGCTCAGTTTGGCGGGGAACAAAGGCGCTCGCCAGCGCCATCTCCCCCGCCCATCCCCCAGCCAAAATCCCAAAGGGAACCGGTTCCGGCCAGGGAAATTGCTCGCTCCGCTCCGCGCAAACACCCAACTCTGTGCTTCTGTGGAGCCAAACCTCCGGCAGCGGATCTGACTCCCTCCGGCTGCCACAGGGCCCCTCCTGAAGTGGATCACCTAAGGAGAAGCGAGCTAAGCCTGCCCCCCCTCCCGCCGTGCACCTTGCCTTCCCACCCCAGCTAATACGCCAGATCCCCAGCATCACAAGCCTGGCAGTGTGCAAGTAGCCCAGACGGGCCACGCCACCCCACAGTGAATCCCGCCCCTAGGAGAGGGGAAGAGAAGGCACACACCAGTCTGACTGTGGCCCCAGCGGTGGGCTGGGGGCAGACATCAGGACTGACTGCGGCCCCGCACACCAACTCCAGTTATACACCACAGCACAGGGGAAGTGCCCTGCAGGTCCTCACCACACCAGGGACTATCCAAAATGACCAAGCGGAAGAATTCCCCTCAGAAGAATCTCCAGGAAATAACAACAGCTAATGAGCTGATCAAAAAGGATTTAAATAATATAACAGAAAGTGAATTTAGAATAATAGTCATAAAATTAATCGCTGGGCTGGAAAACAGTATACAGGACAGCAGAGAATCTCTTGCTACAGAGATCAAGGGACTAAGGAACAGTCACGAGGAGCTGAAAAACGCTTTAAATGAAATGCAAAACAAAATGCAAACCACCACGGCTCGGATGGAAGAGGCAGAGGAGAGAATAGGTGAACTAGAAGATAAAGTTATGGAAAAAGAGGAAGCTGAGAAAAAGAGAGATAAAAAAATCCAGGAGTATGAGGGGAAAATTAGAGAACTAAGTGATACACTAAAAAGAAATAATATACGCATAATTGGTATCCCAGAGGAGGAAGAGAGAGGGAAAGGTGCTGAAGGGGTACTTGAAGAAATAATAGCTGAGAACTTCCCTGAACTGGGGAAGGACAAAGGCATTGAAATCCAAGAGGCACAGAGAACTCCCTTCAGACGTAACTTGAATCGATCTTCTGCACGACATATCATAGTGAAACTGGCAAAATACAAGGATAAAGAGAAAATTCTGAAAGCAGCAAGGGGTAAACGTGCCCTCACATATAAAGGGAGACCTATAAGACTCGTGACTGATCTCTCTTTTGAAACTTGGCAGGCCAGAAAGAATTGGCACGAGATTTTCAGGGTGCTAGACAGCAAAAATATGCAGCCGAGAATCCTTTATCCAGCAAGTCTGTCATTTAGAATAGAAGGAGAGATAAAGGTCTTCCCAAACAAACAAAAACTGAAGGAATTTGTCACCACTAAACCAGCCCTACAAGAGATCCTAAGGGGGACCCTGTGAGACAAAGTACCAGAGACATCACTACAAGCATAAAACATACAGACATCACAATGACTCTAAACCCGTATCTTTCTATAATAACACTGAATGTAAATGGATTAAATGCGCCCACCAAAAGACATAGGGTATCAGAATGGATAAAAAAACAAGACCCATCTATTTTCTGTCTACAAGAGACTCATTTCAGACCTGAGGACACCTTTAGATTCAGAGTGAGGGGATGGAGAACTATTTATCATGCTACTGGAAGCCAAAAGAAAGCTGGAGTAGCCATACTTATATCAGACAAACTAGACTTTAAATTAAAGGCTGTAACAAGAGATGAAGAAGGACATTATATAATAGTTACAGGGTCTATCCATCAGGAAGAGCTAACAATTATAAATGTCTATGCGCCGAATACCGGAGCCCCCAAATATATAAAACAATTACTCATAAACATAAGCAACCTTATTGATAATAATGTGGTAATTGCTGGGGACTTTAACACCCCACTTACAGAAATGGATAGATCATCTAGATACACGGTCAATAAAGAAACAAGGGCCCTGAATGAGACATTGGATCAGATGGACTTGACAGATATATTTAGAACTCTGCATCCCAAAGCAACAGAATATACTTTCTTCTCGAGTGCACATGGAACATTCTCCAAGATAGATCATATACTGGGTCACAAAACAGCCCTTCATAAGTTTACAAGAATTGAAATTATACCATGCATACTTTCAGACCACAATGCTATGAAGCTTGAAATCAACCACAGGAAAAAGTCTGGAAAACCTCCAAAAGCATGGAGGTTAAAGAACACCCTACTAACGAATGAGTGGGTCAACCAGGCAATTAGAGAAGAAATAAAAAAATATATGGAAACAAACGAAAATGAAAATACAACAATCCAAACGCTTTGCGACGCAGCGAAGGCAGTCCTGAGAGGAAAATACATTGCAATCCAGGCCTATCTCAAGAAACAAGAAAAATCCCAAATACAAAATCTAACAGCACACCTAAAGGAAATAGAAGCAGAACAGCAAAGGCAGCCTAAACCCAGCAGAAGAAGAGAAATAATAAAGATCAGAGCAGAAATAAACAATATAGAATCTAAAAAAACTGTAGAGCAGATCAACGAAACCAAGAGTTGGTTTCTTGAAAAAATAAACAAAATTGACAAACCTCTAACCAGGCTTCTCAAAAAGAAAAGGGAGATGACCCAAATAGATAAAATCATGAATGAAAATGGAATTATTACAACCAATCCCTCAGAGATACAAACAATTATCAGGGAATACTATGAAAAATTATATGCCAACAAATTGGACAACCTGGAAGAAATGGACAAATTCCTGAACACCCACACGCTTCCAAAACTCAATCAGGAGGAAATAGAAAGCTTGAACAGACCCATAACCAGCGAAGAAATTGAATCGGTTATCAAAAATCTCCCAACAAATAAGAGTCCAGGACCAGATGGCTTCCCAGGGGAGTTCTACCAGACGTTTAAAGCAGAGATAATACCTATCCTTCTCAAGCTATTCCAAGAAATAGAAAGGGAAGGAAAACTTCCAGACTCATTCTATGAAGCCAGTATTACTTTGATTCCTAAACCAGACAGAGACCCAGTAAAAAAAGAGAACTACAGGCCAATATCCCTGATGAATATGGATGCAAAACTTCTCAATAAGATACTAGCAAATCGAATTCAACAGCATATAAAAAGAATGATTCACCATGATCAAGTGGGATTCATTCCTGGGATGCAGGGCTGGTTCAACATTCGCAAATCAATCAACGTGTACATCACATTAACAAAAAAAAAAGAAGAACCATATGATCCTGTCAATCGATGCAGAAAAGGCCTTTGACAAAATCCAGCACCCTTTCTTAATAAAAACCCTTGAGAAAGTCGGGATAGAAGGAACATACTTAAAGATCATAAAATCCATTTATGAAAAGCCCACAGCTAACATCATCCTCAACGGGGAAAAACTGAGAGCTTTTTCCCTGAGATCAGGAACACGACAGGGATGCCCACTCTCACCGCTGTTGTTTAACATAGTGCTGGAAGTTCTAACATCAGCAATCAGACAACAAAAGGAAATCAAAGGCATCAAAATTGGCAAAGATGAAGTCAAGCTTTCACTTTTTGCAGATGACATGATATTATACATGGAAAATCCGATAGACTCCACCAAAAGTCTGCTAGAACTGATACATGAATTCAGCAAAGTTGCAGGATACAAAATCAATGTACAGAAATCAGTTGCATTCTTATACACTAACAATGAAGCAACAGAAAGACAAATAAAGAAAATGATCCCATTCACAATTGCACCAAGAAGCATAAAATACCTGGGAATAAATCTAACCAAGATGTAAAGGATCTGTATGCTGAAAACTATAGAAAGCTTATGAAGGTAATTGAAGAAGACTTAAAGAAATGGAAAGACATTCCCTGCTCATGGATTGGAAAAATAAATATTGTCAAAATGTCAATACTACCCAAAGCTATCTACACATTCAATGCAATCCCAATCAAAATTGCACCAGCATTCTTCTCGAAACTAGAACAAGCAATCCTAAAATTCATATGGAACCACAAAAGGCCCCGAATAGCCAAAGGAATTTTGAAGAAGAAGACCAAAGCAGGAGGCATCACAATCCCAGACTTTAGCCTCTACTACAAAGCTGTCATCATCAAGACAGCATGGTATTGGCACAAAAACAGACACACAGACCAATGGAATAGAATAGAAACCCCAGAACTAGACCCACAAACGTATGGCCAACTCATCTTTGACAAAGCAGGAAAGAACATCCAATGGAAAAAAGACAGCCTCTTTAACAAATGGTGCTGGGAGAACTGGACAGCAACATGCAGAAGGTTGAAACTAGACCACTTTCTCACACCATTTACAAAAATAAACTCAAAATGGATAAAGGACCTAAATGTGAGACAGGAAACCATCAAAACCTTAGAGGAGAAAGCAGGAAAAGACCTCTCTGACCTCAGCCGTAGCAATCTCTTCCTCGACACATCCCCAAAGGCAAGGGAATTAAAAGCAAAAGTGAATTACTGGGACCTTATGAAGATAAAAAGCTTCTGCACAGCAAAGGAAACAACCAACAAAACTAAAAGGCAACCAACGGAATGGGAAAAGATATTTGCAAATGACATATCGGACAAAGGGCTAGTATCTAAAATCTATAAAGAGCTCACCAAACTCCACACCCGAAAAACAAATAACCCAGTGAAGAAATGGGCAGAAAACATGAATAGACACTTCTCTAAAGAAGACATCCAGATGGCCAACAGGCACATGAAAAGATGTTCAGCGTCGCTCCTTATCAGGGAAATACAAATCAAAACCACACTCAGGTATCACCTCACGCCAGTCAGAGTGGCCAAAATGAACAAATCAGGAGACTATAGATGCTGGAGAGGATGTGGAGAAACGGGAACCCTCTTGCACTGTTGGTGGGAATGCAAATTGGTGCAGCCGCTCTGGAAAGCAGTGTGGAGGTTCCTCAGAAAATTAAAAATAGACCTACCCTATGACCCAGCAATAGCACTGCTAGGAATTTCCCCAAGGGATACAGGAGTACTGATGCATAGGGGCACTTGTACCCCAATGTTCATAGCAGCACTCTCAACAATAGCCAAATTATGGAAAGAGCCTAAATGTCCATCAACTGATGAATGGATAAAGAAATTGTGGTTTATATACACAATGGAATACTACGTGGCAATGAGAAAAAATGAAATATGGCCTTTTGTAGCAACGTGGATGGAACTGGAGAGTGTGATGCTAAGTGAAATAAGCCATACAGAGAAAGACAGATACCATATGGTTTCACTCTTATGTGGATCCTGAGAAATTTAACAGGAACCCATGGGGGAGGGGAAGGAAAAAAAAAAAAAAAAAAGGACGTTAGAGTGGGAGAGAGCCAAAGCATAAGAGACTGTTAAAAACTGAGAACAAACTGAGGGTTGATGGGGGGTGGGAGGGAGGGGAGGGTGGGTGATGGGTATTGAGTAGGGCACCTTTTGGGATGAGCACTGGGTGTTGAATGGAAACCAATTTGTCAATAAATTTCATATATAAAAAAAAAAAAATCTCCCAACAAATAAGAGTCCAGGACCAGAAGGCTTCCCAGGGGAATTCTACCAGACATTTAAAGCAGAGATAATACCTATCCTTCTCAAGCTGTTCCAAAAAATACAAAGGGAAGAAAAACTTCCAGACTCATTCTATGAAGGCAACATTACTTTGATTCCTAAGCCAGACACAGACCCAGCAAAAAAAGAGAACTACAGGCCAATATCCCTGATGAATATGGATACAAAAATTCTCAATAAGACACTATCAAATCAAATTCAACAGCATATAAAAAGAATTATTCACCATGATCAAGTGGGATTCATTCTTGGGCTGCAAGGCTGGTTCAACATTTGCAAATCAATCAATGTGATACATCACATTAATAAAAGAAAAGATAAGAACCATATGATCCTGTCAATCAATGCAGAAAAAGCAGTTGACAAAACTCAACATCCTTTCTTCATAAAAACCCTCAAGAAAGTCTGGATAGAAGGAACATACTTAAACATCATAAAAGCCATTTATGAAAAGCCAACAGCTAACATCATCCTCAATGGGGAAAAACTGAGAGCTTCCCCTGTGAGATTAGGTACACGACAGGTATGTCCACTCTCACCGATGTTGTTTAACATAGTGTTGGAAGTGCTAGCATCAGCAATCAGACAACAAAAGGAAATCCATGGCATCAAAATTGGCAAAGATGAAGTCAAGCTTTCACTTTTTGCAGATGACATATTATACATGAAATACCTGATAGACTCCACCAAAAGTCTGCTAGAACTGAGACATGAGTTCTGCAAAGTCCCAGGATACAAAATCAATGTACAGAAATCAGTTGCATTCTTACACACTAATAATGAAGCAACAGAAAGACAATTAAAGAAACTGATCCCATTCACAATTTCACCAAGAATCATAAAATACCTGGGAATAAACCTAGAAAAAAAGATGTAAAAGATTTGTATGCTGTAAACTATAGAAAGCTTATGAAGGAAATTGAAGAAAACACAAAGAAATGAAAAGACATTCCGTGCTCATGGATTGGAAGAATGAATATTGTTAAAATGTGAATACTACCCAAAGCTATCTACACATTCAATGCAATCCCAAATTTGCACCAGCATTCTTCTCGAAGCTAGAACAAACAATCCTAAAATTTGTATGGAAATCACAAAAGGCCCCGAATAGCCAAAGTAATTTGGAAGAAGACCACCAAAGCAGGAGGCATCACAATCCCAGACTTTAGCCTCTACTACAAAGCTGTAATCATCAAGACAACATGGTATTGGCACAAAAACAGACACATAGAATGGAATAGAATAGAAACCCCAGAATTAGACCCACAAAAGTATGGCCAACTAATTTTTGACAAAGCAGGGAAGAATATCCAATTGAAAAAAGACAGTGTTTTTAACAAGTGGTGCCAGGAGGACTGGACAGCAACATGCAGAAGGATGAAACTAGACCACTTTCTTATACCATTCACAAAAATAAACTCAAAATGGATGAAGGACCTGAATGTGAGACAGGAAACCATCAAAACCCTAGAGGAGATAGCAGGAAAAAACCTTTCTGGCCTCTGCCGCAGCAATTTCTTACTTGACACATCTCCAAAGGCAAGGGAAGCAATTAAAAGCCAAAATGAACTATTGGGACCTCATGAAGACAAAAGATTCTGCATTGCCAAGGAAACAGTCAAGAAAACTAAAAGGCAACCAATGGAATGGGAAACAATATTTGCAAATGACATATCGGACAAAAGGCTAGTATCCAAAATCTATAAAGAACTCACCAAACTCCACACGCGAAAAACAAATAATCCAGTGAAGAAATGGGCAGAAAACATGAGTAGACACTTCTCTAAAGAAGACATCCAGATGGCCAACAGGCACATGAAAAGATGTTCAATGTCACACCTCATCAGGGAAATACAAATCAAAACCACACTCAGATATCATCTCACGCCAGTCAGAGTGGCTAAAATGAACAAAACGGGAGACTATAGTTGCTGGGGAAGATGTGGAGAAACGGGAACCTTCTTGCACTGTTGGTGGGAATGCAAACTGGTTCAGCTGCTCTGGAAAACAGTGTGGAGGTTCCTAAAGAAATTCAAAATGGATCTATTCTATGACCCAGAAATAGCATTGCTAGGAATTTACCCAAGGGATAAAGGAGTGCTGATGTATAGGGGCACTTGTACCCCAATGTTTATAGCAGCACTTTCAACAATAGCCAAATTATGGAAAGAGCCTAAATGTCCATCAACTGATGAATGGATAAAGAAATTGTGGTTTATATACACAATGGTATACTACTTGGCAATGAGAAAGAATGAAATATGGCCTTTTGTAGCAACGTGGATGGAACTGGAGAGTGTTATGCTAAGTGAAATAAGTCATGCAGAGAAAGACAGATACCATATGTTTTCACTGTTATGTGGATCCTGAGATACTTAACAGAAGACCATGGTGGAGGGGAAGGAAGGAAAAAAGAGGTTAGAGAGGGAGGGAGGCAAATCATAAGAAACTCTTAAAAACTGAGAACAAACTGAGGGTTGATGGGGGGTGGGAGGGAGGGGAGGGTGGGTGATGGGTACTGACGAGGGCACCTTTTGAGATGAGACTGGGTGTTGTATGGAAACCAATTTGACAATAAATTTCATATTTAAAAAAAACATAAAATAAAAAATTTTAAAAATGTGTTTAGAGTGAACATTCCTAACATAATACAAACATATATGTATATTTCATGGATAGCATCATATTCAATGGTAAAAAAGGGAGAACTTTTATCCTGAAGTCAAAAACAAGACAAGGATGTCCACTCTCACCACTTTTATTCAACATAGTACTGAAAGTCCTAGCCACAGCATTCAGACAAGAAAAGGAAATAAGTGGCATCCAAATTTGTAAGGAAAAAGCAAAACTCTCACTATTCACAGATGACATTATACTATATAGAGAAAACTCTAAAGATGTCACAAAAAAACTTCTAAATTTGATCAATAAATTCAGTAAATCATTATATTGTACACCTGAAACTAATATAACACTGTAGGTTAATTATGCTTGAATTAAAAAATAAATACTTTGAAAGAGTATTACTGATTAAAAGATATGGTATCTTGCATTTTATTAAAAAATATGGAGGGGCGCCTGGGTGGCGCAGTCGGTTAAGCGTCCGACTTCAGCCAGGTCACGATCTCGCGGTCCGTGAGTTCGAGCCCCGCGTCAGGCTCTGGGCTGATGGCTCAGAGCCTGGAGCCTGTTTCCGATTCTGTATCTCCCTCTCTCTCTGCCCCTCCCCCGTTCATGCTTTGTCTCTCTCTGTCCCAAAAATAAATAAAAAACGTTGAAAAAAAAAAATATGGGAATGGGGGAAGTGTCTAGGCTTATAGGCAAAACAAGGTTTGCCATGTGTTGATTATAGAATACTATTATAGGTTACATTGTGTTCCAATTCAAATATCCCAAATTCTTATGCTGAAGCCCAGATTCCCAGTACCATGCAATGTCATTGAATTTGGAGATAGTACCTTTGAAGACATAATTAAGTTAAAAAGAGGCTGTTGGAGTGAGCCTTAATCCAATTTTTTTTTATTTTATTTTATATTTCTTAAAATTTACATCCAAATTAGCATATAGTGCAACAATGATTTCAGGAGTATATTCCTTAGTGCCCCTTACACATTTAGCCCATCCACCTTCCCACAACCCCTCCAGCAACCCTCGGTTTGTTCTCCATATTTATGAGTCTCTTCTGTTTTGTGCCCCTCCTTGTTTTTATATTATTTTTGTTTCCCTTCCTTGATGTTCATCTGTTTTGTCGCATAAAGTCCTCATATGAGTGAAGTCATATGATTTTTGTCTTTCTCTGACTGACTAATTTCACTTAGCATAATACCCTCCAGTTCCATCCACGTAGTTGCAAATGGCAAGATTTCATTCTTTTTGATTGCTGAGTAATACTCTATTGTGTGTGTGTGTGTGTGTGTGTGTGTGTGTGTATACCACATCTTCTTTACCCATTCATCCATTGATGGACATTTGGACTCTTTCCATACTTTGGCTATTGTTGATAGTGCTGCTATAAACACGGGAGCGCATGTGTCCCTTCGAAACCGCATACCTGTATCCTGTGGATAAATGCCTAGTAGTGCAATTGCTGGGTTGTAGCGTAGTTCTATTTTTAGTTTTTTTGAGGATCCTCCATGCTGTTTTCCAGAGTGGCTGCACCAGCTTGCATTCCCACCAACAATGCAAAAGAGATCCTCTTTCTCCACATCCTCACCAACATCTGTTGTTGCCTGAGTTGTTAATGTTAGCCATTCTGACACTTGTGAGGTGGTATCTCATTGTGGTTTTGATTTGTATTTCCCTGATGATGAGTGACATTGAGATTTTATTCATGTGTTCGTTGGCCATCTGGATGTCTTCTTTGGATGAGTGCCTATTCATGTCTTTTGCCCATTTCTTCACTGGATTCTTTGTTTGTTGGATGTTGAGTTTGAGAAGTTCTGTATAGATTTTGGATACTAACCCTTTATCTGATATGTCATTTGCAAATATCTTCTCCCATTCTGTCGGTTGCCTTTTAGTTGTGTTGATTGTTTCCTTCGCTGTGTAGAAGCTTTTTATTTTGATGAGATCCCAGTAGTCTTAATCCAATTTAACTAGGTTCTTATATGAAAAGTAATTTGGACACATAAAGAAACACCAAGGATATGCACACAGAGAAAAGACCGTATGAAGACATAGCAAGAAGGTGCCCATCTACAAGCCATGGAAAGGCCTCAGAGGAAATCCAGTTAATTGACACTTTTATGTTGAATTTCTAGGCTTGTTGCATTGTTAAATTATATTGTACACCTGAAACTAACACTGTGTTAATTATACTTCAATAAATAAAAACATTAATTACAGCTTTTACAATCATCAATTATTGCAGCATTTTACTCTGCCTATGATGAATATATATTTATACTTTTATTGACTGACAGGGTATCAACACGTAAGGCAAACAAATACATTTACATCTAGATTTAGTCTAAAGTTGCAACTAGAAATATTAGCTATTATTGAAAGAGAGTATTTAGGTGATGACCATAACTCCAAGTGTTATGGTTTGTTATATTACTAATGATGTGACATTGGTTAGAGATGATGGTAATTTGAGAATGATCAGAATCACACTCTTATACAGGGGTGGAAGAAATTGTTTTGGCATACTATTTGGCTACTTGGCCTTTCTAACTTCTCATCTGAAACTACTGTTGAATAGTAGATTTGGTCCAAGTACTTGTATAAAATGCATACTTTGGTTGAATAAGTACATGAATTTAAAAAAAAAAACCTGGATATGTCCTATAAAGAGACATCTATTCTAATGAGAAAGAAAATCCTGCATCTCTCTATAGTTTCAGAGGAAAATTTTCCCTAATATTTCATCATTTTTATAGATCTAACTAAAAATGTCATTATCTCAGAATCTTTGATCCTTGTCTAGGTCAATGAGTCATTTATCTAAGTTTTATGGTGATATAAAAGTGTAACAAATGTTATTTGACTAGAAATTCAGCAGAATTATTGCCCAATAAGATCTAATGTTAAATATTGGTGTTTAATTGCATTGAACCACTCCAAGTGCCTTAAGGAAAAGTTAGGAAGTATAAATACTAATGCTTGAAAATATCTTTGAATATATGTGAAATGGGTATTAAAGATATTCTTTTCATTTTCTAACATTCTCAAGTGGATCTGCTTTTAGTTTCTTGGATCAATTTTCCAAATTAACCATTCCACAGTACTATTTCACCTATATCCTGGAGTCACATAATATAGAGTATTCTCTGTCAGGGTTTTCAAGGTATAGTTAGTATTATGCCCATATTACAAATGAAGCATCTGAGACATAACAACAGTAAATAACTTGTTCATTGTCATTTAGGTTGTGGGGCCTGAGTTCAAGCCTGAGAGTTTTTGATACCACAGTCTATGCCCTTATCAATAAATACCAAGAGTGGGGTACAGGGGAAGCACAAAAAAACAAGAACTGCTGTATGTGAAGAATTTGAAGATGTAACAAAGAAACAGAGGTAATTTCAGGTAAGGGTAATCCACCCTCTCAGAAGCCCCAGAGGACTTGGAATCCTGGACAACTCTGAGGCTATGGTTCATCTACTGGCCATCTTCATATCCTCTAGAATTCCCAGGAGTCAGCACTTTAAGATTAATAGAAGCTTTAATAGCTTGAAAACTATAAAAATTTACCAATTCCATCATCATATACTGCCAGTGACATTGGACTGAATGGGCCAGTATCCCTCCTAGGAAGGACAGTGTGGCTCAGGAAACTTTTAGCATGTCTAGGTCCAGTTCTGCTTGTTCTTAGTAAGCCCTGGGGGTCATGTCAGGCTATGATTGTAAATTACTCTCTTCAGACTAGCACCCAGATATTTGAAGCTAAGACCACAGTCAGAAAATCATAATCAACAGTACATTTCCCATTCATATCATCTTTTACTTGGATTACAATGATGAAAGTAGAGCTAGAGAAAAGTGGACAGATGTTAGAGACATTTGTGTAGTGAAATAAAGAAGTCTTATGGATTAGCTAGCCTGAGAACAAGGAAAGGGAGGATTCCAGGATGAATCCAAAGGGTTTATTTACCTGTTTATTTTTTTTCTTTAAACAATTGATTGGAGAATGGTACCACTTGCTGAAAAAGATCATACAAAAGGAGGAGCAAGTTTGATATAAATAATGATAGTGAGTTTGGGACCTGATGAATTTGAGGTTCCCTGAGACATCTAAGTGAAACTGCTTAACACACAGTCAGCTGGATAAAGAGTGTGGAATTCTGAGACAATCAGGCTATAGCTAGAGATTCAGAGGTCACCTGTACATAGATGTTAAGTGAGTCAAAGAAAGAGGATGAATTCAACTAGAGATAATGCATAGGATGAAAATGATACAAGGCTGAGCAACACTTATGTTTAGGACTTAGGCAGGAATAAAAACCAAAAAAGTTTAGAAAGCATTTTTAGATTTTTTTTTTTAATTCAGGGAATGCTGCTTCTGAAAAATATGGGGTAACAGATTTAATCTTCCATCTGAAACAACAAAAGAGAAACCAAATATATGAAACAACAGTTTTCAAGGCAATTGGGAATCAGACAATAAAGGATAATGACCCTGACAGCTAACTGTTTTGAGAAGGTTACAGATCACAATACAAGGAAAGGGAAATGAGACAGAGCATAGAGAACTCTCTCAGTTAAGGAGACAGGAAAGTCATAGGTCAGAGTACTAGAGAGTAGAGAGCTTCACAGGAAAAGAATCCCAGAGACTTTCAGAATCTTGGTTCTTCAGCAGAGTGTGGATCAGCACATACATGTGAAGACACCATCCAAGGCTATAGAAATGTCATCAAAAAAATTTAGAGGGAACGGTGCCCAGTTTCCCACACTACAAACTTCGATTGCCCTTTGGAGCTCTATAACTCAGAGAATCCCCACTGAGTTGCTGACACTTGACCTAGGCACATAAACCCCATCCCCATCTCTCTATCCTTTGGTGGTTCCCTTACCTTCCTCTCCTTCTGGGTAGTGGCCCATACACCATAACTAGATGGTCTTATGCTATGAGGAAACTCCCCCATGTAACCCTATCAAAGTGTCACTCAAATAAAGCTTGTTGCGTGCTACTGCAACCTCATGCTTATATTTGCTTCCTTGATCATCCCTCAAATCTTTTGAACTTACAAGTGGTGATGAAGAAGGGAGAGGATTTGGGTCATGATCAAGAGAATGTAAGTAACACCTGCAGGTCTGAACAGAAAAGGGGTAGGAGTGCATGCCCCTGGACTGATGGCATTATTCTGGAGGGGTATCCAAACCCCAACCCTTGGGTTGAGGTAGCTAAAGCATTACTTAACGTGACTAAAGACAAGGAAGTTTATATTCCTGCCCCTCTCAGGACTCCTAAACAGGGGGCTGTGCTGCTGAAATGGGGCTCCAAACCAGGAAAGGCAAGCTAGGCCTTCTCCTTGGAAGCTTCTCACTAGGACAGAAAAACAAGATGGAGAAGAAGACCTGGGAGAAGAGGACTGGTGACCTCTAGAGGAACAGGCAGCACAATACCACCAAGGTGGTGGAGAAGAAAATCTACTCTCTCCCCAAGACCACCTGTAAGTAATATAGACAAAAGAGACAAGAGGGGAGGATCAAGAAGGAAGGGCTGGTTTTCATCGGAAAAAGGGAACTCCTTCTCCTTCTCCTTCTCCTTCTCCTTCTCCTTCTCCTTCTCCTTCTCCTTCTCCTCCTCTGTCATCGTCTTCTCCTTCTCCTTTTCATTCTCTTTTTCCTTCTCCTTCCTTTCCCTCTCCCTCTCCCCCCCTCCCTCTCCCACATGCTCTCCTGCTCCTCCTCCTCCTTCTTCTTCTCCTTCTTCTCTCTTCTCTCTTTCTCTCTTTCTTTCTTCCTCTCTCTCAGAGGTGCAGTTTCTCCTTAAGGACCTGGCCCAGGAACCAAATTTAAAAAGGGGGATTGCCAGGCATTGTAGTATGTGTCTGATGAGTGAATTCTATCAGGGGCTGAAATTCAAAAATTGACTGCCATAGTACAGGATGGAAAAATGGAGTTCCCACAAAAAGATCCTGCACAACAGGCAAAGAAGGTGTAAAGGACCCCCAGGGGAGGCTTTTGACCCCAGTTCATATACACCTTGTTGATGTGGATTTTCATGGCTTGGAGGACTACATGAGGCTTTATAAACACCTAGGCAGACTGTCAATAAAAAATCCTAGCTGAAGCCAAAGATCTCTATCAGCTGAGGGTGCTGGAGTGGGCTTATCAGGTAACAGATGGCATGCAGCATAATGACTTAGCAAGTCAGAGGAGGCTGAATTAAATCCTGAGTCTATACAATTGTTTCTCAGTGGGACTCCTGACAGATATAAGTCCTCTTTACTGGCAATGATGGTGAAAGCTAAAACAATACAAAACCCATAGCTGTCCTGGATTTAACAGAAACTCATGAAAGAAAAACTCAATGTCAAGTGTTAACCTGTTAACTCTATAAACAATACCCTACTTGGCATAAAGCAAAACTACTAACAACACTGAGGTTCCCTGCCTCCTAGGCTAAACAAACTACCTACAGACCAAGGTTCATACTATGTCCTGTGTAATGGGAATAGCTCCCCTTAAAACTGGATCAGCAACAGAGGCCTCCTTATTAAAATAAAAATGGTATCAACAGGATTGAGCTAAACCCAGCCCTACTGGACTGCCACAAACTCCATGAGGAAATAGCTACATACTCTGCCACTGAGGCTAACTTGCCAAAAACCCCAGGAATTCCTTTGCCCTTTGTTCAATGGGGACAAGAGAGTGGATGTTCAGCATTCTCAAAACAAGAAAATCAATGGTCTTCCTTTACTGATGGAATGAGCATGGAGTATAAGGGACCAGACAATGGACAGCCACAACCTCTTACCCCCATTTAAACACCCAAAATCCAAATGGGGGGACAGACTAAGGTGTCTAGTGGGCTGAGCTCTGTATAACAGTCCCAGCAATACAGTATGTCTTTGACAAATATTTTTTTGAGGCTTATAGTTTTATTGAGCCAGGTTGGTGGCTAATGAGCTAATTACTTGTTCAAGACTTCAGCAAAATCAGGGCTACAAAATACAAGCCAATACATTTGGGATACAGAGATATGGGGAAAATCACCACATTGGCTCCCACTCTGCCAATATGGGTGCACAATACACATGTGGCCAAGCAAGACATGGAGGAGGCACACTACAATGCCAAACCTAACGAAGTAACCAAACCACCAGAGGAGGTAGGGCTCTAGAAAGAGGGGTAGGCTCCAGACCTTTGAGAGGAGACACCCTACCCTTTCTATTAGTGAATGCATGAGATGTCAGGGTATTTGGGCATCATGTAGTTATGAAAATGGATTGTTAATGAGGAGTCTACCCAACAGACAGACAAACCATTAAGGACTGTATCAGATGCCAGAAATCTAGACATTGGATCCACCACATGGGAGAAAGATTTACAGAGGAGAAGGGCCATATCAGACATAGCAAACTGATTTCACTGGGCCTCTCTCTGAAGCAGAAAAAACTATTAAATATGGATTGGCAATGGTGGATACTGACACAGGCCTTCTATTGGCTTACACATGCAGGGTACTAACCTCTGCTAATGTTACTTAGGAGTTAATACAACAGCCTTACAACCTTTGGGAGTGCCACAAGTAATACAATCAGATCAAGACTCCCACTTCATTGCAGAGCAATGTAACGATAGGCACTACAAAATATCATTGCTTGGGTTTCCCACCTACCCTGTTGTCCTACTGCAGCAGATGTCATAGAAAAATATGATGATTTTTTTAATTTATTTATTTTTAGAGAGAGGGAGAGAGCAAGGAAGGGGTAGAGAGAGAGGGAAAGAGAGTGAATCCCAAGCAGGTTCCACACTTCCAGCACAGAGCCTGACACAGGGCTCAAACTCACAAACCACAAGATCATGACCTAAGCCAAAATCAAGGGTCAGATGCTTAACCAACTGAGCCACCCAGGAGCCCCAGTATAATGATATTTTAAAACAAAGGCTATTAAGAGAACTTGCAAGATAATAGTTCCCCAAGTAATTAAAATATTGCCCACAGTTCTGATTATATTAAATTCATAGCCCTATGGCATAACTGTGTCATATTAAAATTCACAAGAAATGAAAAGAGCCAATAGAGACACTATGACCTCTGCTGGTGTAAATATCCACACTGGACACCAGTCAATTACTAGTTTTTGCTGATGTGGGAACCCTGAAATTGCCTCTCACAGCAAAGAAACATCCACCTGGTTCTTTCATCTTATCTTTCTCCATAATAGAAAATCCAGAGCCTAGCCACTTCTCCCTCCATCCAGAAAGGGACCTCTTGTGGGCCACTGACTATGGGACAATACTGAACCTGTTTTTGCTTCTTATCCAGTGTAAGCTGAGCAAACCACTCACCACTATGAACAGAAGGGTGTCCTCATCTGCTGCCCATATATTCCACTAAAAGTACCAAGGAACAACCTTTGACCTGCTTCTCATATCCAGAACATAGAACTAATCATCCCAGACCAGTAACACCATTTGGGTGATACCCAAGGGTACAATCAAATCTACTGCTGCTCACAGATAACCTCTGAGTTTCACTCCTACTCTCTTGCTGTGCCCTTTCCTACCTGAGAAGTTCCTACACTTGCCAGTGTTGACTACACACCCATTGATAGATCACCTTGCCCTGGAAATCTGCACCCTACTGCTGGCAAGGTATGTCTTAAAACAACATGCCACATGCACATGACAGAGTGACATACAATATGAGTCAGGATGGGGACCACAGGAATCACACTGTTGGCTATTCAGGTTGGTCAGTCTTACCAACATGACCATGAACACCAACACTGAGGCTAGCATGCCTCCCCCTCCTACTTCTACTACCAGCAAATACACATTCTGGTTAAGCCAGACTCTAAAATACGACTTGTGAATTACAGGTACCTTCTAACCTCATGGGCCAACTTTTATTTCAAATTAAATGAAAGTGACTATTTACCAACTAGTGCCATCAAGCAAACAGATCAATGGGCCACTAACTATGAGATTCATCTAAGGCATACCCAGAGATGGTGTGCACCCAGTAATACAACAAGGATTCTAGTCATTGGTGGAATCAAATTAAAAATACTCTAATCCAGAGTCAATACCAGCAAACCCTATGGGATTACAGAGATAAAATTATAGTTCTCACTAATTCCCAGATGATGATTTACTTTATTTTATTTATTTATTTTGAGAGGGGGAAGGGGAAGAGAGAGAGGGAGAGAGAGAATCCCAAGCAGGCTCCATACTCTCAGCACAGAGCCTGATGCAAGACTCAAACCCACGAACCATGAGATCATGACCTGAGCTGAGATCAAGACTCGGATGCTCAACTGGCTAAGCTACCCAGGCACCCCCTAGATGATGATTAAATGTAAAACCTGCCAACAATGTATGCCCTTAAAACCACTGGCCTCTTTTCCTGTTCATTATAATGATCTTACTCTCTAGCACAAGTCCCATTTATTAAAACAGAGAAATTTCACTAACCAACTGGCCAAGGGCACCTTACCACAGACCTCTTTCCTGGATGCTAATCAATATGTACAAGGAAGGAAATATATATTATATAATATTATCTAGGCCAAGTCACGTCTAAAAAATGAGGGACTGCAACCAGTCTGGGAATTCTTCCTTAACTTAATCTTATCACAGTGCCAACTGTAAGTTTTACATAACACTCAGTGGTAACAGGCTGTACAACTGTAATGCTGGTTACCCACAGTGAACAATCGTGCCTTTTGGGTGTTACAATAAAGATAATTCTTATGAAAACTATATTTGATCCCATGGAGAAATCTAGCTGCCCTCTACATGGGAGTGCCTCTACTCAAATTGACAACTACTTGCTTACAGCCATTGCAAAATATGCTGGGTTTACCAAGGCCACCATTAGTAAAGACTTGGGAAAACTTGAGGGTAATTTCCACCCAATGGTACTTTTCTGGGGGATCCTAAAAAATGCATATCCCACTGTACAGGACATAGAAACAATAATGAGAAGCCTGATACCAAAGCTAACTTGGGGAAATTTATTGGTGCAGTCACACCAGCATCTCCCAAGGGACCACCCATGAGGCTATCAAAGCTGTATAAATGGATGCCCCAGAAAAGTTTCCCCTAGAACTGAAGTGATAGAGCATGTGGTCCCCCACTTAAACACAGCCAAGTCATGATACACATGTATAGAAATGGGAAAATGTATTTTGATGTCTATATTTTAAAAATAACTTGGCCTACCTGTGAGGATCCCTTATGTGAATGCCCTATAGCTCAAGATCTAATTTGGTGCACAGCTAAATAAACAACTTTTTCCAAACCACTGAGAGCACCTGTGAAGCTAAGCCTATGCTCACCGAAACACACATATGTATTTACTATTAGCAAACATCAGGAAACTGAGGCACTAATACACACCATTTGGAAAGAGAAGAAACATATAATTACCCACCAAACAAAACCTACATATAGCCTTTGCCACAATATATAACATGGCAAGCTTAACTGCATACTGGGCTTGCTTTCACCAACCTGATTTTAGTACACATAGCATAGTACCTTTCCCCTGGCCAAGCCCCCCCCCCCATAATCCTCATTTATCAATATAAGCCTATTCTCCTGGATATTGATATCCAACAACAATATCCAGAAGCTAATCTCACACTAACATGTAGGATAAGGTAGGCTGAGCCCATAACCAATTTAGTTGACCAAGTTGCTGAATGCAAGGTTAATAACATGAAAGCTTGTTTAACTATAATCATGCATGCTTTTATTAACACCCCCTTAAAATTGCACTACTGCATACAAACATATTCATAAGAACACAGAGAAGGAGCCTGGTGAGTCTGTAAGGGAATCAAGCTTCTAAGGGAATCTCACAAGCTTTTTAAATATATTTAACAATATTTCCTTCACTTGAGTTTTCCTCAAAATTCTAGTAGAACTTAATTCAGCAGTAGAATCCCCCAAGGACTTGCCCTTACAAACCACACTAGCCACAACCCTCTAATGCCACAAACATGCATTCCAAATAGTCTCACTGGTACTAACTACCTTAGGATCACTAATTTTGTGAGCAGTAGAAACAGCATATGTGTGGGACACCACACAAAAATTAAAAGAAACATATATGGTCATGTCTAAGGACTTAACCACACAAATTAAATAAACAGTCAGGGCTAGAACTCTTAGTCGAATTTTGCCATACTTTGGGGATGTTGGTATTAGATAACCCCATAGTGATAGATTATTTTAGTGGCTTCCAAGTGAGGGGTCTGTGTACTTCTTAACACATCTTGTTGCATATGGGTAAATAATATGCACAAAAGTTTTACAGATAACCAGAGAAATTTTCACCAAAAGGACCATAATATTACTATACTACTGATC
Source organism: Lynx canadensis (assembly GCF_007474595.2). Lineage (NCBI taxonomy): Eukaryota > Metazoa > Chordata > Mammalia > Carnivora > Felidae > Lynx > Lynx canadensis. The sequence continues at coordinate 44,887,945 of NC_044321.2, forward strand.
AATTGATCAAATAAAAATCTTTTGTGATCTATTCTCCAGGCTTTCCCCCTAAATGGGAAGACTGGCTGTGAATGGGTTTCAAAATCCTGGTTTTTGCATTTATAGGATTCTGGGTCTTCAAAATGCTTTATCTCTGTCCCTAAACTCAGGCATTAGGAGATAACATACAATTTAGATTGTAAAAGAACATAAAAACAGGGAATGGATTGTTATGCAAATGGTTAAAGATAGCTCCTATATTTTGGCAGCTAGGTTGTTTGTTTATTTGCCAGTGTTGACTCAAAAGCCATTGGCTTCAGGGGTGGCTGAGTGGCTCAGTCAGTTAAGTGTCCAACTCTTGATCTCAGCTCAGGTCATGATCTCACAGTTTGTGGGAACAGCAGGGAGCCTGCTCGGGACTCTCTCTTTTTCTCTCTACCTCCTTTGTGCTCTCTCTCTCTCAAATAAACTTTAAAAAATTAAAAGTACTGGCTCCAAACTCAAATTCGTATACATACAATTTTTTTTAATTTTTTAAACATTTTTATTTATTTTTGAGAGAGAGAGAGAGAAAGAGCAGGGGAGGGGCAGAGAGAGAGGAGGAGAGAGAATCCCAAGCAGGCTCTGCACTGTGAGCGCAGAGCCCAACGCAGGGCTCGAATTCATGAACAGTGAGATCATGACCTGATCTGAAATTCAAGAGTCATCCACTTAACCAACTGAGCTACCCAGGTACCCCAACATCAATTGTTTTAAACAGAGCCTAAATAAGCAGATTTTTAGCCATTCAGAGCCCATCTCTTTTGCATAGCCCATTAAACTGTGCCTAACATCTGTTAGCCATAGATTAGATAAACCCTATAGCTATAAAAGACCCTAAGCTATTGCTGCTCTTCAGAACTCTCTGATCCAGAGTCTCCTTGTCAGGTTGCTAATTTATATGACTTAGACATGTAAATTCCCTCTCTGATTCCTCTCTCCCTTAGGAGTTTCCCTGCCATCAGGGAATCCCCTCCAGGCAAGCATGACTTGCCCAAATAAAGTTTGTTGCAGGCTACTGCCACCTCCTGACCATGTCTATTTCCTGGATCAGCCCTCAAATCCCTAAAATTCACTACAAAATAATACTTGACGTAGATAATAATAAAGGTGTACTTCATAAAACCTAAAGCAATCACTGCAAAACAAAACAAAAAACTTGTAGCTAGTAAGACAAGAAAGAAGGAGATAAAATGCAATCATAAAAAAGAACTCAATCAAAAAGTAGTCAGAGGAAAAAGGAACAAAGTACCTGTGGGTCCAGTAGAAATTAAATAGCAGATTAATAGACTCAAATATAACTTCAGTAATAATATAATTAAATTTAAATGGTCTAAAAAATCACCATTAAAAAGCTAAGATTGTGGGGCCTCCTCAGTCAGTTAAGCATCCGACTTTAGTCCAGGTCATTGTCTCACAGTCTGTGTGTCCAAGCCCCGAGTTGGGCTCTGTGCTGACAGCTCAGAGCCTGGAACCTAGTTTGTATTCTGTGCCTCCCAATCTCTCTCTTCCCCTCCCCCACTCACACTCTGTCTGTCTCTCTTTTCCTCCCCCACTCAAGCTCTATCTTTCTCTGTCTCTCAAAAATAGATAAATGTTTAAAAAAAAATTTTAAGCTAAGGTTGTCAGACTGAATGTAAAACTCAAGACCCAACTATATACTGATTACAAGAAATACTCTTTAAATGTAAACACACAAAAAGGGGAACCTCGGTGGCTCAGTCAGTTAAGCATTCAACTTTGATTTAGGTCATGATCTCACAGGTTAGTGAGTTTAAGCCCTGTCTAGGGATCTGTGCTGACAGCTCAGAGCCTGCAGCCTGCTTCAGATTCTGTGTCTGCCTCTTCTTCTGCTCCTCCCTCACTCGCACTCTGTGCCTCTCTCTCTCAAATAAATAAGTAAATTAACATTTAAAAATTTCTTTAAATGAATGTAAACACACAAAAAGGTGAAAATATGGAAAAATACATATTACAAATCTAAGATGTATTACAAAAGCAATAAATATAAGAGACCACTAATATCAAAGTGGATTTCAGAACAAAAAATATTACCAAGGATAAATAAAGTCCTTTAATAATAACAAAGTGACCAATTAATCAAAAGACACAACAATCCAGGGCACAGTCAGTTAAGCATCTGACTCTTGATCTCAGCTGAGGTCTTGATCTCAGGTTGGTGAGTTCAAGCCCCATGTTGGGCTCCATGCTGGGTATGAAGCCTACTAAAAAAAAAAAAAAGATATAACAATCCTAAATGTTATGTTCTTTGTATCAGAGGCTCAAAATATCTGAAGCAAAAACTACCAGAACTTCAAGGGAAATAGACAAATCCACAGTGAGATTTCAATACCACCTCTTCAATAATTTATAGTACAAGTAGAGAAATGGCAAGGATATAGTAGACTTGAGCAACACTGTCATTCAAATTCAGTGATTTGCATTTACTAAATATTCTATTCAAGGAGAGCAAAATACACATTCACCTCAGGTGTACATAAAACATTTCACGAAACAAGTCTACTTTGGATCATGAAAAAGAGTCGCAATAAATTTAAACAGAAACAAGTCATGAAAAGAATATTCTCTGATGTACTTCATTAGCCTCCTGGGCTTTGGCTACCCAACAACTGCGAAGTATGTGATAGCATAGTAAGCAGGGAGGGAAAAAAAAGAGAATAGATCAAGGCAGCATCACATGTGCAGAAGCACACCCACGAACACACATTGCTGCTGTAGAAAGAGACAATAGAAAATAGGGCATTGACAGAGATAATGATCAAAACCCCTCACCACTCATCAGACTTTCTTCTCATAACTTCAGGATTACACAAGTGAGTTTTCTTAGGGTCAAGTGGCTACAGTAAAGCTGAACCAAAGTAAACTACACTGACAATTTCCAGTATTATATTGGAAGCTACTGACGACAGTGAACTTATTCTGAGCAGGTCCCAACCCATCATTTTCATGTATGTTTGAAGAAATGATCTCTAGGCATTTATCTAATACCTTCTAAAGTAGTGACCTTCAAACTTTTCTATTGCAATGCATGAACCCTTATTCGGGGCTCTTATCTTTTCCCAGACATTAGCCATCTCTTGCTTTTCATCCTGTGTCCCGCTCTATTGCTGGCCAAGGGAGAACTTTAGACTTAGAGTCTATGACACTAGGTGAGAGGAAACAAACCTGGTTAGCATATTAAGAATACAAGGATCAAACAGGAAGGCTATTAAAAGTATTAAGAGAGGACCTGCTATAGGGAGGATCCAAGATGCCTAATTCCATATGTTGCTCCAAGAGTTCCATGAGTCTACTAATGCTTGCCTCCATTTGATAATTCACTCCCTTAGTTGTTGGGCCATATTTATAACTATTACTGATTGGTTAACATAGAAGCAGCATTTCTCATTTAGGAAGAGACATAGTCCTCCCTTTTCAGCAGTTAGCAGGTCTAGCCCTCTCCTGTTTTGTAAGACTACCACTGCTAAGGAGTCTACTTGATCTTGTAAAACTACCAGGGATTTGGCAATTTGTTCTATGTCATCTGTTAGGTCCTTGGATAATTTATGATAATAAGTGGTTGAGGAGACTATTCCTCCTATTTTAGTGTCCACCCCTGCTGCTATTCCTAAAGTAATCAGCAGAGGTATGACTTGAATAGCTCTTTTTGATTAAGTACATGCTGCCAAGGGTCCTATAATAGACTAATTGTTGGGAACAATGTTTATCTGAGGAGTGAGGAATGCCAGGGTACACATGTCCATCCCATCAGCTGGTAGACATAGGTAAGCATCAGTCCCATATACAAATAAATGTCCTAGGAGGGGAGGACACCAGGGTTGGGTTGTAGAAAGATTACTAAGTTTCTGACTGTCAAGAGTCTGGTTGTATTGGCTAATGGTCAGATTGCCGACTGGCTCTGTTCCCAATTTTCTGTCAGGCATCTGGGAATTGTTTGGGACAGTTTGATTCCAGTTAGTACAGGTCTCACCATGTGGGGGTCTGGGTCTTTAGTTAACAGGGTAACATTTACAGTTGCCTGTGTTATTGGAGTAGCTGTATAAAGGGGGCATCCTGTGGACAAGCAGAGCCAGCCAGCTCTGGTCAGGCTGGAATTGGTATCATTGAGGAGGCAATGAGTTGCACTTAACATCTGGTCCAGACAGGGATCTAAAGCAAGTGGTCTTGGGGCGCCTGGGTGGCTCAGTCAGATAAGTGTCTGACATCAGCTCAGGTCATGATCTCACAGTCCGTGAGTTGGAGCCTCGTGTTGAGCTCTGTGCTGACAGCTAAGAGCCTGGAGCCTGCTTTGGAATCTGTGTCTCCCTCTCTCTCTGCTCCTCTGCCATTCATGCTCTGTCCCACTCTGTCTCTCAAAAACAAATAAACGTTAAACAAAAAATTTAAAGCAAGTGGTCTGCCCAATTCAAGTCTAGGCAGAGGCTGATAGGATGGATCAGAGATGACCCAACAGACTTGGAGAACATCAGGGCAGGTCGGATCAAGCAGCCTCCAATAGCATCTTATTTTTATTTTTCCCATCAAGTTCTCCCGTTCCTGTTACAGGGAGTGATCCTCCTGGCATTATAACATCTGTCCAGCATGCAGGGGTAAATGGCGGCATAAACATTAGCAGACACAAAGAGAAAAAATACAAAGTAAAGATTATACTAACCAAGAAGACGGCATCTTAAGATAATATCCCCAGTTTACAAACCAGCCAAACAATCCAAGAAAGACCCTAAATTTGTCCATTTATGCCTGAATGTCATCTATCAGTTTTAAGACTCTGTGAAAATTATTGGTTATATTGAAACAATACATGTCAGGGAATTTATCATAACCCAAGTGATGAAGGAGCACTAAGTAATCAATTGTGGCTCTATTCTCTAAGAGTTTGGCCCTAACTTTATTTAATTTTTTAAAAAGCATCTAATGCTTGTGAGGTGTTATTTATAGTTTTGCTGGGTATAAGTAGAAAGTTGTTTTAATTTGAGGTGTAAAACTTTTTTAAGAGCTGGGAGTTCTACTACAGAAAGAGCCAAGGCAGCCACTTACCATTACTATTTTGTAAATTTTTAGGTAAGCTGAATCCAGGTATTATTTTATAAAGTAGAACTTTTATTACTTCTTGTGTCTTTTTCCTTTTGCAGGGAAGGTCTCTACCCAATTAGTAAAAGTATTAACCCATACCAACAGATGTTGGAACATCTTTGACCTTGGCATATGAGTGAAATCTAATTGTCAGTCATCCTCTGGATAGCCTCTAGTTTTTTGATTGCCTGGGAGAGTAAGCTTGTGGTTGAGAGGATTATTTCTAAGACAAATTTTGCAGGCTGATATTACTTGTTGAAATGTCCTTGACAAATTTTTCTAGTAAACATTCTTTGGGCCATTTGATAAATTTTATCCCTTCTTAAATGAAATACCTGATGCAGTGTTTAAATGATCTTTTCACTCTGTGAGCTCAGTAATAGTAATTGCCCCTGCTCTGTTTGTAACCATTTTAAGGTCTGAAGACAGTGTTTGTGAGTCAGACCTCAGTTCATTTTCTCAGGAGAGTAGGTAGGATTGAGTCTCCTTTAATAATTGATATAGCAGGCAAGCTATTTTCCTGAACCCCAGTATCCACAGTCTATGATATCCAGTAATTTTTAAAAACCCACGCAATTGTGGATCTGTCCTGGAGTTAGTAACGCTATAGTCTCTAATTTAGTTATAATGTCCCTTCTTAGCAAGGGATTAAGGCTCTCTGGCATTATCCGGAAAGAATGAGAAAAAATTGGGTTTTCCCATATACATCCCAAGGGCTGAGAGAAAAACTAAGTCATAAGTTTTTTTGGAAATGTTTCTAATTGTTATGCTGAGCTTGGATCGTTGGCCAGAAGTGGAAAGGACAGAAAAGGTGGCTCCGGAGTTAAGAAGGAAATTAACTGCATATATATATATATATATATATATATATATCCAGAGTTCCTGAGGCTCTGGGTTTCTAATAGACAATTGGTTCCCAGGAGCCACGTCAAAGATTCCCCGGGCTCCATCAGTCCCTTTCAGGGACACTGGTTATCTGAGCCCTCAAAGATAGAGGTCCCTGAGGGCATTCAGGCTTCCAGTGATTGTCTCCACACAAGGAGCAGGGCTTACAGGGCTTTGACTTCTGTTGTCTCTTCTGAGGGCAGTCTTGTTTCCAGTGCCCTGAATTTCCACATAAGTGGCATTTGGTGACAGGACCTCGGGAAGTCTAGTCCGCCATAGTATATAAGGCTGTCACTAAGGCCTTAGATTTCCAAGCCTCCTTTCCTGTTCTTTTCTCTTCATCTAGGTTGTAATAAACGCAATTGTAGTTCATAAGAGCTCCTCCAGGGTCTCCTCCAGGCCAACATCCAATTTTTGCATTTTCTCTGAATATCTAGGGCTGATTGAGTGACAAATTTGTCCTTTAACATCATCTCAGGGGAAGATGGTGGCACAGGAGGACGCTGGGCTCACCTCGTCCTGCTGATCTCTCAGATTCCACCCACATTGGCCTAAATAACCCAGAAAACCACCGGACGACTAGTAGAATAGACTCTCCAGAGCCAAGTGTAGACAAGTGGCCCATGGAAGAGGGTAGGAAGGGCGGAAAGGCGGTGCATGCTACACAGACTGGTGGGAGGGAGCCAGGCAGTGGAGGGACAGCCTGCTGGGCAAGGCAGAGCCCCCAAGTCTGGCTTGCAAAAGCAGAGGGGCCAGACTCCATGAGTTCTGACAGCTGACAGGACTTAACATCTGGAATGTTAAAAGTCAAAAGCTCTGCTCTCAGAGAGTGGGGAGGGCAAGAGGACGCCTGGAGGGAGAGTTGTTGAGCCCCGGAAAGACAGAGCTTGGCCGGGGAACATCATAAAAGCCATTTATGAAAAGCCCACAGCTAATATCATCCTCAATGGGGAAAAACTGAGAGCTTTCCCCCTGAGATCAGGAACACTACAGAGATGTCCACTCTCACCAATGTTGCTCAACATAGTGTTGGAAGTTCTAGCATCAGCAATAAGCCAACAAAAGGAAATCAAAGGCATCAAAATTGGCAAAGATGAAGTCAAGCTTTCACTTTTTGCAGATGACATGATACTCTACATGGAAAACCTGATAGACTCCACCAAAAGTCTGCTAGAACTGATACATGAATTCAGCAAAGTCACAGGATACAAAATTAATGTACAGAAATCAGTTGCATTCTTATACACTAATGATGAAGCAACAAAAAGACAAGTAAGACATTCATCCCATTCACAATTGCACCAAGAAACATAAAATACCTAGGAATAAACCTAACCAAAGATGTAAAAGATCTGTATGCTGAAAACTATGGAAACCTTATGAAGTAAATTGAAGAAGACACAAAGAAATGGAAACACATTCCATGCTCATGGATTGGAAGAATAAATATTGTTAAAATGTCAATACTACCCAAAGCTATTTGCACATTCAATGCAAGCCCAATCAAAATTGCACCAGCATTTTTCTCGAAGCTAGAACAAGCAATCCTAAAAGGAAATAAAAAACAGACTCTTAGTCTGAGTGAAATACGTGAAGGGAATGAAGAGTACACTTAACATGATGCGCAATGAGTAATGTACAGACTTGTTGAATTATTATATTGTACACTTGAAACTAACATAACACTGTATGCTAACTACACTTGAAAGAAAGAAAGAAAGAAAGAAAGAAAGAAAGAAAGAAGAAAGAAAGAAAGAAAGATGAATTATATAGTATGTGGATTATATTTACATAAAGTTGTTAAAATTTTTTTAAAGTAATTTGGAATCATGGTTACCAGTTTATTGGGTAGGGAGAAAACACATAAGAACTATATTCTTAACAAACCACAACTATACAATACATTATTATTAACTGTAGTCACCACGCTGTACCTTAGATCTTCAGAACTTATTTATCCTGCATAACTGAAACTTTGTACCTTTTGATGAACATCTCATTTCTCCCAGCCCTCAGCCATTGGTAACCACCATTCATTCTACTCTCTGCTCCTATGAGTTAGACTTTTTTAGGTTCCACGTACGAGTGAGATCATACAGTATTTGTCTTTCTGTGTCTGGCTTATTTCACTTAACATGATGTCCTGCAGTTTCATTCATGTTGCTGCAATGACAGTATTTCCTCCTTATTTGAAGCCTAATATTACTCTAGCACACATGCACACACACAGACACACACACATACATTTTCTTCATCCATTCATCCATTAACAGACACTTAGCATGATTGTGGTAATCATTTCACAATGAGTGCATATATAAAAATATCACATTATATATATATATATATATATATATATATATAATTTTTATTTGGCAACTATATCTCAGTAAAACTGGGAAAAAAGAAATTTGAAAGATAGGGTTTAAATTACATTTTAAATATAATTTTTTGAATAATTAGCTCAGTGTATTTGTAGGTCTATGACCAATCTTATAGTCATGACCACCAACTCCTATTGGGGTAGTCAGTAAAACTTATTTTGTTAAATATACTAGAGTTATATTAGGCCCAAAGGCCCTATATGTAAAGTTCCATAAATAAAATCCACGTAGAACAAAGTACCAAACGTAAGAACAAAATTATTTGTGATTAACAGCAAAATTTTTGTCTCTCAGTGAGAATAAGGCAAGTGGGGTGAAAAGGAAATAATGGGCATTGTTGGCAGTATCCTGGAAACCTTAATAGCAAATAGCTAAAATAATCTGTGGCCTAAATTATGTAAATGTTTTGTTTCAAAACTCTATATCTGGAAGAAATAATTCTGTTTGATAATAATTTTAGGATATTTAATCTTTGAATTTTTTGTAATCATAAAAGGATTTAGCCACAATTAAAGTCACTTAAAAAATCATACTGTAGAATTTTGATGGTTTCCTGTCTCACACTTATGTCTTTCATCCATTTTGAATTTATTTTTTGTGTGTGGTGTAAGAAAGTGGTCCATGCCATCAAAATCCTGCAGGAGAAAACAGCAACATCTTTGATTTTGGCTAAAGCAACTTCGTACTAGACATGTCCCTGGAGGCAAGGGAAACAAAAACAAAAACGAACTATTAGGACCTCATCAAGATAAACAGCATCTGCACAGTGAAGGAAGCAAACAACACAACTAAAAGGCAACCAACAGAATGGGAGAAGACATTTGCAATGACATATCAGATAAAGGCTTAGTATCCAAAATTTATAAAGAATTTATCAAAGTCAACATCCAAAAAACAAATAATCCAGTAAAGAAATAGGCAGAAGACATGAATAGACACTTTTCTAAAGAAGACATCCAGATGGTGAACAGACACATGAAAAGGTGCTTAATATCACTCATCATCAGAGAAATACAAATCAAAACCACAATGAGATAGCACCTCACACTCATTAGAATGGCTAAAATTAACAACTTAGGAAACAACAGATGTTGGCAAGGATGCAGAGAAAGGGGAACCCTTTTGCACTTGGTGGGAATGCAAACTGGTGCAGCCACTATGGAAAACAGTATAGAGGTTCTTCAAAAATAGAACTGCTCTAGGATCCAGCAATTTCACTACTAGGTATTTACCTAAAGGATACAAAAATGCTGATTTGAAGGGGCACATACTCCACAAGGTTTATAGCAGTGCTATCAACAATAGCCAAATTATGGAAAGAGCACAAATGTCCATTGATGAATGGATAAAAATATGCGGTATACATGTACAATGGAATATTACTTGACAATCAAAAAAATGAAATCTTGCCACCTGCAACAACATGGATGAAATGAGAGTATATGATACTAAGTGAAATAAGTCAGTCAGAGAAAGACAAATACCATATGAGTTCACTAATATGTGGAATTTAAGAAACAAAACAGGGGCGCCTGGGTGGCGCAGTCAGTTAAGCGTCCGACTTCAGCCAGGTCACGATCTCGCGGTCCGTGAGTTCGAGCCCCGCGTCAGGCTCTGGGCTGATGGCTCGGAGCCTGGAGTCTGTTTCCGATTCTGTGTCTCCCTCTCTCTCTGCCCCTCCCCCGTTCATGCTCTGTCTCTCTCTGTCCCAAAAATAAATAAACGTTGAAAAAAAAATTAAAAAAAAAAAAGAAAAGAAACAAAACAGATGGGAAGGGAAGGAAAAATAAGATAAAAATAGAGCCATAAGAGACTCTTCAGTAGAGAGAACAAACTGAGGGTTTTTGGAGGAGAGATGGGTGAGGATTGACTAAATGGGCGTTGGGCATTAAGGAGGTCACTTGTTGGGATGAGCACTGGGTGTTATATATAAGTGATGAATCACTGGGTTCTACTCATGATATCAATACTACACTGTTTGTTAACTAACTTGAATTTAAATAAATAAAATTTAAAAATTTAAAAAATCATACTAAAACAGCTACCCGTATGCCAGTATCCTGAATTATCCAGCTTTTACCAAAGTTACTATATAAAAATATCATCAAAGAAAACATTGGCAGTCATTCATTGAACTCTTTTCTGGAGTCTATATCTTACTCCATTGATACATCTATTCTTGGGTCAGTACTAAGCTACCTTGCAGCACAGACACATTTTGAGTATTAAGCATTTTAAGCAAAATCATTCACTTTTTCCTACAAAAACACAGATGATATGAGGAATACTATCTTTGGAATGAAATATGAATTATGTCTCTAACTCTAAGTGCTCTTTGGTGAAACAATTCCTGAGCTTCAGTTTTCTCATTTCAAAAAAATAGGTTAAGGGCACCTGGGAGGCTCAGTTGGTTAAGTGTCTGACTCTAGATTTTGGCTCAGGTCATGATCTCACAGTGGTGAGACTGAACTCCGTGTCTAGCTCCACTCTGGGCGTGGAGCCTGCTTAAGATTCTCTCCCTCTCCCTCTGCCCCTCTCCTGTGCTCTCTCTCTCTCTCTCTCTCTCAAAAGAAAAAAAATAGGTTAACATCCCTATGTAAGAGGGCTTTATTCTGGTTGTTGTAAGGTATGTTGACTTGGTAGGTTACACATGCTATATATAACTTTACACTTTTGATGCTATGACTAAGAAATAGTGCATAATTTTATGATGAAAATGCAATGTAACTTCCCCTGATTTGTCAATACAGAGCCCTGGCAAGGAAAGACTTTTAAGCACCCAAAATTAGTTGTGGAAAAAAAAAGGAAAATTCTTTACAGCAAGGGATGACATTAAACTACAAACTACATTCTCTTCAATTTTTCAGCCACATTTTGGGGAAATGTATTTTTAAAAATATTTATTTAAATAATATCTACACCTAACATGGGGCTTGAACTCACCACTCTGAGATCAAGAATTGCATGCTGTTCTGACTGAGGCAGCAGGCTCCCCTGGGGAAATGTTTGAGATCTCTTTTTAATGTTTTCTTTCATCCTCTTATTGATTATGTCATAATGAATGATGCACACATGCACTTTACCCCATAGGCATTCTTCTTCCTCTTTCCTTCACATTGAACCAGTGGTACTCCTTCACCTTCTCCCTTCTCTGGTGTATTATCCTCTCAGTTAATGGCTCCTTTTGACAAGGTTGCTAAACACCAGACTCCTGGGTCTAGTGGAGTGTGTACGTGTGCACATAAAAACTGTTATTAGAAAAAAGAGGGAAAAAAATGAGAAAAACTGTTGTTAATACATGCAATGTCTTAAATATACCTAATACATAGATATATCTAATTTTAAGATTTTTTCAACACAAATTCTATATACTTCTTTTTAATAAAGCTATGCTTCCCTCAGTGAAGAGTTAGCTCTGATAAGAGTTACCCACAAGGACCTTGAGGGCTATTTAAGTCTATGTTGGGATGGATGTGTGTAATCTATTGTTAATAAGCATGAGAAGGAAGTCATCCTGAATATTTCCAGGGAGGACAACAGCATATCATTCCAAGCAACAACAGAATGCAACCCTCCTGGATCAGTGCTCCTTCATAAGACCAACTGTCATACTTTTTCATCATGGAAGGCTTTTATCAATTTATTTGTACCGTTCAACATCATTTTTTCAAAAATTAATTTCTGCTAATAAAAAACATCAAATGTTAAAGCACTCACAACCACAGGCTCAACCAGCTAGGAAGAATCTTGATTATGTCTTTCTCCAGATCTGGACATTAATCTTACTTGCCCACTCATATTTCACACTGAGAATAGAATCTTGTTATTTTTCTTTTTTGTGAAAAGCTGTATATTTATACACACACACAAATTGGGAAAGATAAAAAAGTTTTTACAGTGGTTATCACTAGGTGGTGGGATTATTAGTGTTTCTGATTCTCTTCCTTTTGCTTATTACAGTGTCTAACTTTTCCAGATAAATCACATTTCTTTTGTCATATGAGAATTACTTTTTTAAATGTTTATTTTTGAGAAAGAGAGAGAGAGTACCAGTGCACACAAAAGCACAAATGCCTGTGTGCAAGAGGGGGAGGGGCAGAGAAAGAGGGAGACAGAGGATCTGGAGCTATGTGGGGCTGGAACCCACAAACTGTGAGATCATGACCTAAGCCAAAGTCAGATGCTTAACCGACTGAGCCACCCAGGCACCTTGAAAGTTGTTTTTAATTAAAACAAAAATTATTTTCATTAGGTCTGACATTTTTTTTTCCTGCAGGAGCTAGTGAGAGAAAATAAGAGTTCTGGTTTGAATGGTGCTTAAACAAAATAGTTCACAATTAAACAGATAACAACCAGCCAGGCTAGAGAAAGGACGTCTTAGTTCTTTGCTCCCCCTGCATGACAGTGTAGCCTGAAGTATGATTAAGTCAATCTTTCCAAACCTTGATCTCTCTATCTTTAAAAAAATGAACATACTTGGTGGTGCCTGGCTGGCTCAGTCAATAGAGCACACGACTCTTGATCTCTGGGTTGTGAGTTCAAGCCCCACTTTGGGTGTGGAGCATACTTTAAAAAATATTTTAAAAATATAAAAATTTTAAAAAGGGAATATATTTGTATTGGTTCCAGTTCCCTAACAAACATAATTTACCAGCATGGATCCAACACTGAGAACACTCCAGCAGAGAGACTCTTCAGGAGGCCAGTACACTGTTCAAACACCTGCGTGAAAGAAACCTCCAATTAACTTTGGCACCACAGATATGCCAAGATAAAGCCTTTCACTAGAAGCTTAAGTAAATAAAACCTTCCTTTTGTGCATCTTGTATTTAATTCAGAATTAAACAGTTTCTTACTAAGTAGTACTTGAAAAACATATCATTTAGAAACCCAAAATATTGCCTGTAATTTGTCAAAAGAAATATTTTTAAGTTTTATTCTACCAGAAAGTTGTGGCCTTGATAAAAATAAAAATTTGTAGAGCTGAGAAAGTTCATTATTTCTGGTATCCTTTGTAAATTCCACAATTTACATTTAGGTTTCTTTCCTCAGTATCTATTCTGGGAAAACAAACAAACAAACAAAGGAATGGGAAAGGACCAGAAAGTTCCTTTTTTTAATGAGATGCAAAAAAAAGAGTGGGATTGGCTTAATTCCACATTACCAAATTAAAGTTTACTGTCAGTTTGTTAGTTGGCAAAACTAACATCAATTTATACACACCACAGTACTTTAAAAGATAGAAGTTTAACTCTTCTGTCAGTTATTCTGTCTCAGAAAGCAAATAACCTACAAACTGGATTACACTGGTTTGTAAACATCACCACAACTTTTTTTGGAAACATGATCATGTTGCAGAAAGGCACATCACAAATGCAACCAAAACCTTTTCTACAGATCAGAAAATGAAATGTATTTTGGACATATTCATTGGGCATCAAGTATTAGGGAAAGAGCCGGTTCCAATATGTTGACATTCTGCTCTGCCTTCACGCTGGATAGTGTGGCCAGGTGTGCCACGTCCTTCACTCTGGGGAGAAGCATAACCAAGGCAGAAGCAGTCAAACGCGATGTCAAAAGCCTAAGGGTGGCTGCCTGTACCCTCGCTGCTACACCCCCCCCATGAGCACCCCAGGAAGTTCTCACCTGGTGGGCAGCCAGAGCTCCAGGCTTCTCAGAACAACTGCTGGCCCATGATTCCTCTTCTCCCAGTACTTGTCTCAACCACTGGTTTTGCTGGTCTCCTGCTTAAAGGAGCACTGTAGCAGGATTCTCGCACAGCAAGTTGTGACACGGAGGCTATTTTTTCTAAGAAGCAACTTTTTGTCCGCACTGCTCAGTTGGGTTCCTATCCAAAGTACTGAGCCCCAAACGCCACATGGTGTAGTTTTTTATATATATTTTTTGTGTCCCATATATGGTAACACACAAACATGCAGTCTGATTAAGTGGTCTCATATTACAAGGTCCTGAGGGGTGTTGTCCTATATAGCCAGGTTGCCTTGAAGTTTTTGTTGTTTTTTTTCCTTAGGAAGAGGACCCTACCACATTCCCCCCTTTGATGCTCAGACCCCTCTATTGAGGGTCAAAGAGCATTATCTTGGTTTGGAGGTTTATATAGGCTGTCCTTCCACATATTTAGTATAGTTCACCTGGGTCCCACCATTTGATAGTTGCGTTGACATTGTCCCAGGTCTCTCAGGGATGAGAAAAGTTAGACAAAGGGTAGGGATGTAGCTCAAGGTGATCTGGGGTCCCCCACCATTGGGTTTTCCAGATAGTTGAGTTATAAAATTTTTGGCCTAGGCATATTAAATTTTTAACAGAGATGACGATGAACTTTTTTTCCCCACTAGGAAGACAGTTTTTCCCAAGAATTGAGCTTTTGAGAAACCAAACCCCGGTAGTAGGACTGGAGTATTTTGTTTTACTATAAGTCTTGTGGGGATCTAATTTTTTAGTCTTTTATGGCCATTGTTTTCCTATGTTGGCACCAACGAAGTATTCTATCCACAAAAGGAAGGTGAGCGTTAACAGAAACCTCTCACCACATTTCCAGCTGGCCAGGGCGACCTCAGCCAATCCTATGACAAAGAGTAGAGCAAGAATCACAATAATAGTGACAAGGCGTGACAGTGCATCACAGTAAAGAAACATAGAAAATAAGGACAAGTCTTTTGTTTCATCAGACAATCAATTCCTCAAGCTTTTGCTGTGTGTAGATTAGCCAGCTTCCAGAGTGACTAAAGCAGGGCTGCAGTCTCCTGGAGCCTCTGGAGTTGCAGATTGCTTCTTCCAAATGGTCAGTTTGCTCAGCATTGACGGATCAGGAATGCACTCCCAGCTTCAAGATGCCAGCTTCACTCTGCTGTGAAATCCAGGGACCTAGGGACTGCTACTTTTACTGCAGTAGGGATGGACAAAATGACAGTGAACAGGCCCCTCCAGAGGGGTTTTAGGGGTTGGACATTTTACTCTTTTATCCATATTGTATCTCCTGGTTTAAAGGGGTAAGCGTTTGTGGTCAGATTAACAGGTAATCGCTCCCTGACCCCGTGGTGTAAGGTGGTTAGGGTAGAGCCAAGGGCCTGCGTCTGTTGTCTTAGGGTTAGGTTTTCTATCTCATTTAGATTCCCCCCTTATGCCCTTGATAATGGAGGGAGGGTTCCCATAAAGCATTTCATAAGGGGAAAACCCCATCTGCTTCTTTAGCCTCCCACTTGCAGCTTCAGTCTGCCTCCCTGAAGGTCCCTTATTTCTCCATGCCTAATGTTTATTTCTCCCATGGAATAGGGCCTGTAACTGCTGTTAGAGAACAGGGTCGATGATCATTCTTTCTTTTTTAAGCTGATAAGGGACGGTGTAGGGGTACAAGAGTTAGAGTCTACCCAAGGGTCAGTCGAGTGGCCCACAGTATAGTTTTATAGGAAGGCTGGCAGGCATGAGGCAGCATAAACATTAGCAGACACAAAGAGTAAAACATAAAGATTATACTGACCAACAAGATGACATCTTAAGATAATCTCCCCAGTTTTCAAACCTGTCAAATAATCTAGGAGAGACCCTGGCTTTGTAAACAACATATGTCAGGGAATCGCTCATAACCCAGGTGATGGAGGAGCAGGAGCAGTAAGTAATTAATGGTGGCTCTATTTCCAAGAGTTTGGTCCTAACTTAATTAAAAAAAATTTTTTTAAGTATCTAATGCTTGTGAGGTGTTATTTAGAGTTTTGCTGTGTATAAGCATACAGTTTGTTTTAATTTGAGGTGTAAAACTTTTTTAAGAGCCAGAAGTTCTACTAGAGAAAGAGTCCAGGCAGCCATTTACCAAATTTGTAAAGTTTTAGGTAAGCCAAACCTCGGTATTATTTTATAAAGCAGAGTTTTTATTACTTTTTGTGCTTTCTCTGTCTTGTAGGGGAAGGCCTTTACCCAATTAGTAAAAATATTAACCCATAAAAATAGATGTTGGAATCTTTTTGACCTTGGCATATGAGTGAAACATAATTGTTAGTCTTTTCTGGATAGTCTCCAGTTCGTTGATTGCCTGGGAGAGCAAGTTTGTGGTTGAAAGGATTGTTTCTAAGACATACTTCACAGGCTGATACTACTTGCAGAACTGTCCTTGACAAATGTTTTTTTCTAGTAAACATTTTTTGGGCCATTTAAGAAGTTTTGTTCCTCCGTAAATGAAAGGTCTGATGCTATGTTTTAATGATCTTTTACCTCTGTGTGCTTGGTAATAGTAATTGCCCTGCTCTGTTTGTAACCATTTTAAGGGCTGGAGACAGTGTCTAGAAGTCAGACCCCAGTTTATTTATTTATTTTTTTGGAGGAGGGGGAATAGAGTAGGTGGGATTGAGTCTCCTTTAATAATTGATACAGCAGGCAAACTATTTTCCTGAACCCTAGTATCTATAGCCTATAATATCTAGTAATTTTCAAAAACTCACATAATTGTTTATCTGTCCTGGAGTTAGTAGCACCATAGTCTCTAATTTAGTTAGTTATACTCCTTTCTAGCAAGGGAGTTAGACTCTCTGGCATTATCAGGAAAGAATGAGAAAAAATTAGGTTTCCCCATATATGTCCCAGGGGCTGAGAGAAGCATTTAGTTAGAAGTTTTCTGGAGATGCCTCTAATCATCATGATGTGTTTGGATAGTTGGCCTGGAGTGGAAAGGAGGACAGAAAAGGTAGCTCTGGTGTCAAGAACGAAATAAACCAGTTTTCCTTCTATATTTAGAGTTACCCAGGGTCCTGGGCTTTTGATAAACAGTTGGTTTAGGGGAGCTACGATAAAGATACCCAGGCCCTGGGTTAGTCCCTTCCAGAGACACTGGTTATCTGAGCCCTCACAGATAGAGGTCCCTGAGGGCATTCAGATCTCCAGTGACTGTCTCCACACAAGGGGCATGGCTTATAGGGTTTTTATTTTGGTTGTCCCCTCTGAGGACATTCTCATTTTAGTGCTCTGAATGGCCATATAAATGACACTTGCTGCCAGGACCTCGGGAAGTCCAGTCTTACATGGTACATAAGGCCACAACTAAGGCCTCAGATTTTTTTTAAGTCTCCTTTCCTGTTTTGTTTGTAATATACCCAATTAGCAGCTTGTAAGAATTCCTCCAGGGTCCCTTTAAGGCCAACAGCCAATTTTTGCATTTTCTCTGAATATCTAGGGCTGATTGAGTGGCAAATTTGTCCTTTAAAATCATCTCAGCCTTAGGGGTGTCAGGGGAGATAGCCATATATTTAAGGAGAGCCTCCCTCAACCTCTCCAGGAAGGCAATTGGGCTCTCATTTTGTGTTTGTCAAATAGTGGCTAATTTAGCATAATTTAAGGGCTAAATCTTAGATTTCCTTAAAATTTTTTAAAAACATCTGTCTCATTAAGATTCTGATTTAACAAAAGCACTATATCTTTCCAGGTCAACTCAGAAACATACGTAATATTCTGAGAAGTCTTTATGTACTTATCTGATCAGAAAATTTACCTAGATCTCTTTTTATCTGTCTTAAACCTTGTAATGTAAAGGTTTTTTTCTTCTGGAATTCTAGCTTCTTGTAAGGGAAACATGTCTGTTACATTACAGGGAGGGCCTGGATAAGATGGGCAGCAGGGAACAGAATATTATTATTATTATTATTATTATATATAGATTGCAGACCCTAGGAGGAGGAGGAGGAGCTGGAAGACTTCCTTTCCTCCTTCTCTAGGTCTGTTTTGTATACACATAAGGAGAACTTAATTGTTTCCCCTCCTGATTGCTGGACTTTAGAAAGGGATGCCATTGGGGTACAAGTGCCCCTATGCATCAGTACTCCTGCAATAGCCAAATTATGGAAAGAGCCTAAATGTCCATCAACTGATGAATGGATAAAGAAATTGTGGTTTATATACACAATGGAATACTACGTGGCAATGAGAAAAAATGAAATATGGCCTTTTGTAGCAACGTGGATGGAACTGGAGAGTGTAATGCTAAGTGAAATAAGCCATACAGAGAAAGACAGATACCATATGGTTTCACTCTTATGTGGATCCTGAGAAACTTAACAGGAACCCATGGGGGAGGGGAAGGAAAAAAAAAAAAAAAAAAAAAGGACGTTAGAGTGGGAGAGAGCCAAAGCATAAGAGACTGTTAAAAACTGAGAACAAACTGAGGGTTGATGGGGGGTGGGAGGGAGGGGAGGGTGGGTGATGGATATTGAGTAGGGCACCTTTTGGGATGAGCACTGGGTGTTGAATGGAAACCAATTTGTCAATAAATTTCATATAAAAAAAAAAGAAATGATAGTGATATCTGAAAAAAAAAAAAAAAGAAAGGGATGCCATTAAATTAGGATCCACCTTACATTGTTTACATATATCTCGATTTTTTAAGACCCAAAAACAATGAACATAGGGGAATTCTCCCCCATTTTCCTTTACATTTGCAAAACAATTCCAATTGTAGGATAGTATTGTCATTGATATTTCCCTCTGGAGGCCAGGCTCCCTCTTCCAATTTGTATTGGGCCAAGCCTTTGTGCAAAAGAAAATGAATCATAATGCATTCCAAAGGAGTAATGGCTTTGGTTGGGGAATTACCCATTTATAGGAAAAAGGAAGATAGTTGTCCCTTATTTCAATTGCCTATAGCTGGCCAGGGGAAACCTCGTCTCCTGGCCCTACATTGTGGCTGGCTATGCGATTGGCAGCCAAAGTCCTGTTAGTCTTGCAAGGTGCTGGGAGTATTTATTCTTACCTAGGCTTGACCCTACCTCCAAGAGCTGACCTGGTCTTTTCTGTTTTTTTTTTTTTTTCTTACCCCTCCGTTTCCCACCTGCAAGATGTTGTGAGTATGGACTGTGACCAAGCAAGACTTTCCTGGTTGTCATAGGATGTACTAATTTTATTTGGCCCAACAATAAATAACTTACATATTATTAATCATTGACTATTGATGGAGGAGGTTAAAAGCCAAAGTCAAGGTCTATTCCTCTGCCTTTTTCAACAATGCCCACATAAATATGTTTTAGCCATGTGAATATCCATTTTTGGCATATAATGGGCTAAGTTTAGTAAAATGGCTCCCAAGTATCTTAGTAAAAGCTCTTCATATATCATCCATCCCTCATATGGCAGAGATATCCATACCTCTGCTGAACAGGAACATCATAAATGTGGAGGATTTGGAGTCCAGAACTGAGGGTATTGTCATCATTTTCCCAGCCTTTGGATCAAAGGAGGAGGAATTTTAATCTTAACCCAGAGTACTTTTTAAATATATTTATTTTAACCTTAGTCCATCCTGACCACACATGAAATTTTTTTTTAAAGATTTTCCTTCACGAACCTTTTACAACTTTTTTTTTTATTTAGATTTTTCCCAAGCCATTTTTCTCCAAATAACCAGTCTCGTTTAGGACAAAATTACTTTTTTTACCTTCAACAAAAATATATTTCCATTTCTTTTATCTTTCTTTTGTGTCTATTTTTTTTACTATAGAGTTGTTTTTATTTTTATCAGTTTAACTACATTTAGCAGAATTTTAACTCTTAGAAACCTTAGTCTCCAGTGAAAACTAAGTAGTAACCAATTGTGAACTTTGTTACATCAGAATTTTTTTAGATGGCAAAGTTATGAACCCATTAAGCACATAGCATGTTTTCCCATAGATCCAAATAGCCTTAGTTTTTTTTTTTGTAACAAGTCAAAACCACAGGCGTACATCTAGTACTTAGTGCTTTAGCATCTTATATCATTAGCTATCCAATGAATTCAATCTCAATTTATCATGTAAGCAAAACTTTAACGTTTTAGGTTACCAAAGACCTTGAAAGCTATCTTAACAATTACCCATGAAAACTATGAGACAAAGTTAACCATTACTTTAAGTCATCCCTTTGCTGACAAATTGAAACAGAGATAACATGAGTTTATTTGACCTTTAGCAAATCTAGGTAGAATAAAAGTTTTTGTTTTCATTTAATTTGATAAACATTGTCTATCTCAAACCAACAAACTTAAATTAGTTTAAACACTGAATAGGTTTTACTTGGGTCCACTTAAGACAATTTGTTCCCCATGGTTAATTTTTACCTGGAACGTTGGTGGGGAAATCTGAAGTCAGTGATCTTCACTCCTCAACATCTAGGGTGGGAGGAGGAGGTGATGGTGCCCGAGGCATTGAGGGGCCAGTAGTGCAGCTGCACCCCAGGTGGTGCAGAAACAGGAGAGGGGAAGGGAAGGCAGAAGAGACAAGGTGCCAGCAGAAGGCAGAGAAAGAGAATTCCCAAGTTTTAAATCTTGTCAGCTCAGACAGAGGAGCAGAATCCAGGTGTGTTTTGTTTTGTTTTGTTTTGTTTTGCACTAGTGGAATTAGGCACTCCATGTCAGTTCAGAGAAGACAGGTAAGTTCCCTGAAACAATGAGAGTTTTGGCAGCTGCTTGGGAATATTCCTTAAGGTCCCTGTTTTGAGGTAGACTAACCAGAGACAGTTGGCTCTAATTATCGTAGTCATTGACCCAGGAAATGAAGGTGAGACAAGTCTCCATACACAGTCACACAGTGACTCCAACCTGCTGCCCAGCGCCCAGAGCCTTAGAGTTGCAGCTTCATTCCTTGTCCTTTGTGGAACTACTATGGCAACTCTGGGAGGTGATCAGTCTCCCCTTCTGCTTGGAGGTTCATATCCTCAGTGGCAAAGGAGGTGGAAATGCACTGTCTCTGAATCCTGGACACAAGCCCCCAAGTATTGTAGCAGGATTCTTGCACAGAGTTGTGACACCAAGGCTTTTTTTTTTTCTAGGAAGCAACTTTATTTTTGCTCAGTTGGGTTTGTACCCAAAGAACTGAGCCCCAAATGCCATTGTTGGAGAAGTGGATATGTTATGCCCAGAATTCGTGATCCCCAAAGACCACTAGGGAGCCGAGTCTGATGCAAAAGCAAAACAGCCTTTATTCGAGCTAGCTCGAGCTCAATCCCCTACCTGCACCGATGCAGCGGTGAGATACCAGGGAGAGAGAGAGAGTTTCAAAAGGACAAAGGTTTTATTGGCAGTTGGTGAGGTAATGGCTGGGGAAGGGTCCGAGTCCTGTTAGGCAGGTGAGGGGGGGTGTTACTCAAGGGGAGGAGGTGTGGTCAAGGTGAAGGACACAGAACAAGTATGGAGTTGGCCGGCATAGGCCCGCCCTTTCAGATAAAGTACACGAAAGATGGCTGATTGGACTAAAACAAATTCTGGTCTCTAGCTTAGAGACCTCTCCTTCAGGTTCTTCTTCCTTTGTTTGCTGCACACGTGAAAACCACCCCCCCACACACAAATATGGAGGCTTATAAGTATAAATTACCTTCCCTGCTCACGTTCAGAGCTCAGATCTTTAGAGAAACGGTCTCCTCTGAGCCTGCCAATGTTAAATAAGTCTCCAATCCACCAAGGTCTCCAAGTGCTGCTTGGTTTTTCTGCCAGTATTCTAGCCTGATTCCCTAACAAATTTGGTTCCCTGACTGGGAAACCCAACTGCGCTGGCCCATTGTTGCCACCAGTTTGGGAGAACAGTGAGGCAGTGACAGAATGAGGGATCACAAGGGAGAGTGCGCGCCCTGCCTAAATTTCGGCAGTCTCTTTCTCTGTCCGCACGGGCCAGCCCGGCTCCGCCATTCCCGCCAGACTCCAGGAGACTTGGCAGGTGAGGACCTGGACCCGATGTCAGAACCAGTAAGGCTGGGGTCCAATCTAGTCAGACCCACTAGCAACAGTGGAAGGGGGACCTGATCACTCCCCAAGACTTCAGAAGTCTCACAGGTAGGGATTCTATGGTAGGGAATATAATAACCTCTGGTGTGTATGTGAATGTGAATGTGAGACTCAGTCTAGCCTTCCTGCTGAGTTCGTTTCTGTAGCTCCACAGGCAGGCATCCTTGGGGTCCCCAGGGGCCCACAGAATCTGAGTGGGCCCATCTGCGATTCCATGATGGATGGCGCTTGGTCTGTGGTGATATCAGAATGGTTTCTGATCGTGGGTCGCAGGGCTGGGACCTGTGGGGCTGAGCATCGCCTGGATTCCTTTGGGGCATGGCCAGGTGGGTATCTGGCTGGTCTCCTCACTGGAGGGGGGCACCCCCGTCCCTCTGTCTTTGTGACTCCACCTTATAGGAGCACTGTGGGGTCGGGATGGAGCAAGGAGAGCCAGGCAAAGTTTTTAGCCACTTTATCTGGAGTCACCCAGGGAGCCAAAGAAGAGACCCACCACTCCCCTAATGTTCCCCCTCTTCATGAGTCTTTAGGCTCCCTCCCCCCTCCCCTGAGCTTGAAACACCTCCCCTGGCCAACTTGCCACTGCTGCTGCCCACTTCTCCTCCCCTTCCAGGCCAGAAAACCCTCCCACACAAGGACTGGTGGCCAGATTGCACCCTCGGCCAGGCACAGGCACTCTCCAGATGCCAGTCCACATCTGCTGATATCGAGAGGCTCTCCAGGGGATCAGAGCAGGGGGCTGAGAAGGCCATAAATATACCCAGCAGCAAGGGGGGAGGCCCAGAACCTCCTTAGCAAGGGGTCAATGAACATACTGCAAGTAGAAAGGACATTAAAAAGAATAAATGTTCCAACCAGGCAAAGTCCCAAAAACCCAGCTGCAATCAGGAGGAAGCTCGAGAAGGGGACCTTATTGGTCTAGCTGAGATAGAACCAGACTAAAAGGGGACACTGACTCTCTCTCCCTGTTCCTCTGCTTAATAGTTATGAGGGATTCTCCCTCATTTCCCAGGTTAAGGCTATAATTGGAGCCAACTGTCCTTGGTCTACCTCGGGAAAAGGACTTTAAGGAATATTCCCAAGCAGTTGCTGCTTCTGCCTTCCCCTCCCCCTCATGTTTCTGCACCAACTTGGGTGTGGCCCTATACCATCCTCAGTGTCTCAGGCACCATTGGTTCCTCCTCCCACCCTCCAAGTAAAGGAGCAAAGTGCACCCCCACCTTGGACCACCCATTTCAGATATCTCCACTGTTGCCCCAAATGAAAATTGACAATGGGAAAAAAGTTGATTGACTTTTAGGTGGATGCAGGTGGAACATATTTAATGTTTAAACGAATTTAAGTTTATTGGACCTGTCTTTTTTTTTTAATTTTTTTTAACGTTTTTTGAGACAGAGAGAGACAGAGCATGAACAGGGGAGGGGCAGAGAGAGAGGGAGACACAGAATCTGAAACAGGTTCCAGGCTCTGAGCTGTCAGCACAGAACCCGACGCGGGGCTCAAACTCACGGACTGCGAGATCGTGACCTGAGCCGAAGTTGGACGCTTAACCGACTGAGCCACCCAGGCGCCCCTGGACCTGTCTTTAAAGTTATCAGTAAAGGTTAAATAAGCTCATGTTATCTCTGTTGCAATTTGTTAATGATAGTTAATTTTGTATGTCTCAGTTTTCATGGGTAATTGTTAAGATAACTTTCAAGGTCCTTGGTAACCTGAAACTTCCAAATAGGATGGAATGCTAAAACTTTGATTATTGAACATAGGTTTGTGTTTTTAACTTCTTATTGCTGAGAAATTAATGCTATTCGGACCTATTGGAAAACATGCTTTGTACTTAATTGATTCATGAATTTACCATCTACAAAAATTCTGATGTAAACACCTCTCAATTGGTTACTAAGTCCTCAATTGGAGACTAAGGTTTTCTAAGAGTTAAAATTCTGCTAACTGTGCTTAAGACTGATGAAAATAAAGAAAGCAACTCTGTATGTAGGAAAATAGGAGGTACATAAGAAAGATATAAGGAATGGAAACACAGTTTCATTGAGGGTAGAAGAAAGTAATTTTGTCCTAAATGAGACTGGTTATTTGGAAAGAAATGGCTTTGGGACAAAATTTCGAAGCAAAAGAAAGTTATAGAAGGTTGAGATGAATGGAATTTTATTTTTTTTAATATGAAATTTATTGTCAAATTGGTTTCCATACAACACCCAGTGCTCATCCCAACAGGTGTCCTCCTCAAGAGATGAATGGAATTTTAAAAGTACACTAGTATAAGGTTGAAATCCTACTTTTCTCTCTGCTCAAATGACAAAGTTTTCTTGAACTGTTGATCTGCTCTTGATAAGACAATGCAAACAGAGGTTTATTCTCCAAGAAAATCAAGGTTTTAGGTCTCATCTCTATCAGGTCTTTGATTCCTTAGTTAAAACTTCTCAATGCTAAAGAAGCTAGGTTTTGATAACAACTGTATAATGCTATACATTCACCTTTGGGATCTTTTATTGCCACTTCAGTTGAATATATAAAATTGTAAGATTTATAATGATCTGTAATCCTATTTAGATGCACTTATGACTTCTGGGATTTTTTGTTTTTGTTTTTTACACTTATTCATTTTTGAGAGACAGAGAGAGACAGAGCACAAGTGGAGGAGGGGCAAAGAGAGAGGGAGACACAGAATCTGAAGCAGGCCCCAGGCTCTGAGCTGATAGCACAGAGCCCGATGTGGGGCTCGAACTCACAAACCACGAGATCATGTCCTGAGCCGAAGTTGGATGCTTAACCGACTGAGCCACCCAGGCGCCCCATGACTTCTGGGGTTTTAACAAACTTCTCAGGATTTATTTATTTTTTTTATTTTTTTTATTTTATTTATTTTTTTTTTTATGAAATTTATTGACAAATTGGTTTCCATACAACACCCAGTGCTCATCCCAAAAGGTGCCCTCCTCAATACCCATCACCCACCCTCCCCTCCCTCCCACCCCCCATCAACCCTCAGTTTGTTCTCAGTTTTAACAGTCTCTTATGCTTTGGCTCTCTCCCACTCTAACCTCTTTTTTTTTTTCCTTCCCCTCCCCCATGGGTTCCTGTTAAGTTTCTCAGGATCCACATAAGAGTGAAACCATATGGTATCTGTCTTTCTCTGTATGGCTTATTTCACTTAGCATCACACTCTCCAGTTCCATCCACGTTGCTACAAAAGGCCATATTTCATTTTTTCTCATTGCCACGTAGTATTCCATTGTGTATATATACCACAATTTCTTTATCCATTCATCAGTTGATGGACATTTAGGCTCTTTCCATAATTTGGCTATTGTTGAGAGTGCTGCTATGAACATTGGGGTACAAGTGCCCCTATGCATCAGTACTCCTGTATCCCTTGGATAAATTCCTAGCAGTGCTATTGCTGGGTCATAGGGTAGGTCTATTTTTAATTTTCTGAGGAACCTCCACACTGCTTTCCAGAGCGGCTGCACCAATTTGCATTCCCACCAACAGTGCAAGAGGGTTCCCGTTTCTCCACATCCTCTCCAGCATCTATAGTCTCCTGATTTGTTCATTTTGGCCACTCTGACTGGCGTGAGGTGATACCTGAGTGTGGTTTTGATTTGTATTTCCCTGATAAGGAGCGACGCTGAACATCTTTTCTTGTGCCTGTTGGCCATCTGGATGTCTTCTTTAGAGAAGTGTCTATTCATGTTTTCTGCCCATTTCTTCACTGGGTTATTTGTTTTTCGGGTGTGGAGTTTGGTGAGCTCTTTATAGATTTTAGATACTAGCCCTTTGTCCGATATGTCATTTGCAAATATCTTTTCCCATTCCGTTGGTTGCCTTTTAGTTTTGTTGGTTGTTTCCTTTGCTGTGCAGAAGCTTTTTATCTTCATAAGGTCCCAGTAATTCACTTTTGCTTTTAATTCCCTTGCCTTTGGGGATGTGTCGAGGAAGAGATTGCTACGGCTGAGGTCAGAGAGGTCTTTTCCTGCTTTCTCCTCTAAGGTTTTGATGGTTTCCTGTCTCACATTTAGGTCCTTTATCCATTTTGAGTTTATTTTTGTAAATGGTGTGAGAAAGTGGTCTAGTTTCAACCTTCTGCATGTTGCTGTCCAGTTCTCCCAGCACCATTTGTTAAAGAGGCTGTCTTTTTTCCATTGGATGTTCTTTCCTGCTTTGTCAAAGATGAGTTGGCCATACGTTTGTGGGTCTAGTTCTGGGGTTTCTATTCTATTCCATTGGTCTGTGTGTCTGTTTTTGTGCCAATACCATGCTGTCTTGATGATGACAGCTTTGTAGTAGAGGCTAAAGTCTGGGATTGTGATGCCTCCTGCTTTGGTCTTCTTCTTCAAAATTCCTTTGGCTATTCGGGGCCTTTTGTGGTTCCATATGAATTTGAGGATTGCTTGTTCTAGTTTCGAGAAGAATGCTGGTGCAATTTTGATTGGGATTGCATTGAATGTGTAGATAGCTTTGGGTAGTATTGACATTTTGACAATATTTATTTTTCCAATCCATGAGCAGGGAATGTCTTTCCATTTCTTTAAGTCTTCTTCAATTACCTTCATAAGCTTTCTATAGTTTTCAGCATACAGATCCTTTACATCTTTGGTTAGATTTATTCCTAGGTATTTTATGCTTCTTGGTGCAATTGTGAATGGGATCAGTTTCTTTATTTGTCTTTCTGTTGCTTCATTGTTAGTGTATAAGAATGCAACTGATTTCTGTACATTGATTTTGTATCCTGCAACTTTGCTGAATTCATGTATCAGTTCTAGCAGACTTTTGGTGGAGTCTATCGGATTTTCCATGTATACTATCATGTCATCTGCAAAAAGTGAAAGCTTGACTTCATCTTTGCCAATTTTGATGCCTTTGATTTCCTTTTGTTGTCTGATTGCTGATGCTAGAACTTCCAGCACTATGTTAAACAACAGCGGTGAGAGTGGGCATCCCTGTCGTGTTCCTGATCTCAGGGAAAAAGCTCTCAGTTTTTCCCTGTTGAGGATGATGTTAGCTGTGGGCTTTTCATAAATGGCTTTTATGATCTTTAAGTATGTTCCTTCTATCCCGACTTTCTCAAGGGTTTTTATTAAGAAAGGGTGCTGGATTTTGTCAAAGGCCTTTTCTGCATCGATTGACAGGATCATATGGTTCTTCTCTTTTTTTTTGTTAATGTGATGTATCACGTTGATTGATTTGCGAATGTTGAACCAGCCCTGCATCCCAGGAATGAATCCCACTTGATCATGGTGAATCATTCTTTTTATATGCTGTTGAATTCGATTTGCTAGTATCTTATTGAGAAGTTTTGCATCCATATTCATCAGGGATATTGGCCTGTAGTTCTCTTTTTTTACTGGGTCTCTGTCTGGTTTAGGAATCAAAGTAATACTGGCTTCATAGAATGAGTCTGGAAGTTTTCCTTCCCTTTCTATTTCTTGGAATAGCTTGAGAAGGATAGGTATTATCTCTGCTTTAAACGTCTGGTAGAACTCCCCTGGGAAGCCATCTGGTCCTGGACTCTTATTTGTTGGGAGATTTTTGATAACCGATTCAATTTCTTCACTGGTTATGGGTCTGTTCAAGCTTTCTATTTCCTCCTGATTGAGTTTTGGAAGAGTGTGGGTGTTCAGGAATGTGTCCATTTCTTCCAGGTTGTCCAATTTGTTGGCATATAATTTTTCATAGTATTCCCTGATAATTGTTTGTATCTCTGAGGGATTGGTTGTAATCATTCCATTTTCATTCATGATTTTATCTATTTGGGTCATCTCCCTTTTCTTTTTGAGAAGCCTGGCTAGAGGTTTGTCAATTTTGTTTATTTTTTCAAAAAACCAACTCTTGGTTTCGTTGATCTGCTCTACAGTTTTTTTAGATTCTATATTGTTTATTTCTGCTCTGATCTTTATTATTTCTCTTCTTCTGCTGGGTTTAGGCTGCCTTTGCTGTTCTGCTTCTAGTTCCTTTAGGTGTGCTGTTAGATTTTGTATTTGGGATTTTTCTTGTTTCTTGAGATAGGCCTGGATTGCAATGTATTTTCCTCTCAGGACTGCCTTCGCTGCGTCCCAAAGCGTTTGGATTGTTGTATTTTCATTTTCGTTTGTTTCCATATATTTTTTGATTTCTTCTCTAATTGCCTGGTTGACCCACATTCGTTAGTAGGGTGTTCTTTAACCTCCACGCTTTTGGAGGTTTTCCAGACTTTTTCCTGTGGTTGATTTCAAGCTTCATAGCATTGTGGTCTGAAAGTATGCATGGTATAATTTCAATTCTTGTAAACTTATGAAGGGCTGTTTTGTGACGCAGTATATGATCTATCTTGGAGAATGTTCCATGTGCACTCGAGAAGAAAGTATATTCTGTTGCTTTGGGATGCAGAGTTCTAAATATATCTGTCAAGTCCATCTGATCCAATGTCTCATTCAGGGCCCTTGTTTCTTTATTGACTGTGTGTCTAGATGATCTATCCATTTCTGTAAGTGGGGTGTTAAAGTCCCCTGCAATTACCACATTCTTATCAATAAGGTTGCTTCTGTTTATGAGTAATTGTTTTATATACTTGGGGGCTCCGGTATTCGGCGCATAGACATTTATAATTGTTAGCTCTTCCTGATGGATAGACCCTGTAACTATTATATAATGTCCTTCTTCATCTCTTGTTACAGCCTTTAATTTAAAGTCTAGTTTGTCTGATATAAGTATGGCTACTCCAGCTTTCTTTTTTTTTTCAACGTTTATTTATTTTTGGGACAGAGAGAGAGACAGAGCATGAATGGGGGAGGGGCAGAGAGAGAGGGAGACACAGAATCGGAAACAGGCTCCAGGCTCCGAGCCATCAGCCCAGAGCCTGACGCGGGGCTCGAACTCACGGACCGCGAGATCGTGACCTGGCTGAAGTCGGACGCTTAACCGACTGCGCCACCCAGGCGCCCCTACTCCAGCTTTCTTTTGGCTTCCAGTAGCATGATAAATAGTTCTCCATCCCCTCACTCTGAATCTAAAGGTGTCCTCAGGTCTAAAATGAGTCTCTTGTAGACAGCAAATAGATGGGTCTTGTTTTTTTATCCATTCTGATACCCTATGTCTTTTGGTTGGCGCATTTAATCCGTTTACATTCAGTGTTATTATAGAAAGATACAGGTTTAGAGTCATTGTGATGTCTGTATGTTTTATGCTTGTAGTGATGTCTCTGGTACTTTGTCTCACAGGGTCCCCCTTAGGGTCTCTTGTAGGGCTGGTTTAGTGGTGACAAATTCCTTCAGTTTTTGTTTGTTTGGGAAGACCTTTATCTCTCCTTCTATTCTAAATGACAGACTTGCTGGATAAAGGATTCTCGGCTGCATATTTTTGCTGTCTAGCACCCTGAAAATCTCGTGCCAATTCTTTCTGGCCTGCCAAGTTTCAAAAGAGAGATCAGTCACGAGTCTTATAGGTCTCCCTTTATATGTGAGGGCACGTTTACCCCTTGCTGCTTTCAGAATTTTCTCTTTATCCTTGTATTTTGCCAGTTTCACTATGATATGTCGTGCAGAAGATCGATTCAAGTTACGTCTGAAGGGAGTTCTCTGTGCCTCTTGCATTTCAATGCCTTTGTCCTTCCCCAGTTCAGGGAAGTTCTCAGCTATTATTTCTTCAAGTACCCCTTCAGCACCTTTCCCTCTCTCTTCCTCCTCTGGAATACCAATTATGCGTATATTATTTCTTTTTAGTGTATCACTTAGTTCTCTAATTTTCCCCTCATACTCCTGGATTTTTTTATCTCTTTTTCTCAGCTTCCTCTTTTTCCATAACTTTATCTTCTAGTTCACCTATTCTCTCCTCTGCCTCTTCCATCCGAGCTGTGGTGGTTTGCATTTTGTTTTGCATTTCATTTAAAGCGTTTTTCAGCTCCTCGTGACTGTTCCTTAGTCCCTTGATCTCTGTAGCAAGAGATTCTCTGGTGTCCTGTATACTGTTTTCAAGCCCAGCGATTAATTTTATGACTATTATTCTAAATTCACTTTCTGTTATATTATTTAAATCCTGTTTGATCAGCTCATTAGCTGTTGTTATTTCCTGGAGATTCTTCTGAGGGGAATTCTTCCGCTTGGTCATTTTGGATAGTCCCTGGTGTGGTGAGGACCTGCAGGGCACTTCCCCTGTGCTGTGGTGTATAACTGGAGTTGGTGTGCGGGGCCGCAGTCAGTCCTGATGTCTGCCCCCAGCCCACCGCTGGGGCCACAGTCAGACTGGTGTGTGCCTTCTCTTCCCCTCTCCTAGGGGCGGGATTCACTGTGGGGTGGCGTGGCCCGTCTGGGCTACTTGCACACTGCCAGGCTTGTGATGCTGGGGATCTGGCGTATTAGCTGGGGTGGGAAGGCAAGGTGCACGGCGGGAGGGGGGGCAGGCTTAGCTCGCTTCTCCTTAGGTGATCCACTTCAGGAGGGGCCCTGTGGCAGCCGGAGGGATTCAGATCCGCTGCCGGAGGTTTGGCTCCACAGAAGCACAGAGTTGGGTGTTTGCGCGGAGCGAGCAATTTCCCTGGCCGGAACCGGTTCCCTTTGGGATTTTGGCTGGGGGATGGGCGGGGGAGATGGCGCTGGCGAGCGCCTTTGTTCCCCGCCAAACTGAGCTCTGTCGTCCGGGGGCTCCGCAGCTCACCCTTCCTTTGTCCTCCAGCCTTCCCGCTTTCCGAGCAGAGCTGTTAACTTATGACCTCCCAGACGCTAAGTCGCGCTTGCTGTCGGAACACAGTCCGTCAGGCCCCTCTGCTTTTGCAAGCCGGACTCGGGGGCTCTGCTTGGCTGGCGAGCCGCCCCTCTGCCCCGGCTCCCTCCCGCCAGTCCGTGGAGCGCACACCGCCTCGCCGCCCTTCCTACCCTCTTCCGTGGGCCTCTCGTCGGCACTTGGGTCCGGTGACTCCGTTCTGCTAATCCTCTGGCGGTTTTCTGGGTTATTTAGGCAGGTGTAGGTGGAATCTAAGTGATCAGCAGGACGCGCGGTGAGCCCAGCGTCCTCCTACGCCGCCATCTTCCTGCGCCTCCAAACTTCTCAGGATTTAAATGGTAAATGAAGTCTTCTTGACCAATTAGGCCCTTTTATTTGGGGTGTTATTTGGAAAAGCTCTGTCATACAATGGTAAACCTTAGATTGTATTGCACAGGTAAATGTTGTAACTGCCGAATATATGCAATTTCTAAAATTTTAATATTTTGATATAAGGTCATCACTTAATATTCTGATTACTTGAGATGTTATATGTCACAGAAATAACCGAATTTATTTGTCAATTGCATCATAATGAACTCTCATAAGATCTTTACGATGTCTATTTCTGAGATTTTGCCATTTATAATTGTTCTTATTCTCTCACAAAACGTGTTTCTTCTTCAAGGAGATTTATAAAAAGGACTTTGGGGATAAATACAGGTATTTGACATCTTTAAGACTAATACTCTGCCCCTCCCCCGTTCATGCTCTGTCTCTCTCTGTCCCAAAAATAAATAAACGTTGAAAAAAAATTAAAAAAAAAAATAGAAAAGGGGCGCCTGGGTGGCGCAGTCGGTTAAGCGTCCGACTTCAGCCAGGTCACGATCTCGCGGTCTGTGAGTTCGAGCCCCGCGTCAGGCTCTGGGCTGATGGCTCAGAGCCTGGAGCCTATTTCCGATTCTGTGTCTCCCTCTCTCTCTGCCCCTCCCCCGTTCATGCTCTGTCTCTCTCTGTCCCAAAAATAAATAAACGTTGAAAAAAAATAATAAAAAAAAAGACTAATACTAAAATGGGTAAAATTTCCAGAACTAAAAAGCTGCATTCAAATTGAACAAGAATTAGGAACAAGGGATTAAATGAACTGAGGAAGATTATAGTTTTCTGATTCTTGTTAAAAATATTGCTGGTTCCCTAATGTTTCCTTTTCCAGATTGAGGAAACTTTCTCTTAAGATATCTATGATATACAAAAATGTCATAAAGTATGCATTTGTAAACTGAAGCATTTATCTTTTCTCTCTACATAGTTACCCTGAAATTCAAAACTCTCAATGAGTATTCTTTCTTTCATGGCAATTACAATTGTTTACATAAGTTCAATAAGAATCTGTTCATCTCATAACAGGTCACCATTGGAAATACTGGTTATTTTACCAAGGCTTTGACTGGAATGTCATATTTGAGGATGACATTCATAGACTCAGATATGACTAGACAGCTTAAGGAATTAGGGTTGGCTTTATAAAACATGGAGCCATAAAGCCCCCTGGAAATGTTGGCCTGGTGCCTTGTTTACAGAGTTCCCAGCAGCCTCACCAGGTAAGTAAAGAAGGTCACTTCCTGGCAGGTGCAGGAACCTCAGGATATATTGGGGATCTCATGAAGAGGAATTTGCCCAACTCTACAGGTAGTGCAGGCCTGTCTGATGACAAGTATTTGGCTTGGCTTCTAGCCTGGAGAGGCTACTAAAAGTTCAACCTGGAGATTCCTTATAAAAGGTTCCAACAAAGCAAACTTTAAAAGATCCTCATGATCAATCGCTATTCTTGCTGAGGTTATGTAAATAATTAGGCCAGATTTGTTAAGACTGGATTTGTTCTACAAGTGCATTGGTCTCAATTTGGCTATCTCTGGAAAGGGGGGTTCTAGAGAGAACAACTATATTTCAACAATGCACCATTATGGATGTTAAATTCTAGTTATGATTGCTTTAAATGTTTGTTGTTTGCCTAAACTAGACAACTTTAAATAACCTTCAGAAAATTGTCACAGTATTTCATATATAGGCAATCTTCTGTGCTTGTTATACTATGGGGATAATAATAAGACCCCATGGGCATATGATTATTTAAGCAACTGGAAAATGGGATGGATCTCTAAATATGCAAACCATATCTTCCCTAAACCTGATCTGACGGTTACCAGAAACCCGCCCCTTTCGAAGACTTGGAGGTGGACTTACAGACATACAACCAAATAGAGGATTCAGTTTCAGGTATCACCCCATGGGTCCATCACTCCAGAGCTAAGAAGGCCAACTCAGAGGAACCCTCAACCCAGTGAAGTGATCCAGATCCAGTCAACCCGCTTAAACTGACCCTCAAAAGGACATTGGCCCCTGAGATCTCCAGCCCTGCTCCAGCCACACCCCAGAAGCTGGCTGGCCTGCACATGGCAGAAGCTTGAGGAATCAACATGAGGACTGAGCCCAGGGGTTTGGATGCAACTCTGCCAGCTCTTGCCCTTCACTGGTGTCATAGCCCTGATCTTACTTCTTACTGTTGGGCTGATAGAGACTGTACCAACAAGCTGGACGTAGGACAAAAGATGCATGCTGGATCTCACATACCTCCTCTGGATGGGGGGATTATTGAGTATTGCCTGTATATTATGATAACTTCTCTCACCTTCACAACTGCTGCTTACCCACTTTGCCCCCAGTATTGTTATATGACAATAAGGGGGTCAAGGGTGTTCAGCGCCTTCACCTCCCTCCACAAATATTGCTACAAGGGAAAAACACCCACTCTCTGTCAGTCACCCCGTGCCCCAAGGACTAAGTATTGGATCATAGAGATCACCCAAAATGTCAGGAACCCATGTCACAACAAGGGCCTCCAGAGAGGGGAGCTTGCTACACTTACCTTCCTCAATTGGGTTAATCTCGGATGAGAAAGAGATGCAAGACAGGACCCTTCAAAAGGTTATAAAGGATACACAGGACAGAGTAATATAAGCCATAAAGGCAACCACTACCCCTGGCAGCCTACCAGGGTTTGAGCCTTTCAGCCCTCAATCAGATGCTTACCAATTCCCTGCTCCGGTGTTGGACTAACACTACTCTACCAGTCCTCCATTAAATAGATAATCACACCCAAACCTGCTGGATGTGCTTCCCCTTAGCTGGAGGGCTTACTTAGTCACTCCTATCCCTTTGACATGGGAAGCTCCTGCAAATCTCAAAACCAACACTTCTGTCTTAATTGGACCCCTGGCCACTAGGATCTGTCTCAAAAATGCCAACAATCTAATCTGTACAGTCCCTGAAGGTATGAATGGTACCTCTCTATAGGGAAGAAATATAACCTTAAAGAGGAATGCAACCTTATGTTCGACCCCTGGGGTGTTCTATGTTCTAATTTGGCCTACCAATGCTTAGATATGTTATTCCATCTTCCTAACCCCAGAGATATCCGTGTACACTGAAGATCAGCTCCTAACAGCCTTTAGCCCCAAGTCCCGGGCTAAACAGGCAGTCCTGCTACCCATTCTGATAGGAGCAGGAATTGAGACAGGAATAGGAACTGGAATGGGGGCATAGGTTCATCCATAGGACTATACCATAGACTATCTCAAGAGCTAAATGAAGACATGGAACAGGTGGCAGATTCTCTGGTAACCTTACAAAGCCAAATAAACTCTCTGGTGGCAGTGACCCTCCAAAATAGGCAAGCCCTCCACCTCCTCACTTCAGAAAAAGGAGGGACTTGCATCTTGCTGGGTGGAGCGGGGAGGGGGGGAATGTTGCTATTTCGTAAACCAGTCAGGAATAGTTACAACTAAGGTTAAGGAACTCAAGGAAACAATTCCACACAGACAACAGGAAAATAACCAATGGAAAGGATTGATGGGATCTCACACATTGGGCATCCTGGCTTCCTGCCCTGGCGGGGCCCCTCCTCTCCATAATATTACTTGTATCCATCGGCCCCTGTATACCGAATGTCAATGTCATGGTACGTTTTATTGAAAACACTGTTGCTCACCAAACTACTGCACATATCTTAGCCTTCTGAGAGTACCAACCTGTAAAACTGAAAGGTGATGCCTACTAAAAGTTTTTTTGTTTTTTTTTTTTTTAAGGCATCAAGGGGGGAATTTTGTAGAAGTGGATAAAGTACACCAAAGATGGCTGATTGGACTAAAACAAACTCTGGTCTCTAGCTTAGAGACCCCTCCTCCAGGTTCTTCTTCCTTTGTTAGCTGCGCGCGCATGAAAACCACCCCCCACACACAAATATGGAGGCTGATAACAATAAATTACCCTTCCCACTTGCATTCGGGGCTCAGATCTTTGGAGAAACGGTCTCCTCTGAGCCCACCAGTGTTAAAAAAAAAAAAGCCTCCAATCCACCAAGGTCTTCGAGTGCTGCTTGGTTTTCCGCCAGTGTTCCAGCCTGATTCTGTAACACCATGTGGCACTGTTTTTTTACATATTTTTTTTTATTTTTTGCCTCCTATATATGGTAACACACAAATATGCAGTCTATTAAGTGGTCTCATGTTACAAGGTCATGAGGGATGTTGTTGTGTATAGCCAGGTTGCTTTGAGGTTTGTTTGTTTTTGCTTGGGGAGGGGACCCTACCACAGCACTAGATGACCAGAAGCACGGGGGACAGGCTGAAGGGCAACACTCTTCACCAAGGCCATTGCTGCTCCCTTCCCAGGGACTGATCCACCATGTAGGGGGTCTTGGCTTTGCTGGAGGAAAAATGAGTGGGACCGTTAAGGTCCTTCTCTTCCTCATCCTATACTGAGGGTTTGGACTGAGCCCAGCCACCGGGCAGCAACAGCAAGTTTCAGGAAGCCCAGAGCCCTATCCTCAGCCTCAGGGGGGCCCTGTGGCTGGCCACACATGACACCTTTGTTTTTTTAATGTTTATTTAAATTCCAGTTAGCTAACATATAGTGTAATATTAGTTTCAGGTGTACAATATAGTGATTCAACACTACCATACAACACCTGGTGCTCATCACCACAAGTGCACTCCTTAATCCCCATCACTTACTTAACACATTACCCCTCCTCCCCTCTGGTAACCATCAGGTTTTTCTCTATAGTTAAGAGTTTGTTTCTTGGTTTGCCACTCTCCCTTTTTCCCCCTTTGCTCATTTGTTTTGTTTCTTAAATATCACACATGAGTGAAATCCTCTCTTGTCTTGGTCATGATGTGACAACACCTGTGAGGAGAAGGATGAGGACTTCCAGAACCTTCCTTCTCAGAGGGCAGGAATCATGCCACCCCAACTCTCCCAAAGGCTTCCCCCTCACAATCATATGATACAATACTTTTACACAAAGAACATGAAAACACTAATTTGAAAAGATATATGCACCCCGTGTTTATTGCATTATTTAGAACAGCCAAGGTATGTAAGCAACCTAATCGTCCAGATGTGGTATTCACACACACACACAC
Source organism: Lynx canadensis (assembly GCF_007474595.2). Classification (NCBI taxonomy): domain Eukaryota; kingdom Metazoa; phylum Chordata; class Mammalia; order Carnivora; family Felidae; genus Lynx; species Lynx canadensis. The sequence continues at coordinate 44,924,244 of NC_044321.2, forward strand.
ACACACACACACAGAGGAATATTATGCAGCCATAAAAAGGATGAGATCTTGTCATTTGTGACAACATTGACAGATCTAGAGGGTATTAGGCTAAGTGAAATAAGTCAGTCAAAGACAAATACCATATGATTCCAATCGTATGTGCAATTTAAAAAAGAAAGCAAATGGGGAAAGGGAAAAATGGAGACAGGCAAACCAAGAAACAGACTTAACTATAGAGAACAATGTGATAGTTTCCAGAGAGGGAAGGGGTTGGGGGCTTAGGTTAAATAGGTAATGGGGATTAAGGAATGCACTTGGTATGACGAACACTGGGTGTTGTATGGAATTGGCAAATGAGTATATTGTATACCTGAAAGCAATATTACACTGTATGTTATCTATCTGGAATTTAAAGAAATACTTTAAAAAAGAAGTGTTTCTGGACTTTTTTTTTATTCTATTGCACTGTTCTACTTGTTTATTCCTATGTTGGTAGACAACTATCTGAATTACTGTAGAATTATAGTAATGCTTGATAACTGATAGTATAATATAAACAACTTTGTTCTTTAAAATTTGGTTTGCTATTCTTTGCATTTACATAAATTTTAGCATAAGTAAATGAGACTGAATTAAAATTAGAAACTAAAGAGGAAACATTACAATGGATGCTCTAGAAATACAAAGGATCAAAAGAGAAACTATGAACACTTACACTCCATGAAATTGGAGAACCTAGAATGAATAGAAAAATTTCTCAAAACATCGTATCTACCAAGACTGAATCATGAAGAATCAGAAATTATGAACACACCAATAAAAGAGTTAGGAGGTTGAATTTGAAAAAACCTCCTGAAAGGGAAGCCCATGCCCAGATAGCTTCACTGGTGAATTCTACCAAATAATTAAAGAGAAATTAATGCTAATCCTTCTCAATTCTGCCAAATATTTGAAGAAGAGGGTCTTCTTTGAAACTCATTCTGCATGGCCAGCATTATCCTACACCAAAGCTAGATAAAGACAACACATGAGAACAAAAAACTGTAGACCAATATTTCTTAAATATAAATGTAAAAATTCTCAACAAAATATTACCCATCTGATTTCAAGAACACATTTATAGGATTATAAACCATGACCAATGTGATTTATTCCTGGTATCCAAAGATGCTTCAACATACACAAATTAATCAAGTAATATTGGCATTAATAGAATGAAAGATAAAAATTACATGATTATTGCAATAGATGCAGAAAAAAGATTTGACAAAATTCAACATCCTTCCACACTGGGAATAGAAGGAAGATAACAACATAATTAAGGCCATCTACAACAAACCCACAGCTAACATTATCCTCAACAGAGACAAATTGAAAGCTTTTCTGCTAAGATCAGGAACAAGACAAGTATGCCCACTCCTACCAATGTTATGCAATACAGTACTGGAAATTTCAGTTAGGGAAATGAAGCAAGAGAAAGAAATAGACGGTATCAAAATCAGAAAGGAAGAAGTTACTACTTGGAATTGATATGATTTTGTAAATAGAAAACGCCAAAGACTGAATCAAACACTTGTAACTAATCAACGATTTCAGTAAAGTTGCAGGATGTAAAAAAAACACAGAAATCAGTTTTATTTCTACACACTACCAATGAGACATTTGGTAAGGAAATAAAATTATCCCCTTCACAATAGCATCAAAAGAATAAAATGCTTTAAAAAATAACATTTTAAATAAAATATTTTAAATAAAATAAATATAACTAAGAAGGCAAAAGGCTCTACAGTGAAAATCATTAACATTGATTAAGGAAATTAAAAAGACAACCTGATGACCTTGAATAAGATCCTATCTTCTTTTATCCACAGTTATCTCCTTAATAAAATGGAAATAACCGAACAGATATATATTTTTTAATGAAAAGGGGCCATTCTGATTACAGTTGACACTTGAATACCATGGGTTTGAACTATGTGGGTCCACTTATACAGAAGAGTTTTTTGATACTACAGTACAGCACTGTAAATATATTTTCTCTTATTTTCTTAACATTTTTTCTCTAGATTACTTTATTCTAATACTGTATACAATACATAAGAAACAAAGTATGTGTTGACTGTTTATGTTATTGGTAAGGATTCTGGTCAATAGCCTACTAATAGCTTAATTTTGGTAGATTCAAAAGTTATATTCAGATTTTTGACTATGCAGGGTGTCAGTACCCCTAACCTCTGCATTGATTAAGGGTCAATTTTATTTTTTTTTTATGTTTGAGATCTACCTGGTTTAGTTTTTTAAAATGTTTTTAAATATTTATTTTTGAGAGACAGGGAGAGAGAAAGAGCATGCAAGTGGGGGAGGGACAGAGAGAGAGGGAGACACAGAATCTGAAGCAGGCTCCAGGCTCTGAGCTGTGAGTACAGAGCCCGATGTGGGGCATGAACTCACGAACCGCAAGATCATGACCTAGCCGAAGTTGGATGCTTAACCAACTGAGCCACCCAGGTGCCCCTGGTTATTTTAGTTTTAAGCACGAATCATAGATGTCACCCAGCCTCATATCAGCAGGATCACATATGCAAACCCAGTGACCAGGTAATGTGGGAGTCCAGATGATATGTTTTACACTGACAATGAGTCTCCTCTCCTGGTTTTCCTCCTGCTTCCTGGCCACCCCATTCATTGTTTTTTCTAGGTCCTTTCCCCGTTTCCATTTTGCATTTCAACCACTTTTCTGTTTATATGTCTTTCTGCTCCACCAGTGTAATATCCCCCATAATAAGTACTGCAGGCCATTAGTCTTTTCAGTTCCAGCATACAGATATTTCTTGAAACATGCTGGGAACCAACACATATGTATTGAATTAGTTAATCATTTGAAATGATCCTGATGGGAAAAGCATCTCCTCCATTTGGGAGTCAATATGATAGATGTTATTTTTTAGGGACCATGCATATGGCCATTTGTCTTGTGCCAGACACTGCAGAGGACCAGCTGTGCCCTGGTGCTCTGGTGACTTTGCATGTCCCCACTTAGGCCTTGTAGGCAAAACTACACTGCAGGATGGCCTGACTCTTGGCAGAGCAACCTTGTGAAAAAAGTATAATATTTAAAATAGCAAAACTACACTGCTAGTATTCAAATATAATATGATTATGTATTTTGAAATAAAAAAAAAGATGTAGACAGGGGTGCCTGGGTGGCTCAGTCAGTTAGGCATCCAACTTCAGCTCAGGTTCATGAGTTGGAGCCCCGCGTTGGGCTCTGTGTTGACAGCTCAGTGCCCGAAGCCTGCTTTGGATTCTGTGTCTCTCTGCCCCTCCCCAGCTCATGTTCTCTCAATTCCTCTCTCTCAAAAATAAACATTAAAAGCCTTTAAAAAAAGATGTAGACATAAACTTTTGGAATTAAGTCTTATTTAGCAAGGTTGCTGGAAAGAATATAAATGTTCAAATAGAATATAAAATTTCAAAAAGTAATATACTTTTCAATAGCATTAAGTACTTATAATAGCTTAATAAAAGAGTTACAAGGGTTTTTTGGAGATAGTTTAAAACTTTATTAAGAGAATTTTAATAGTCAAATAGGTAACATAAGAGCAGTTTGCAAGGTTTCAGCTTGTCTTTGTTTAAATCTGTGATTGCCCTTCACCTGTAAGATAAAATAACAGTTGAGAACATTACTCAGCAGAACTTTATTTAGATGGCATTCATGGTATACAAAGGAAACCGCAGTTTTTCTTTTATAAGATAGACTTCCCAACATATTTTACCAATGTATTTTATTTTTTTATAATTTTTTTTAACGTTTGTTTATTTTTGAGACAGAGAGAGACAGAGCATGAATGGGGGAGGGTCAGAGAGAGGGAGACACAGAATCTGAAACAGGCTCCAGGCTCTGAGCTGTCAGCACAGAGCCCGACGCGGGGCTCAAACTCACGGACCGTAAGATCATGACCTGAGCTGAAGTCAGCCGCTTAACCGACTGAGCCACCCAGGCGCCCCAATTTTACCAATGTATTTTAAACACACCACTCTTTCTACTAGTATAAGGAAATAAAAAGGCTCTTCATATTCAGAACACATTAAATGAAGTGAATCTATTGAAAGGTAGTTTTAAATGAAAGCAAAATTGTGTACTTTTACTAAAAATCCAAATAAAACACAAAACAACCTATGAAACAAAAGAAATTTACACCAGTATTATTTAAATAAAACAATTTGAAAAAAATATTCTGAATATAAGACATTAAAACAGTAATGTCCCATTTGCTACTGCTGTACTAAACAGAAATTCCAGTACTACAACTGTTTTTTTCTCTATCATGCAGAGGTGCAAAATGTTTCTTTGATTTAGGTTAGTGTTAATGTGATTGCTAAAGTAGGGTAACCATTTGTCCCCATTTCTACCTGTAGTCTTAGTATGATTATGAATAATGCCTTTTTTCACACTTGACAGTGTTGAGTTTGCATAATAAATTATATGGTTACACTAGTTTTGAGTCATTACCTTTCTTTCTGACATCAAAATGTGAAGCTCACATATACCTTAAGAGAATGGCAACCAAAAAAAGGAAGGAAGGAAGAAATGAATGGACACAAGGAGGAAGAAGAAATGGGAGAGGGAGAAAAAGATACCTAGAAAAGTCAGAATTTGTTTCTAAAGTCAGTGCTTTTTTTAAATTTTATTAAGGAATATATCACAAATATAATTGTATATATTTAAAGTGTACAACATGATGCTGTGCTCCATGTACACTGTAATTAACACATGCATCACGCACATAAGTTAACTTTTTGTGGTGAGAATGCTGAAGATGTACTCTCATCACCTTTCTAGTATACAATACCATCTTATTCACTACAAGTAAATACTTTTGAGAGACAACTCTGACTGACACATATCATAAGTTTTCCTATGGTAACTGTGATGTTTAGATAATTAGGTGCTATTGGGATTTATTAAGGAATATATGTTTTCCTAGTAAATCAACTATTTCATCCATATTTTGAAAACAGAGTTCAAGATAGTATTCACTCTGAATTACATAAAATACTCAATGTCTGTCAGTGTCTTGTTCATTTTCAATATTATATATGCTTGGGTGTATGTATTTGGGCTTTTTCCATTTTCCTTCAGATTATGTAAACTAGTGGATACTCTTCATAAGAATCTTTAAAAAGAGCAATCACCCACCCTCCGAGGAGGGCACCTTTTGGGATGAGCACTGGGTGTTGTATGCAAACCAATTTGTCAATAAACTTCATATATATAAAAAATAAATAAATAAATAAATAAATAAATAAATAAATAAATATTTTTCCCCACTAGAAAAAATAAATAAATAAAAATAGGGAGCTGAGGAAGATGGCGGCGTAGGAGGACGCTGGGCTCACCGCGCGTCCTGCTGATCACTTAGATTCCACCTACACCTGCCTAAATAACCCAGAAAACCGCCAGAGGATTAGCAGAACGGAGTCACCGGACCCAAGTGCAGACGAGAGGCCCACGGAAGAGGGTAGGAAGGGCGGCGAGGCGGTGCGCGCTCCACGGACTGGCGGGAGGGAGCCGGGGTGGAAGGGCGGCTCGCCAGCCAAGCAGAGCCCCCGAGTCCGGCTTGCAAAAGCGGAGGGGCCTGACGGACTGTGTTCCGACAGCAAGCGCGACTTAGCGTCTGGGAGGTCATAAGTTAACAGCTCTGCTCGGAAAGCGGGAAGGCTGGAGGACAAAGGGAGGGTGAGCTGCGGAGCCCCCGGACGACAGAGCTCAGTTTGGCAGGGAACAAAGGCGCTCGCCAGCGCCATCTCCCCCGCCCATCCCCCAGCCAAAATCCCAAAGGGAACCGGTTCCGGCCAGGGAACTTGCTCGCTCCGCGCAAACACCCAACTCTGTGCTTCTGTGGAGCCAAACCTCCGGCAGCGGATCTGACTCCCTCCGGCTGCCACAGGGCCCCTCCTGAAGTGGATCACCTAAGGAGAAGCGAGCTAAGCCTGCCCCTCCTGCCGCCGTGCACCTTGCCTTCCCACCCCAGCTAATACGCCAGATCCCCAGCATCACAAGCCTGGCAGTGTGCAAGTAGCCCAGATGGGCCACGCCACCCCACAGTGAATCCCGCCCCTAGGAGAGGGGAAGAGAAGGCACACACCAGTCCGACTGTGGCCCCAGCGGTGGGCTGGGGGCAGACATCAGGACTGACTGCGGCCCCGCACACCAACTCCAGTTATACACCACAGCACAGGGGAAGTGCCCTGCAGGTCCTCACCACACCAGGGACTATCCAAAATGACCAAGCGGAAGAATTCCCCTCAGAAGAATCTCCAGGAAATAACAACAGCTAATGAGCTGATCAAACAGGATTTAAATAATATAACAGAAAGTGAATTTAGAATAATAGTCATAAAATTAATCGCTGGGCTGGAAAACAGTATAGAGGACAGCAGAGAATCTCTTGCTACAGAGATCAAGGGACTAAGGAACAGTCATGAGGAGCTGAAAAACGCTTTAAATGAAATGCAAAACAAAATGCAAACCACCACGGCTCGGATGGAACAGGCAGAGAGAGAATAGGTGAACTAGAAGATAAAGTTATGGAAAAAGAGGAAGCTGAGAAAAAGAGAGATAAAAAAATCCAGGAGTACGAGGGGAAAATTAGAGAACTAAGTGATACACTAAAAAGAAATAATATACGCATAATTGGTATCCCAGAGGAGGAAGAGAGAGGGAAAGGTGCTGAAGGGGTACTTGAAGAAATAATAGCTGAGAACTTCCCTGAACTGGGGAAGGACAAAGGCATTGAAATCCAAGAGGCACAGAGAACTCCCTTCAGACGTAACTTGAATTGATCTTCTGCACGACATATCATAGTGAAACTGGCAAAATACAAGGATAAAGAGAAAATTCTGAAAGCAGCAAGGGGTAAACGTGCCCTCACATATAAAGGGAGACCTATAAGACTCGTGACTGATCTCTCTTTTGAAACTTGGCAGGCCAGAAAGAATTGGCACGAGATTTTCAGTGTGCTAGACAGAAAAAATATGCAGCCGAGAATCCTTTATCCAGCAAGTCTGTCATTTAGAATAGAAGGAGAGATAAAGGTCTTCCCAAACAAATAAATAAAAATAAAAAGAGCAATCATTCTGATTTATTAGTTGTATACTTTTCTTTTTACTAATTATTCATAAATTTTATTAAGTACCTCTTTCTTTTTCCCTTAGGTTTATTCTGTTGCTCTTTTTTCCTTACCTTTATATTGAATGGCCATGTAATGTATTATTTATTTAAAAACATGCATTTAAAGGCCATGATCTTCCTATGAGTACATTCTAGCCATGTAAAATAGGCTCCTGGAAGTAGTCTAAAAACTGTCTCTTAATATAAATAGTCTAAAGGAATGGTTCAGCAACGTAGAGGAAAAAAGTTTCGTGCACTGATGGATGGCAATTTATACCTAAACATCAAGTGCTTCCTTTAAATTCAGAATATCTTATAATTAATGGTCAGCAATTTTTAATATGTATGTAAAACATACTTAAGTTGATTAGTCAGGAATTATTAGGATTATTATTAGGGTTCTTGTCTTAGGACTTCAAATCTTATCCATTCATGTCTCAAGGCAAAAATTTATAACATTCCATGTTTGAGATGGTTAGAGGTGATTATATCATAGCATCTATAGCTCATGAAGTCTGACAGTGGAGACAAGGAGTGTGCTTAGCATAGGTATCTTATAGCTGGCTTGAGCATTAGTGACTACATGCACTCTCTCCACTTGATAAGCCATAGACTAGAAACTTGACTATCTCTTGCCATTTTATTATTCAGTAATTGAGCCTTCTTTGGGGACAGGATTTTAATTGCAATCATTTTTTTGAATAGCCAGCATAATCCAGAATTTGAACGAATCTAAGAATGGGTATCCAGGTCTCCATAGAGAAAAAACCCCAACATCAAGGAGAGAGTTTATTCATTATCTTAGTAGCAATGAAATCTCAGTTCAGATGTTAAAATTCGACTGAAGGTGTTATTTATGAGAAATGTCATGCAAAATGGAGTATTTTCTTATTCTTTGAACAAAACCATAGAAAGCACAAATCAGCATTAAAAATGACTGTAATATATCTTATTTGAAATTACTAATTATATAAGATGAAGGATGGGAATCCTTCCCATCCTTAGAATCAAGCAGTTCTCCCAGAATCACAAATCATGTTAGAGCAGATACTAGAACTTACTTCAATGCCTCAGCATAATTCATACAAACTGGTATTTATTCCAAATTTGTTAAAAGGCTGAAATTATTTTTAAAAAGACTGAAAATTATTAGCTATTGGTTAAAGTACTGATACTCAAAAATAAAGTGTTTTCATCTTTATAATTCAATATGGCTTTGACCTAATTTATTTCTGTATTTGATAGTCTATAAGTCAGTCAGTCAAGTATATAGGGTCTAAACTATCTGTCAAAGGATCTTTCTATGTGAATTCTGTTATGAAAGTAAGAGTAAAATTAAACCTATATTATCAAAGATATAATCGTAAACAAAACAGAAACCATGTAATATATATATTTTTTATATATGAAATTTATTGTCATATTAGTTTCCATACAACACCCAGTGCTCATCCCAACAGGTGCCTTCCTCAATGCCCATCACCCACCCACCCCTCCCTTCCACCCCCTATCAACCCTCAATCTATTCTCAGTTTTTAAGAGTCTCTTATGGTTTGGCTCTCTCCCTCTTTTTTTTCCTTCCCCTCCCCCATGGTCTTGTGTTAAGTTTCTCAGGATCCACATAAGAGTGAAAACATATGGTATCTTTTTCTGCATGACTTATTTCACTTAGAATAACACTCTCCAGTTCCATCCACGTTGCTACAAAAGGCCATATTTCATTCTTTCTCATTGCCACGTAGTATCCCATTGTGCATATAAACCACAATTTCTTTATCCATGCATCAGTTGATGGACATTTAGGATATTTCCATAATTTGGCTATTGTTGAAAGTGCTGCTATAAACATTGGGGTACAAGTGCCCCTATGCATCAGCACTCCTGTATCCCTTAGGTAAATTCCTAGCAGTGCTATTGCTGGGTCATAGGGTATATCTATTTTTAATCTTTTGAGGAACCTCCACACTGTTTTCCAGAGTGGCTGCACCAGTTTGCACTCCCACCAACAATGCAAGAGGGTTCCCGTTTCTCCACATCCTTTCCAGCAGTAATTTACATTCTTAATGGATAACATACCTGCTTCTAGTATTTTAATGGGTTTTAGATCTGAAAAATTCACTGCCTCCTAACAGGACCATCTTCCTTTTTTTTATATATATATATATATGAAATTTATTGACAAATTGGTTTCCATACAACACCCAGTGCTCATCCCAAAAGGTGCCCTCCTCAATACCCATCACCCACCCTCTCCTCCCTCCCACCCCCCATCAACCCTCAGTTTGTTCTCAGTTTTTAACAGTCTCTTATGCTTTGGCTCTCTCCCACTCTAACCTCTTTTTTTTTTCCTTCCCCTCCCCCATGGGTTCCTGTTAAGTTTCTCAGGATCCACATAAGAGTGAAACCATATGGTATCTGTCTTTCTCTGTATGGCTTATTTCACTTAGCATAACACTCTCCAGTTCCATCCACTTTGCTACAAAAGGCCATATTTCATTTTTTCTCATTGCCACGTAGTATTCCATTGTGTATATAAACCACAATTTCTTTATCCATTCATCAGTTGATGGACACATGAATAGACACTTCTCTAAAGAAGACATCCAGATGGCCAACAGGCACATGAAAAGATGTTCAGCGTCGCTCCTTATCAGGGAAATACAAATCAAAACCACACTCAGGTATCACCTCACGCCAGTCAGAGTGGCCAAAATGAACAAATCAGGAGACTATAGATGCTGGAGAGGATGTGGAGAAATGGGAACCCTCTTGCACTGTTGGTGGGAATGCAAATTGGTACAGCCACTCTGGAAAGCAGTGTGGAGGTTCCTCAGAAAATTAAAAATAGACCTACCCTATGACCCAGCAATAGCACTGCTAGGAATTTATCCAAGGGATACAGGAGAGCTGATGCATAGGGGCACTTGTACCCCAATGTTCATAGCAGCACTGTCAACAATAGCCAAATTATGGAAGGACCATCTTCCTTTTTACGCTCAGGTTGTGGCTGAGCCAATTCCTGGGTATGACCTTTCATTTCAGGCCCTTAAAAAAGAGAGATTATCAATTAAAGTGTAAACATAAAATATAAATAAATGATAATATTCATTATTTAAGTTATATGAAATAAAAGCCTATAGATTTAGCATTTTTATATAAAAAATAGTGATGGAAAGATGGACTTCACATCTTTTTTTGTATTATGAATCCTTATTTCAAATAACAATCTAAATAATATCATAGTGTACTAAGAATAGAGATCATAAGCTAAGAAATCTGAAGTCTACACCATGGATAGGATTTTAATTAAAATTGAAATGTAATTTCCTGAATGATTAGCTGAATACATTTATGGACCTATCACAAACCCAGTATACTAGTGAGATGCATCCCCTACTGGGACAGTCTGAAAGTTATTTTGTCAAAATTAACTAGTTAGATGTAGGTGTGATGTCCCTCTACGTCACTTGCAATAAATAAGCCACGTAGAAAACAAAGTATCAAAAATAACAGCAAAACACTAGTAACTAAAAGTCAAATTTCGGTCTTAGTGTAAGAATAAAGGAAGTAGGGTGGAATGTAATTAATGGACTTTGTTTTCAGTCATATTGGAGAAAACTCTTAACAGTGACTTCCTAAAATAATCTATGGCCTGCATGATGTCAATAATTCATTACAAGTATTTGATGAAAATACTGTATTTGGAAGCTGTTAATTTCTGTTTCATGATCCTTTTAATATACTTCTGATTTTCCAAGTCATGAAAGTATGTGGGGCACCTGTTTGGCTCAGTTGGTTAGGCGTCTGACTCTTGATCTTGGCTCAGGTCATGATTTCATGGTTGTGGGATTGAGCCCCAAGTCAGGCTCCGTGCTGAGTGCGAAACCTGCTTGGGACTCTCTCTCTCCTTCTCTCACTCTGCCCCTCCCCCCATATCTCTCTCTCTCAAAATAAACATTTTTAAAAAGTATTTAAGCACCTTTTAAAGCCGCTTAAAAATCATGCTAACATAGCTACCTATATCAGTTTCCCAAATTATCTAGATTTTCCCAAATGTACTATATCAAATGATTAATCAGTGGAAACAGTGGTAATCATTCATTGAACCCTTTGCTGGAGTCTCTCTCCTGTTCCACTGAACTTCAATTATTCCTGTGGCAGTACTAAGCCTCTTTAAGTGCAGACATATTTGAGTATTAAGCAGTTTATACAAAACCATTCACCTTTTTGTACAACAACAGAGATGGTAGGTAGAACAAAACCCTTTTTTTTTTTAATTTTTTTTTCAACGTTTATTTTATTTTTGGGACAGAGAGAGACAGAGCATGAACGGGGGAGGGGCAGAGAGAGAGGGAGACACAGAATCGGAAACAGGCTCCAGGCTCCGAGCCATCAGCCCAGAGCCTGACGCGGGGCTCGAACTCCCGGACCGCGAGATCGTGACCTGGCTGAAGTCGGACGCTTAACTGACTGCGCCACCCAGGCGCCCCGAACAAAACCCTTTTAATGAAATGTGAGTTAGGTCCCCATGGGCCAAGCAGTCTTTGGCAAGCCACAATCCCTGAACTTTAGTTTGCTTATTTATAAAATGAGGCTACCATCCCTATGCAAATGGTCTTTATTCCAGATGTTTTAAGGAATGTTCACTTGGCACTCTGTACCTGTTGTTAAAAATTGTTTACACATTTTATGAAATGAATTAAAAGGCTACAAAAAATATTCTAAGAAGAACAAATTAGTAAACAATGCATACTTTTGTAATTAAAGTTTCCTCTGACTTAGGAAAGACTGCATGTTCAAGCACACAGATTAAATCTTGAAGAAAAAGGGGAAATTCATTAGAGTGAAAGACCATATGAAGCTGCAAACTATGCGGTCTTCATATTTTCAACCGATTTTCAGGAAATGACTGAGTTTCTCTTGTAATGTTTTGTTTCATCTTGTTATGGTATGTCATAATGCACGATGCACACATCTACCCTGAACCCCCATAGACATTCTTCCCCCCTTTCCCTTCACCTTGGTCCACAAGTGCTTCTTTAACTTCTTTCTCTTGATCAGCCATAATATCCTGACTCTCGGTTGGTGCCTGCTCTTGTTGAGGCTGATTATCACTGGGCTGCTGGGCCTAGGGGTGTGTGTGTGCATGTCTGTGTGTGCACGCGCGCACGCGCACGCAAATAAATAGTTGTGTTGTTAAGACATGCCAACAATATAAATATATATTACAGATTTTTATACCAAATAATAAAAAAGTATAAACCCACACATAAAACACGATTCTATATATTTATTCTTAAAAGTTACTCTTCCGGAGCACCTGGGTGGCTCAGCTGGTTAAGCATCTGACTCTTGATTTCAGCTCAGGTCACGATCTCAAGGTTTGTGAGTTCGAGCCCTGCCTCAGGCTCCTGCTTGGGATTCTCTCTCCCTGTCTCTCTGCCCCTCCCTCCCCCTCTCTCTCAAAAATAAAATAAAAATAAACTTTTTTTTAAACAAAGAAAAATGTCTTTAAACAACAACAACAAAGTTACTCTTCCCACAGAGTGGCTACTCCAAGAAGAGGTAGCCACAAGCACTTTGGAGGCTATTTTAAACTATGTTGGGATGGATATGTACAACCTGTTGTTAGTAAGCATAACAATGGAGTCATAGGGTATATTTCCACAGGGAACACAAGTATGGAATCCTTCTGGTTCAATGTTTCCTACTCCTTATCAGCAGAGAAACTTATATCACTGTATCTGTATGTTTGTACTTCAACAACATTTTCAGAGAACGAAACTGATGGTATAGAAAATATCAAATACCAAAGTACTCACAGCCACAGGTGCAGCTGGCTGGTTAGACTCTCCATTACCCTTTCTTTGTTTAGATTTAGATCTTGTTCTCACACGCCCACTCATATTTCACCCTGAAAGTAGAATATCGGGATTTGAAAAATGTACTCTAAAGGCTAGGTATACCACTTCCAAGGCTAAACGTTTTAATTTTTTTTAATTTGAAAATACTTTCAAAATCAACCTGTGTAAGGATAATGTACATGCTTTTGTCACACCAAATCAACGAGCTGCAAGATCATTTACATCAGCCAAACCGGCAGTCAAATCACCTTAAAGACAGGAATAAAACATGAGCTTTAGTTTCACAGCTAGAGTCCCCATCATAAACAGTGCTGGAAATTTAAATTTGAATTTAAATTTGAGTTTATTTTAAATTACATAAATCAAATAAATTAGAGTTTAAATTGCTGTGGTCACATTCCCATTTACTGGGCCCATTTTACCCCCTTAAATAAGGTTTTCTTGGAACACAGAGAAGGTCTTAATCGTTTGCGTACTGCCTATGGCTGTCTTCCCACTACAAGGGCTCAGGTGTCTAGTTTCGATATTGACCAGTGAGCCGGCTCCTCCCTTGACACCCTGCACAGTGCGATACAAATCTCCGGGACGCAGCTCCAACCTCACACCGTTCCCCGTTTCCAGCCCCACACACCGTTTTTTGTTTTTTGTTTTAAGTAGACTTCACGGCCATCCTGGAGCCCAGGTGGGGCTCGAACTCACCACCCTGAGATCTAGACCTGACCTGAGATCCAGCGTCAGCCACTTTGCCTACTGACCGCACCCCCTCCCCCACCCCCACCCCCACCCCGCCCACAGGCGCCCCTTCCAGACCTGTTCTGTACCGCCTGGCCGGCCTCCCACCCAGGGTCCCACTGAGGACTCACTCTGGCTTCAGTGCTCCGCCAGCAGTTCCAGGTGCTTGCAGGACTCAGATACCTCAAAGAACGCCCCCAAGACCCACCCTGTCTTCATCTCCCCCATCCTCGGCCGCCAGCTGTCCTCACTTGTCCCCGTCCCACCACCACGAGGACGAGGGCCATGACGCCTGTGAGGAGAAGAACGCTAACTCCTAGCAACTTCCTCCTCCGAGGCCACAGACCTACCGTCCCGACCCGCCCGAGGCCCACTGGCACTCTCCTCACAGTCACTCACACTTAAAGTCCTGGAAGGACTGATTTGTGGACCTACCGGTTGTGTTCAGGCAGCGAGAAGGATCAGAGAAGAAGGAACACCACCGCCTAGGCCTCAGCTCTGCTCAGGGAATGCGGGCACAAGGCACATGCCCAGTTGCGCTTGTCGAAAGCAGGCACAAGGCGAGCGCCCAGCAATGGTCTTTCATTGCAATGGGCATGCGCACAGGGTTGGGTGCCTGCAGGGAGGGGTGAGGTTTTCCCGCCTGTGCCTTGGAGGCGAGCTGCCAAGTGATCTCCCGAGGAAAAGAAAAAGGCTTGAAGAGTTGGTTTTTAGACCACCCAATCCCCGTATGCATCCAGCATCTTTGGCGACAGACAGCCCCAGGTACCCTTAGTGAAGTTGGAGTATGTGTCTCAGAAAAAGCGCTGAGACAGAAATACATATTAAGTGTTTTAATCCTATTTTTATACCTGCCTTGATTAATCATTTCCTCCTTTGCTTTAGTTTTCTGTCATCCTTGAATCATTTTGCTCATTCTTATAGAATAAATATATTAACACATGTTTACTTTTTTTGTTCAACTAATATTTTTTATATAGATTAATTTTTTTTTTAATTCAAGGTGGTTAACATACAGTGTAGTATTGGTACCAGGAGTAGAACTCAGTGTTTCACCACTTATATACAACACTCAGTGCTCATCCAAACAAGTGCCCTCCTTAATGCCCGTCACCCATTTAGCCCATCCCACCACCCACCTCCCCTCTAGCAATCCCCAGTTTGTTCTCTGTATTTAAGAGTCTCTTATGCTTTGCCTCCCTCTCTGTTTTTATCTTAGTTTTCCTTTCTTTCCCCTATGTTCATCTGTTAACACCTGTTTAATTTTTTTGCTGGTGCTACTGAACATTTAAATCTCTGCACTGGTGGGGCACCTGTGTGTCTCAATCGGTTAAGCGACCAGTTTGGCTCAGGTCACGATCTCACCGTTTGTGGGTTTGAGCCCCACATCCGGCTCTGAGTAGACGGCTCAGTGCCTGGAGCCTGATTCTGATTCTGTGTCTATCTCTCTCTCTGCCCCTCCCCTGCTTGTGCTCTCTCTCTCTCAGCTCTCTTTCTCAAATATAAATAAACATGAAAAAATATAAATCTCTGAACTGGTAACTGATTTCTCTATATAACTGTGGTCATTTGTTCAGTGTGTATTTTAGAAATATCCATAGATATTGGTCCTAGGATTTAGGCTCAGTCCATGGTCACATAGCATACAGCAGGGGTGACTATGCTCCTCAAATTCTGTACTTCTGAAATATCAGCCAAACAACTTATAAGCAAAGGTGACTTCAACACTTAAAGGGAGAGCAGTACCTGGAGAGAGCCTTAGTAGAGTCTTGGAGGTGGCAGGGCAGGAGAGAGATTTATTCAGATTTTGAAGTCTGGTATACAGCAGGTCGTTCAAATTGGAGGAAGGTGCGATTAGGATTGGGTAAGAATTGTGATAGAATGATTTAGGTTTAGAAGACACAACAGAGCAAATGTTTTAAGACCAAAGCTTCAAAGTTTCTTGTGGTTGAAAATTTCATTTGACATTTTTATCGAAGGGTTAATGGGGTTTTCAGGTAATTTCCGGAATGAACAAGAAGGTATTTGTGACCTTTCTGTTCTTAGGCAAGACATTCCTAGATTAGTGAAGTTATGCTGATGAAACCAGTGGCATATAAACTCTTCTTAATGTAGACAGCTAGTGCAGTTTTCCATTTTTATTACTTTTATATGACCTATCAGTTTTGGGTGGTAGGTAGTATATGGAAGGGAAGGACAGGAAGGGGGCACTAATCAGAAAGTATCTTTTTCTAAGTAAATTAGGATATATTGTTGAAATGACTCTTATATGTTCCCATCTAGTTGGGCTTTCATTTAAAGGAAGTACCTTGAGTGTGGCAAGAGAGGTTTCTCAGCCTCTCTGTCTCTGTTTCCCTAAAAAAGCAACTTGAATAGGAAATGTGTTTCTTCAAAAATATTTTAGAGTGAGAATAGTCATAATCCTCAATGTTTTATTGTATCTTTTATCTTTAAAATCTTCATCAGCAAGGCTATCATTGCCAGATTTTAACTGCTTTTTTTTTCTTTTAAGTCACAAATGTGTGTGTGTGTGTGTGTGCGTGTGTGTGTGTGTGCGTGTGTGTGTGTGTGTGCGTGTGTGCGTGTGTGTGTGCGCGTGTGTGTGTGTGTGTGCGTGTGTGTAGTGCACTGAAGTGGTGCTCAAAGGTTTGGACATAGTGATTTCTGGATTTAGACTTTCTGTGAGCACCTAAATAGCAAACATTCAAATTCCTGCCATCAGATGCCTGGGCAGTTTTGGCACGTGGGCTTTGATGATTCCTGAATTGTTCCAGTCCACTTCAAAGGGCAGACTTCAACCTGGTACAAATATTTAACTTTCTCCCACCATTACTGTTGGAGATAACTGCTGACCGGTTTGTTATAAGGCCCTAATTTGATTCAGAAGAAAGCAAGTTGTGAAGAAGCCCTGGTGACACACGGGAAGCAGCAGCAAGGAGAAAAGACACTGTAGATGCAGGAAGAATTGTGTAGTACGTGACTCCAGGAGTTCTGTCTGAGCTGCTAAGCAAGGAGTTAGAGCTGAGAGTGCCAGCAACTCCTCTACCTGTGGGAATGCTTCAGTTGTCTGTGTGACCAGAGCTTCTCTTATTTCAAGCAGTAGAGCCTAGGAAGAAATTCAAATTTTCACAGGAACAAGGATGAGTGGGGATGGGACAAGTTCTACAGAATCTGGGCAGCTGCCATTTTCCAGTGTACTGTAAACTGCTAGTAAAAGCTCAGATTGCCTGCTAGTTGAGGTCAAAATGGTTATTACTAATCATGTGAAATGCAACTCTCAAGTTGCCTCATAAGATGGGAGCACTGTAGGAGATGGGTACTTTGCTATAGCACAGAGTGCATGACATTCGGCTATCTTCTCATGTCTTCAGACATCAACACTTTGGTTCCAAAGCTTCGATTGCAGAGTGGGACATACGATCCCAATTCATCAGATCTTTAGACTTGGACTGAACTACACTACTGACTTTTCTTGTTTTCTAGTTTGTAGAGAGCAAATCATGGGACTTCTCTCACCCTCATGATCATATAATCCAACTCCTATAATAAATTTCCTCTTCTGAATATCTGTATGTAATCCTGTTGGTTCTGTTTCTCTGGAGAATGGTGACTAATGAAGATTTTGGTGCTGAGAGTGTTTCTAGAGGAATTGAATTTTAAGGATGAGTTTTCTGAATTGATTTTTGGTTTTCTGATAGTGAATGTCTAAGATGATTACATTTAAAAAAGTCAATGGCTCGGGGCGCCTGGGTGGCGCAGTCGGTTAAGCGTCCGACTTCAGCCAGGTCACGATCTCGTGGTCCGGGAGTTCGAGCCCCGCGTCAGGCTCTGGGCTGATGGCTCGGAGCCTGGAGCCTGTTTCCAATTCTGTGTCTCCCTCTCTCTCTCTGCCCCTCCCCCGTTCATGCTCTGTCTCTCTCTGTCCCAAAAATAAATAAACGTTGAAAAAAAAATAAAAAAAAATAAAAAAAATAAAAAAGTCAATGGCTCAATTTCTAGTAGCACTGATAGTCTGTGAACTCTCTATAGCAATACACAAAATATGTGTTTTTGATACTCATAATCAACCACTTATAAGAAGCAAGGATCTATGTGACTCTATATATGATGCTTTTGAACGTGTTTGGAAAACTAAGTAGTATAATGGTATTAGTTGGTTTCTCCTAATGTCCCTGGAAAAAGGAGCAAAAGAAAAAGATGAACTGAAGCATTTGAATTCTGAGTGATAAATGACTTAAGATTTTCTGGTTGTGTCCTGAAGGAGAGCTTTATCTCCTGTAGCTACATGGTTTAAATTGCTGAAAATCAAATGGAGAATTTCATCTCACCCTTGGCTGAATTACAGTACAGTGAAGTCCTAGGCTTTCAGGGCATCACGTGTTAAAAAGAGGGTAACTGGGAGAGAAGAAGGTCCTATAAGCGGAATGGGAACATATGGGAAAGTCCTGCTGAAGCTAGGCACATCGCTCCCCTAAATTCTGATGAGTCTTTCCGGCCAGTGGGAGAGGTTTACCCACCCGCATTGAAATTGGCCTTCCCATCCCCATTGGTAGCGACCCCACTCGCAATAGTATGGCTTTTTCGCCTGTGTCTGAGCCTATGAACCCTGCATTGACTGAGCAAATGGTAAGGGCCTCTCGTGAGGCAGTGACCATGCATTATAATGCTGAGTCTCCTCAGGACTTACTTGCATCACTCTTCTTTGCTTTGGACCTGTACCTAAACTCACATCCCAGGAGGCCCCGAAAGGCGAGATACAAAATGTGACCCATAAGAACTTGTTCAACCCTCCAAAACAACTACTTGAGTTTTAAAATTATATAAGCAGAAATTCAGGGAACATGTGTGGGAATGACCTTAAGCATGGGGGATAATGATGGAAGGAACATCATGTTGGGTCAGGCTGAGTTTATTGATATGAATCACTAAGCAGAGATTCTCCATCAAATGTTGCAGCTCAGGGATGCAGAAAGGGCTCTAATGGTTAGGTTTGTTGTTTGAAACATGGACCAAAAAGTGGCCCACCACAAAGGAAGCGGAAATGCCAGACCTGACTTGGTTTAGTGTAGAGGAAAGGGTTCAAAGGCTTAGGGAGACTGGAATGTTAGAATGTATTTGTCAGTTAAGACCTACTCACCCACACTGGGAAGGTACAGGAGACATATCATTTGGCACTGCTGTAAGAAGAAAAAAAATTGTGTGGGGAGAGCCCAGCATCCCTGAGAAGCTTAGTGATTGCTCTTCCGTGTAGTCCAAACCTTACAGTGAGAACCTGAGCCACTCATTTGGAAAATCTAAATGTATGTATTCACATCCCAAAGTGGCAGTATTTGGATCCTGAGGTGGCAACATCCACGTGGCAGCACTCAATTGCCAAAGGCAAGGTGGTTGTGGTTACTCTAAGAGACAGCAGATTCAAAGCAGCAATCAGAGTAGTCTGACTCCTGCAGACCTATGGTAGTGGCTAGGTAATCATGGTGTTCCTACAAGTGAAATATATAAGAAACCTACAAACTTTTTCTTGATCTCTATAAGCAGAAAGATACTAAGACAAGTGAAGAAATCTCATTCAATCGTAAGAAGAGAGTCTTGAGCCCTCAACCAATTCTCACACTTGCGTTCCTTTTTACATTCTTGGAACACCTTAAAATAAGGGGAGGCTGAGATCCCTTAAGGAAAGAGACTGTCACATGTGAAAGAAACAAAAGAGACTTCACAAAAACAGAGTCAGGAAGCCCCAAAGGGGGGGGCTTTCACACAACACTACTGTCTAATAAACATACCTCACATTCCCCAGCAGGAAGTTTAGTTTACAAACCCTAGCAGGAGGAAGGAAGAATTTCTCTTTGCCCAGAAATAGCCCATCCAATGAAAACCACCACACTCAGGCAAAGAGAAGCTGCAGAAGCCCCTCCCAGCTTCCTCTTTTCTGTTGTAAAAGCAAGCCCCTCTACTATGTTTTCTACACTTGTGCATGGGTTGCCATAGTTTCCTTGTCCAGAATTGCAAGTCCTCTGCTTTTCCTGAAGAAAGTCATCTTGTTGGTAAAATAGCTGGCTCTTTTGCTCTTTTAAGGTCCAACATACACTACTGGAAATTGATGCTCTAAATGCTTCTTCTAGTCTTCCCAAAGGGACCTTTTACTTGGGTAACTATATATTGGGGAAAAGGAAATAATCAGAACTTTTAGGGACTATTGGACACTAGTTCCAAGGTGACACTGATTCCAGGAGACCCACAATGACACTGTGACCATCCAGTCTGAGGAGGGTCTTATTGAGGTCTGGTGATCAATGGAGTTGTAGCTCAGTTCCATTAAACAGTAGGCCCAGTGAGCTCCTGAACCCATCTTGTGTTTACTTTCCCAGTCTGGAATTCATAATTGGAATACATATAGTCAGCTCCTAAGTTTGTAATTGATTTCCTGACCTGTGGAGTGAAGGCTGTTATGGTGGGAAAGGCTGAATGGAAGCTATTATAACTGGTTCTACCTAGGAATAGAGTCAATCTAAAGCAGTGTTTCATACCAGGAGGGACTGCAGAGATGAATACCAGCATCAAGGACTTGAAAAGTACACAATTGGTAATTTTCAACATATCCCTGTACCGGTCTCCTACTTGGCCTATACAGGAGATAGATGGATCTTGGAGAATGAAAGTGGACTATTGTTAGCTGCACCAGGTGTTGAGTCCAACTGAAGCTGCTGTCCCCAGTGTGGTTTCATTGCTTGAGCAAATTAACATATGCGCTGGTACCTGGTATGCAGCTATTGATCTGGAAAATGCCTTTTTCTCCACTTGTGCCCATAAGTCCCACCAGAGGCAGTGGGGCTTTCAGCTGCCAAGGTTCACAATACACCTTCAAAGTCATACCTCAGTGGTATATCAGTATCTGCCTCACGTCATAATTTAGGTCACAGGATCTTGATTACCTTTCCCTTCCACAGTATATCATACCAGACCATTACACAGAGGACACTATGGTGATGTGATGTAGTAAGGGAGAGGTTGTAGTCACTCTAGACTTATTGGTAAGATACTTGTGCGTCAGAGGGTGTGAATTAAATCTGACAAAAACTCAGGGATTTTCTACCGCTGTGAATTTTTTTATTAAAAAAAACATTGTTAATGTTTATTTATTTTTGAGAGAGACAGAGAGACAGAGCACAAGAGGGGGAGGGGCAGAGAGAGATGGAGACATAGAATCCGGGGCAGGCTCCAGGATTTGAGCTGTCAGCACAGAGCCGTGACGTGGGGCTTGAACTCCCGAACTACAAGATCATGACCTGAGCCGAAGTTGGACGCTTAACCGACTGAGCCATCCAGGGGCCCCTTTGGTGAATTTTTTTAGGTGCTGAATGTAATGCTCCATGTTCATGTTGAGATATTCCTTCATTCTCAGATAGTTACTATCCTTTTGATAAACTGCTTTTGGTCTGCTAGTGGGCCTTAGGAGAGACTGAAAACTTGACCATAGATCCACCAAGCTGCCCCGCAACCTGAGCTATCCATCATGAACTGGTGTTTTCTGACCAACCAGCCATAAAGTTGGGTGCGCACAGCTGCACCTTCATGAAATGGGAGTGGTATATATGTGAATCAGAGGGCAGTTTGGGTTGTTGAAAACATTGGAGGTGGTAACTGCCCTTTAGAGGCTGAACATGGCAGGGATACAAACCTTTCCTTCTAGCAACTTAAATAAACTGGATTCCTTATAAATGTGACTTCCTATACATTGAGGGAAGATTGCATATCACTTTGTCTAGAAATGTAGAAAGAACCCTGACTGTCTTGGAAAACACATCAGCGAAGGCAATTCTTTTTTGGCTTTGACTCTGATATGACACACCAGTATTGGCTGACATTCATAGCTGTGCACACCTGGCAGAAGCAAAGTGAGGGAAATGAAACTACACCTACCATACAGATTTTCTTGAGGATATACTATTAATGGATGGGGAAACTTAAGTGTGAGATATTGACAGTGCCATCTGTGATGAGTGAGTTAGCAAAACCAGCTATGCTCATTACCTTACTGCACTGAAATTTTGTTTTCATGTTTATTTCCCTCACCAGACTCTTAACTCCTTCCTGGAAGGTTGGAAACACCCAGCTCATCCTGGTGTCCTCGGGGCAGTGTAGAGGACCTGACACACATTGGAGGCCAGTCCACATTTATGGAATTAAAGTAAACTCTAAAATGTTAGATGACCAAACCCTGTGTCATCATGGTGAGCCAAATGGTCTACAGTCTGCAGAGTGTTGGAGAGAAATGCTACCAGTCTCTCTGTCTTAGAACCCATGCAACAGGGTGAGACCAGCTTACACTGCGGGAATGATCTCAGTTATGCCCTTTAAGAGTCTAGAATTGAGCCTGTATATTAGGATATTCCAGAGAAATAGTACCAATGCGCTGTGTATATTGATATGAATATATATATATATATATATATATATATAATTTGTCTATTTCTAGACAAGGTGATATGCAATATATATATATATATATATACACACACACACAGTCTGTACAGTCTGTGTGTGTATATATATATATATATACAGACACACACACAAATATATATTTTTTAAATTTAAATATATTTTATTATTTTTGTGTTTATTTATTTACTTTGAGAGAGAGGTGGGGACAGGGGCAGAGAGAGCGGGAAAACGAGAATCCTAAGCAGGCCACTGGCTATCAGCGCAGAGTCCAACTTGGAGTTTGATTGCACAAACTGTGAGATCATGCATGACCTGAGCCGAAATCAAGAGTCGGACGCTTAACTGACCTAGACACCCATGCTTCCCTAAAATTTAAATTTAAAAGAGAAATTTAGGGGCATCTGGGTGGCTTAGTCGACTGACCATTCAACTCTTGATTTTGGCTCAGGTCATGATCCCAAGGTCGTGAAATCAAGCCCCACAGCGTGTTCCACACTGAGCATGGAACCTTCTTGGGATTCCCTTTCTGTCTCTCCCACTGCCCCTCTCCCCTGCTTGCACATTGTCTCTCTGTGTCTCTCTCCCTCTCTCTCAAAAATAAAATGAAAGAGAAATTTCAATTTTAGATTTAAGAAAGTTAATTTCATCTGAAAAGTAGCTTCATGACAACATCCAGAATAGGGTTCGTATACGTATGTGTGGAGCATGGCCTAGCCAAATGGACGCATAAAATTAACCATTACAGCTAGCTAAACAAATCCCATTAATTACAAAAGGCTACTTTAGAAATGCAAGTGCATGTCTCTAAGTTTCTTTCTTTTTTTTTTTTTAATTTTTTTTTCAACGTTTATTTATTCTTTTTGGGACAGAGAGAGACAGAGCATGAACGGGGGAGGGGCAGAGAGAGAGGGAGACACAGAATCGGAAACAGGCTCCAGGCTCTGAGCCATCAGCCTGACGCGGGGCTCGAACTCCCGGACCACGAGATCGTGACCTGGCTGAAGTCGGACGCTTAACCGACTGCGCCACCCAGGCGCCCCTGTAAGTTTCTTAATAAACTTTTTTTTTTTTTTTGTGAATGAACCTCTTATAGCTGGTCCATCATTATTCAAAAAAGCATACTCTGGTCAGGAAGTGGAAGCTCACCTGAAAGCCTTCCAGGATGAGGCAGTTTTGGGCAAGTCAGGGCACACACACAGGAAATGTAGTTCCACAGTTCACAGATGATATTCCTGAGGCAGTGTTTAAAATTTTTAGAGAGCCAAGAGCTGGACATACATGAATCATGCAGTTCAGGTCACTGGGGCCTCCATGTGGCCTTCCACCAGGGGACCCTCCCCTCTAGGACTCCTAGCCCAGTTAGAATAATCATTTGAGCCCTTGGTTTCAGAGGAGCTGTGGGAAACAGTCAGTTCCAAGCAGTTTTATCTGCCCATGATCCTAGACCATCTACTTTCTGAGGGTGGAAGACATGTGGAGGTGCTCTGTGTGCAAGTCCAGGAGCTGAGACCACACGTGTTCTCCCACAGTCAGAGTTCTGGCAGGCGTGGCTGGAGCCTCTGCAGTCTGTTTACACTGAAAGTGCTCACAGCAGATCGGAAAGGCTGCACTGGGAATATTTCTTCAGGAAGAGATGTTTTCAAGAATCATTTTGTAAAACAGAGGTCATTAACATCCTTGCTTTCTGCCTTTGCTTCTCCCCAGTTGCCATATTTTATACTTTCTTTATTGTTAGAAAATCAGTGTGGCTTATCCTGAAATCAATATTCTACATCTCTTTAATTATCTCCTACTTCCCTCCAGACAATTTGAATGAAAAAGGTTATATGAAAGAGGGACAAAAGCATTTTTATACAAATGCTTTTTTATAAAACTCAACCAGAAAGACCCATTATGTTCAGGAATTGATATAGATAGAATCCTAGTTTGAATACCAATTTCAGTGAGTATACATAACTTCATGGCCCCCTTGTCTCTAGCATTTATTTAGTGAATAAGCTATAGAAGATTAATCGATTGCTGGAGACATCTGCATTGAATGAACAAACTTCCTTACTAAGAAGTGTGCAGCAAGAAAAAGGTGAGGGAAATAGGGACAGGCCAATCAGTCCATTGTTGCAAACTGCTGTTAATCTGGGAAGTGGAACCCAAGTCAATAGCAGTGAGATATCCCGATCTGTCAGGAGTGGATGGAGGGTCTCACACACAGTGATGTGTCCTCCCCCATCTTGTAGCTTTTGGCAAGAATCAAAAATTAGGAATGCAACTAACGTCTGCCTCAGCTTGATTTTAGATGCTTCCATCGGAAAACGAACCCTTTTCCTTGTGCGGTGACTTGGGCAGTTCAGGAAGTTCTGTGATGTTTCCCTAGCTTTTGGGCTCACGGATGGGTGTCTTAAATCTGCAACAGTCCTAGAGTCTCAGTCATGTTCACTCAGCCTGTGCCTGCTTTCTTGAGCAGTACAGCTCTTGCTCAGGCTGAAAGAGCCCACAACAGGTGGAACTATGGAATATGGTACAATTGTACTATGGTACAATGACTGCCTCTGCTTACTGCCTAGAGAGTGTTTTCAAGCTGTAGCACATTGGATCCAGATGGATCCAATGAACTCCATAGTTGGAAGATAGAACTTAGTTTCTGAGGAAATCAAGGCCAGGGGAGTTCAAATGATACCAGAGAGGAGAAAGCTGCAATGAGAGAGAACCCCAAGGTTTCAAATGGTCTCCCTCATATATTCAGTGTATGCATGTGACCCCAGGGAAAGTACCATCTGAAAGGACTGGAGGGAACAGTGCCTAGTGCTTATGATGAAGTTTTTGGGGTGATAGCAGGGTTCATGGGGTGTGGAGCCGACGGCCAAGAAAGAATTCTTGAAGATGTCTTCGGTGCAAAAAGGTGATTTTGTTAAAGCATGGGGACAGAACAGATGGGCAGAAAGAGCTGCACTGGGGTTGTGAAGAGTGGCTCCTTATATACTGTGAAGTTGGGGGAGGTAAAGTCAAAAGGGAGACCTCCAGAGGGACTTTGACATGCCTAAGATATTGAGGGCTTGCTATTGTCAAGCTAAGGTTGTTTTCCCTCTAGTAAGGCATTAGCATTACGATGACAGGGGGTTCCTGAAGAAATGTTATACTCTGTATTTGCCTCAAGTATTTGTCAACGGGCTGCAGGTTATAAGGAAATTTAATTTTACCTGCCATTTCCTTCTTGCCTTTGTTCCCCACATCACTATGGAGGGGTGATATTGGGTTTCCAGGAAACTGAGTCTATAGATTTCTGGAGGTTACGCTATTGATAAGAATGCCTTTTTCTTGTAATTTACTAAGATATTGTAAACTGATGGAGACTCATGTCCTGTATGACTGTGATCTCTGTCAGTTGGCCATTTGTTTTCTTTCCTTTCCTTTGTCCTTGGGCAGCCAGGAGTGCCTGAGCAATATCACACACACACCACCTGGGGAGGGGGCTGGTTTGTATTTTGCCCTCAGCCTGCCTTATGCTCCCTCATCACTTAGACTTGGGTGGTAATAGTGCCCGTTGAAATCAGTCACACTGAAAAACCTAGGGATTCATGGGTCCTTGGTTAATACTCAAAAGAGTCTTTTGTCAGTAATGGGGAGTAAGTAGCTCTAGACTTAGTGTTGCTCCAGCTCACCAAGCAAATCATAAATGGGACATCCTAAGTGGTCAAGTTGTTTCCAAGTTATTTAATGTGTACTGAAAAGGTTACTGAATATTTATAGACATACAAAATATCCCACATTAAACAAGGTAAAACTTGCAGTCAGATGTCCAATCAAAATTTAGCAGGCATGTAAATAAGGAGGACTATATATGACCTGTAATAAGAATTAAATGAATCCATTGAAATTGATCCAGAACTGACACAAATGTTAGAAATAGCACACAAGGACATGACATAGTTATACATAAAGGTATTTCAAATGTTCAAAAAGTTAAGCAAGCACATGGAAAATATTTTAGAAAATGTAAATTGAACTAGAGATGAAACTACAATGTGAAAGATATAAAAATACATTGGATGGGATTAATAGCAGATTGGGAATTGCAGTAAATAATTACTGAACTACAGGCCCTAGCAATAGAACTTATCCCAAATGAAACGCAGAGAGAAAAGATAGTAATTTAAACCATTAAGAGAGCATCAGTGAGTCCTTGGGACAATTTTATGCTGCCTTATAAATGTGTAAGTGGAGTTCTAGGAGGGTGGAGCAAGAGGAGGGGACAGATAAAATGTTTGAAGGAACAGTGTCCAAATGTTTTTCCAAATTTGAGTACATTATAATGTCACGTATCCAAGAAGGTTAAAAAAGCCCTAAAAGCCCTAAGCACAAGTAATAAAAAAGGAAATTACACCAAGGCACATTATAATCAAATTGTTCAAAACCAGTGATAAATAGAAAATCTTAAAAGTAGCCACAGAAGGGGCGCCTGGGTGGCTTAGTCAGTTGGGCATCCGACTTCGGCTCAAGTCATGCATGATCTCACGGTTCATGGCTTCGAGCACCACATTGGGCTCTGTGCTGACAGCTCAGAGCCTGGAGCCTGCTTCGGATTCTGTGTCTCCCTCTCTCTCTCTCTGCCCCTCCCCCGCTCATACTCTGTCTCTCGTGCTCTCACAAAAATAAACAAAAATGTTTAAAAAAAACAACCACAGGAACAAGATTTGTCAATTACAGAGAAGAGTTTTTTTTTTTCCTTGTGATGAGGGAGCATAAGGCAGGCTGAGCGCAAAATATATGATGAAATTTTGGCGTGATGGGGGGGTTCATGGGATCTGGAGCCGATGGCCAAGAAAGAATTCTTGAAGCCATCTTTGGTGCAAAAAGGTGATTTTAGTAAAGCATGGGGACAGGACCCATGGGCAGGAAGAGCTGCACTGGGGTCCTGATGCATAGCTCATTACATACCTTCAGATTGGGAGGAGGTCAGGGATAAAGTCTAAGGAATTTTGGAAGCAAGGTTTCCAGGACCTTGAGGGGTAGCTGTTGCTAGGGAAATGCCATTTATGACTGTTTCATAAAACCTCAGTCATAAGACCCTTCAGATGTATATCAGGGGCCATAAGCTGGGAGTATGATTGCCAGCATATACCTTGGGGCAGTTGAGATGGAAGGAAGTTGACTTACAGGATCCTTGAAGTTGGGATAATGTTAAGCTAAGGTTCTCTTTTGCCCCCAGCAAAGTGTCATCCTTGAGGCAGTGGAGCTCCTAGAGAGAGGTCACTCAGTCCTGTTTCAAGGACACGTCAATGGGCTGTAGGCAGTAAGGGAATGTAATTTTTCATTTGCCTTACTTTCCCACATTACCATGGCAAGCACTTAAACCCCTCTCCTTTGTTCTTGGGTAGCCAAGGCCAGGAGTGTCCAAGGGATATCACACATATTCTACCTGGGGGGGGGGGGTTGGTGGTGCCAGCCTGTATTTTGCCCTCAGCCTGCCTTATGCTCCCTCATCATATCCTCCCTGAACAATTTTGACCGTTAAATCTTTAAGGTTGCTGAAGGTGGAAGGTCTCGTCTTCTGTAGCATCTTCCTGCTGACTAGGGACATAGAGTTGTCCCTGCATATATCGGTCAATATTGGTCAGTCAGGGAACATATAGGGGAGTTACAAAAGACAGAGGCAGCTGAATCCAACTGGGCAACATGTATGAACCTCCTTGAGTAGAAAGGATCATCTGTTGGCTTGAAGTTATTGCAGTCATGGAGGTTTGGTACCAGGCAGAGAGACATGGGAGAAAACAGCAAAACATAATTAGAATAACTAGAAAGATTAGCCCAAATGGAAGTCCTTTGGTAGCTGACAAAAATCCTCCAGTCCGGGAGTTTAACCAATCATTAAAGGAAAGAGAGAGATTGTTTAAAGCGCCAATTTGAGTATTCATGTCAGTTAGAAATCCAGAAATATTTTTGTGGTAATCTGGAATGGATACACAGCAGTTTGTTTTTATGAGAGCTTAAGTTCCACCCTGTGCAGCAGTTAAAACATCTAATGCCAGTCTATTTTGTAAGACTGTTTTATGCATTTGAGTTATTTTAGTATTTAACAATATAATGTTATGTTGAGAGTCATTTAAGGCCTTAACTGTGTAACAGGTGGTGTATAGCCATCACATAGACTCTGTTTTGTTCAGTAAGCAATCAGGTAATTAATAAGACATACTTTTATGGAATCAAGAAAAATAGAGGTTAATGGTTAGAGCAAATTACAAACCTAGTGTCTACCAGTGCTGCCAGTGAGGTTTTTAGATGTCAGGCTTGAAGCATCCTCAGATGAGAGTGGGAACAGGCAGCAGGAGTCAGATTGGTCTTCCTGGTTTGTAACTCAAATGTCTGTGGTGGTCCGTTTGAATGGCCCATTGTAAGAAGGCCCATTGTAAGAAGAAACTGGGAAAAGAGAATGAAAAAGAAAGTTGCAACCAACATAAAAGAAGTTTGAGGCCTTCCACAGGTTCACAGGAATAAGAAGGCATATTAGTTTGCTCACTGATTTTCTGTAAAGGGAGTACAGGTTTTATTTAGATACAGGAGCCCATGAAGAATTCCCCTCTAACTTAACTGCAGTGGGAGTACATAATATGACCCGGTAGGAGCCCTTTTATTTTGGAATTAAATCCCCTGCTGTGTTAGACTTTCCATCCTTTGAATAAACCAGGTCTTTTGGGTTTATATGGGGTGGGTTTCTAGTCATTGTCAGGTCAAGTTTAGGGAGGACATGGCTTGCATATTTAGAGATTTATTAATTAACACAGCTTCAGGTGAATACTAAAGCACTATAGTCTTTATCTATTGATAGGTCTACAGTGAGAAGGTCTTTGCATACAATTGTTGGGCGAATCCATCCCATTCTCCAGTTGTTTAAATAATACACCCATGGGGTTATTATTCCCAGAGAATAACAAGCAAGAAGATTGTCCATACCTGTGCTATTGTAACAATTTTTCTGAAGTTTACCTCAAGTTGTCTAGTTTAGGCAAACAACAAACATTTAAAGATAATCAGAACTAGAATTTAACATTCATAAAGATGTGTCATTGAAACATAGTTTTTCTCTCTAAAAACCTTCATTTCCAGAGATAGCCAAATGAAGAATAATGCATTTGTAGAACAAGTCCAGTTTTAACAAACTTGGCCTAATTATTTACATAAGTTCAGCAAGAATAGTGATTGATCATATATATCTTTAAAATTTTGCTTTGCTGGAACTTTTTTAAGGAATCTAGATTGAACTTTCAGTAGCCTCTCCCGGCCAGAAGCCAAGCCAAGTACTTCCATCAGACATGCCTGCATACCTGTAGAATGGGCAAATTCCTCTTCACGACGTCCCCAAGATATCCTGAGTTTCCTGCATCTGACAGGAAGTGACATTCTTTACTCACCTGGTAAGGCTGCTGGGAACTCTGTAAGCAAGGCATCAGGCCAACATTTCCAAGGGGCTTTATGGCTCCATGTTTCATAAATTCAACCTTGGTTCCTTAGAGCTGTCTGGTCATATCTGAGTCTATGCATGTCACTCTCAAATAGGACATTCCAGTCAAAGCCTTGGCAAAACAACCAGCATTTCTGTAGCAGGATTCTTTTTTTTTTTTTTTAATGTTTATTTATTTTTGAGACACAGAGAGACAGAGCATGAACAGGGGAGGAGCAGAGAGAGAGGGAGACACAGAATCCGAAGCAGGCTCCAGGCTCTGAGCTGTCAGCACAGAGCCTGACGCGGGGCTCGAACTCAGGGACCATGAGATCATGACCTGAGTCGAAGTCGGACACTTAACCAACCAAGCCACCCGGGCACCGCTGTAGCAGGATTCTTGCACAGAGAGTTGTGACACCGAGGCTTTTCTCCAGGAAGCAACTTCATTCATGCCGGAACCACTCAGTTGGGTTCATACCCGAAGAGCTGAGCCCTGAACCACACATGGCGTAGGTTTTTATATATTTTCTTTAAAAAAATTTTTTTTTAATCTGTCTTTATTTTTGAGAGAGAGAGAGAGAGAGAGCGTGAGCAGGGGAGGAACAGAGAGAGAAGGAGACGCAGAATCCGAAGCAGGCTCCAGGCTCAGAGCTGTCAGCACAGAGCCCGACGTGGGGCTTGAACCCACGAACCGTGTGATCATGACCTGAGCTGAAGTCGGACGCCGAACTGACTGAGCCACCCAGGCGCCCCTATGTATTTTCTACTTTGTCTCCCACATATGGTAACACACAAACATGCAGTCTGATTAAATGGTCTCATGTTACAAGGTCGTGAGGGATGTTGTCACATGCCTGTATAACCAGGTTGCCTTGAGGGGTTTTTTTTCTTCTTTCCTTAGGGAGGGGACCCTACCACATTCCCCGCTTTGATGCCTAGATCCCTCTATTTTGGGTCAAGGAGCATCATCTTGGTTTAGAGGTTTATATTTCCATAATACCATTACATGAGCGGCCGTCTTTTTTTTTTTTTTTCAATCATGGCCTCAATGAGACTGAAGACAGACAGTACAACCAGGGGAGCCCTAAGCAAGGTAGGATTAAGCAACCTCCCAGAATTAGGAGGATAATTTTTATGAGAGTTTTGAATCCCCCCAAAATTGAAAACCATCCTCCAAATAACTTCCCAGGGTTTTAACCATTCCAGGTCTGGACGGGGACATGAGTAATCCTTTTCATTTGATTTGTGATCTCCTCTATGACTTTTTTCTCATTATTTATCTGTAGGCAGCAGTTGCTCAGCTTAAACTGTTTACAAACTTTTCCCTCAGAAGCAAGCAGGTAATCTAAGGCCAAGTGATTTTGATAGATAGCATTGCTCATTTTGGTTTGCTGCTTGGCTAGTAAGTGAAAAGCTCTGGCAGTTTTATTGGTTATAATTTTTATAACTGTTTGTAATCTGATTATGTGGTTTAGCATGTAAGTGGGAGTGTGGTAGTCCCAGGACCTATCCTCTGCCCAACTGGCAGGGCCATAATATTGGGCTATATGCTGGGGAGGCCATTTATTGTCTTTTAATTGACAATTTGTAAGGCATGCCATTTCCTTTGTGTGTCCATACACAAAGGACTCCCAAATGTTTTCCTCTGGCAAGTGGGAGCAGAAAGAAACATGGACGAATACTTCCCAGCATACATGACCCTGACCAGACTACCAGACTGAGGGAAGTACTATATAGGCTGTCGCTTCACGTATCTACTATAGTCCATCTGGGGCCCGCCATTTGATGGCTGCGTTGACATTGTCTCAGGCCTCTTGGAGGTGAGAGAAGTTAGACAAGGGGTGGGAATCTGACTCAAGGTGGTCTCGGGTCCCCCACCATTGGGTTTTCTGGGCAGTTGAGTTATAAAATCTTTGGCCTAGGCATGTTAAGTTTTTAACAGAGACAACGATGAACTTTTTCCCCGCCAGGCAAGGCAGTTTTTTCCAATAATTGAACTTTTGAGGAGCCAAACCCCAGTAATAGGACTGGGGAATTTTGTTTTACTATAAGGTTTGTGGGGATCTAACTTTCTAGTCTCTCATGGCCATTGTTTTCCCATGTTGGTACCAATGAAGCATCTTATCCACAAAAGGAAGGTGAGTGCTAACAGAAACCTCTCATCACATTCCCAGGTGGCCAGGGTGGCCTCGGCCAATCCTATGACAAAGAGTAGAGCAAGAATCACAATGACAGTGAGAAATAAGGTGTGACAGTACATCGCAGTAAGGAAACAGATATAGAAAATAAGGGTAGTCTTGTTTTATTGGACTGTCGATTCCTCAAGCTTCTGCCCTGCGTAGATTAGTCAGCTTCTGGAGTGACTGAAGCAGGGCTGCAGTCTCCTGGAGCCTCTGGAGCTGCAGATTGCTTCTCCCGTGTGGTCAGTTTGCACAGCATTGATGGATCAGGGATGCACTCCCAGTTTCGAGATGCCAGCTTCACTCTGCTGCAGTGAATCCAGGGACCTACCTCGGTTACCTTTACTGGAGTAGGGGTGGACAAGACGCAGTGAACAGGCACTTCCAGAGGGGTTTTAGGGATTGGACATTCCATTCCTTTACCCATATAGCATCTCCTGATTTAAAGGGGTGTGCGTCTGTGGTCAGACTCACAGGTAATCGCTCCCTAGCCCAGTGGTGTAAGGTGGTTAGGGTAGAGCCAGGGGTCTGCATCTCTTGCCTTAGGGTTAGATTGCTTATCTCATTTAGATGCCCCCTTATGCCCTTGATAATGGGGAGGGTGCCCATAAAGGATTTTATAAGGGGAGAACCCCATCTGCTTCTTTAGCCACCCACTTGCAGCTGCAGTCTGCCTCCCTGAAGGTCCCTTATCTCTCCCTGCCTAATGTTAACCCTTTCCCTATTTATTTCTTCCTCTGGAATAGGGCCCCTAACTGCCATTAGGGAATAGGGACAATGACTGTACTGGCTTCTTCAGGCTGATAAGGGACGGTGTAGGGGTACGGCAGTTAGAGTCTACCCAAGGGTCTGTTAAGTGGCCCACAGTATAGTTTTACAGGAAGGCTGGCAGGCATGAGGTGGCATAAACATTAGCAGACACAAACAGAAAAAGCACAAAGTAAGGATTATACTGACCAACAAGATGGCATCTTAAGATAATGTCCCCAATTTCCAAACCTGTCAAACAATCTACGAGAGACCCTGACGTTGTTTACAACATACATCAGGGAATCTCTCATAACCCAGGTGACAGAGGAGCAGGAACAGTAAGTAATTAATGGTGGCTCTATTTTTTAAGAGGTTGGCCCTAACTTAATTTAAAAAAAATTTTTTTAAGCATGTAATGCTTGTGAGGTGTTATTTAGAGTTTTGCTGAGTATAAGCAGACAGTTTGCTTTATTCTGAGGTGTAAAACTTTTCCAAGAGCCAGGAGTTCTACTAGAGAAAGAGTCAAGGCAGCCATGTACCATTATTTAAAAAAAGATTTGGGGTGCCTGGTGGCTCAGTCGGTTGAGTGTCCGACTTTGACTCAGGTCATGATCTCACAGCTCGTGAGTCCGAGCCCCACGTTGGGCTCTGTGCTGACAGCTCAGAGCCTGGAGTCTGCTTCAGATTCTGTGTCCCTCTCTCACTGTGCCCCTTCCTTGCTCATGCTCTGTCTCTGTCTGTCTCTCAAGAATAAATAAAAAACATTAAAAAATAAAAATAAATAAAAAAGATTTTTTTAATGTTTATTTATTTTGAAGGAGAGAGAGAGAGAGAGAGAGAGAGAGAATTAACGGGGGAGGGGCAGAGAGAGAGGGGGAGACACAGAATCCTAAGTGGGTTCCAGGCTCTGAGCTGTCAGCACAAAGCCCGACATGGGGCTCAAACTCACGAGCTGTGAGATCATGACCTCAGCCAAAGTCAGACCCTTAACCGACTAAGCCACCCAGGCGCCCCAGCCATTTACCACTATTAATTTCCAAATTTGTAGGTATGCCAAACCCTGGTATTATTTTATAAAGAAGAACATTTATTGCTTTTTGTGTCTTTTCTGTTTTGTAGGGGAAGGCCTTTACTCAATTAAAGTATCAACCCATACCAACAGATGTTGGAATTCCTTTGACCTTGGCATATGAGTGAAACCTAATTGTCAGTCTTTCCTAGATAGCCTCCAGTTCCTTGATTGCCTGGGAGAGCAAATTTGTGGTTTAGAGGATTGTTTCTAAGACATACATCATAGGCTGATACCACTTGCTGAACTGTCCTTGACAAAATTTTATTTTTTAGTAAACATCCGTTGGGCCATTTCATAAGTTTTGTCCCTCCCTAAATGAAAGGCCTTATGCTGGGGCACCTGGGTGGCTCAGTCAGTTGAGCGTCCGACTTCGGCTCAGGTCATGATCTCATGACCTCATGATCTCATGACTCACAGTCTGTGAGTTCGAACCCCACGTCGGGCTCTGTGCTGACAGCTCAGAGCCTGGAGCCTGTTTCAGATTCTGTGTCTCCATCCCTCTCTGAACCTCCCCCGTTCATGCTCTCTCTCTCTGTCTCAAAAATCAATAAAGGTTAAAAACTTTTTTTAAAGAAAGGCCTTATGCTATGTTTTAATGATCTTATACCTCTGTGAGCTTGGTAATAGTAATTGCCCTGCTCTGTTTGTAACCATTCCAAGGGCTGGAGACAGTGTCTAGAAGTCAGGCCCTAGTTTATTTTCTTGGGAGAGTAAGTGGAATTGAGTCTCCTTTAATAATTGAAATAGCAGGCAAATTATTTTCCTGAACCCTGGTATCCACAGCCTACAATATCCAGTAATTCCCAAAAACCTACACAATTGCTTATTTGTTCTGGACTTAGTAGTACTATAGTCTCTAATTCAGTTATAGTGTCCTTTCCTAGCAAGGGAGTAAGACTCTCTGGCATTATCAGGAAAGAATGAGAAAAAAATTAGTTTTTCCCATATGTATCCCAGGGACTGAGAGAAAAATTTTAGCTATAAATTTTCTGGAGATGGCTCTAATAGTCATGCTGCGTTTGGATAGTTGTCCTGGAATGGAAAGGAGGACAGAAAAGGTAGCTCTGGTGTCAAGAAGCAAATCAGGGGTGCCTGGGTGGCTCAGTCAGTTGAGCGTCTGACTTTGGCTCAGGTCATGATCTCACGGTTCATGAGTTTGAGCCCCGCATCGGGCTCTGTGCTGACAGCTCGGAGCCTGGAGCCCGCTTCAGATTCTGTGGCTCCCTCTCTCTCTGCCCCATCCCCACTCATGCTCTGCCTCTCTCTGTCTTAAAAATAAATAAAACATTTAAAAAAAATTTTTTAATGGCACTTGGTGCCAGGACCTTAGGAAGTTCGGTCTCACATAATACACATGGCCACAACTAAGGCCTCAGATTTTTTTAAGCCTCCTTTTCTGTTTTTTTTTTATTCTTCTCTTCATTTGGTTGTAATATACCCAATCGGCGGCTTGTAAGAGCTCCTCCAGGGTCCCTTCCAGGCCAACAGCCATTTTTTTGCAGTTTTCTCCAAATATCTGGGGCCAATCAAGTGACAAATTTATCCTTTAAAATCGTCTCAGCCTCAGGGGTGTTAGGGGATATAGCCATATATTTAATGAGAGCCTCCCTTAACCTTTCCAGGAAGGCCACCAAGGTTTTATTTTGTGTCTTTAAGATAGTGGCTAATTTAGCGTAATTTAAAGGTTTAACCTTAGACCTCCTGACCATATACAAAATTTCTTTCTAAAGATTTTCCTTCACAAACCTTTTACAACTTTCCTTTGCTTTTAGATTTTGACCTAAGCCCCTCTCCCCACCCCCGTTTTTTTCAAACAACCAGTCTCATTTAGGACAAAATTAACTTTTTTTTACCTTTAACAAAAAACATGTTTGCATTCCCTATGTATTTTTTTATATATCTACTTTTTCTCATGCAGAGTTGCTTTCCTTATTTTCATTAGTCTTAACTACATTTAGCAGAATTTTAACTCTTAGAAACCTTAGTCTCCAGTGAAAACTAAGTAGTAACCAATTGTGAATTATTACATCAGAATTTCTTAGATGGCAAATTTATGAATCAATTAAGCACAAAGCATATATTCCAACAGATCCAAATATCTTTAGTTTTTCTGCAACAAGTCAAAAGCACAAACCTACATCTAGTAATTAGTGCTTTAGCCTCTTATCTCATTAGATATCCAATGAATTTAATCCCAAATTATCATGCAAGCAAAAACTTTGACATTATAGGTTACCAAAGACTTTGAAAGCTATCTTAACAATTACCCATGAAAACTATGAGACAAAGTTAACCATTACTTTAAGTCATCCCTTTGCTAACAAATTGGAACAGAGATAACACGAGCTTATTTGACCTTTAGCAAATCTAGGTAGAATAAGTTTTTGTTTTCATTTAATTTGATAAACATTGTCTATCTCAAACCAACAAACTTAAATCAGTTTAAACACTGAATAGGTTTTACTTGGGTCCACTTAAGACAATTTGTTCCCCATGGTTAAGTTTTACCTGGAATGTTGGTGGGGAAATCTGAAATCAGTGGCCTTCACTGCTTGACATGTAGGGTGGGAGGAGGACCTGATGGTGCCTGAGGCATTGAGGAGCCAGGTGGTGCAGAAATAGGAGGGGCGGGGGCAGGGGAAGGGAAGGCAGAAGAGACAAGGTGCCAGCAGAAGGCAGAGAAAGAATTTCCAGTTTTAAATCTTGTCAGCTCAGACAGAGGAGCAGACTCCAGGTTTCTTTTGTTTTGTTTTGTTTTCCACCAGTGGAATTGGGCAGTCAATGTCAATTCAGAGAAGACGGAATTCCTCCCAAAGGGAGTTTTGGCAGCTGCTTGGGAATATTCCTTAATGTTCACATTCTGAGGTAGAGTAACTAGAGACAGTTGGCTCTAATTTTCATAGTCATTGACTCAGGAAATGAATGAGAGACAAGTCCCCACACACAGACATACAGGGACTCCAACCCATTGCCCTACATTCAGCACTCTGGAGTTGCGGCTTTGCTCCTCCTCCCTTGTGGAACTACTAGGGCAACTCTGGGAGGAGATCCAGATCCCCTTCTGCCTCTTAGAGGCAGGTCTGCCAAAACAAACCCAGGTTCTTACCCGTAGGATGGGCGGTGCTCTCTGAGCTGGTTCCTGGGCCTGGTTCCACTGGTGCACACGGGGTCCTCACCCCAACACGCTGGGAAGGCTAGTCTCCTGTAGATTAAGCAGTCCGCTGAGGCTAGGAAAGGTTGCCTCTCCAGGTGCTCCGGTACTCCGAGGTTCATATCCCTGGTGGCAAAGGAGGTGGAAATACACCATCTCCGAATCCCAGATGTGAGCCCCCAAGCAATGTAGCAGGATTCTCACACAGATAGTCATGACACCAAGGCTTTTCTTTCCAGGAAGCAACTTTATTCCTGCCGGCACTGCTCAGTTGGGTTCATACCCGAAGAACTGAGCCCTGAATGCCACATGGCATAGTTTTTTTTAATACACTTCCTACTTCTTGGTCTCCCATATGTGGTAACACATAAACATTGCAGTCTAATTAAGTGGTCTCGCGTTACAAGGTCATGAGGGATGTTGTCACCTACATTTAACCAGGTTGCCTTGCCATTTGTCTGGTTTTTTTCCTTCCCTGAGGGAGGGGACCCTATCTCATTTCCAATGGTGTCCTGTTACAAGGAGAAGATTCTTATTGAACTAATGCAAACGATTTTAATTGCCATGAAAGAAAGAATACTCACTGAGAGTGTTTGAATTTCAAACGGTTTAGGTAGAAAGAAAAGTTAAACGCTTCAGTTTACAAATGAATGCTTTATGACATCTCTGTATATTATAGATATCTTAAGAGAAAGTTTCCTTAATCTGGAAGAGCAAACATTAGAGAACCAGCAGTATTTTGAACAAGAGTTACAAAAACTCTAATCTTCCTCAGTTTATTTAGTCCCATGTTCCTAATTCTCGTTCAGTTTGAATATAGCTTTTTAGTTCTGGAAATCCTTACCCATCTTAGTATTAATATTAAAGTACTAATCTTACGATTCATCTTTAGGACAAATATCTGTATTTGCCCTAAAAGTCCTTTTTATGAATCTCCTTGAAGATGAAATATGTTTTGTGAGAGAATAAGGACAATTATAAATGACAAAATCTCAGAAATGGACATTGTTAAAGATCTGATGAGAGTTCATCATGATGCAATTAGCCAGGGAACTCAGTTATTTATGTGACACATAACACTTGAATAATCAGAATATCAAGTGAGGACCTTATACCAAAACATTAAAACTTTAGGAATTGTGTATATATTTGAGCAGTTATAATATTTACCCATGCAATACAACCTAAGGTTTACCATTATTTGACAGTGTTTTTCCAAGTAACTTAGCATACCAAATAAAAAGTCCTAATTGGTCAAAAAGACTTCATTTACAATTTAAGTCTTGGGAAAGTTTGTTAAAAACTTAGAAAGTTATGAAGCACATCCTAAATAGGATTACAGATCATTACAAATCTTAAAACTTTAAATTATTTGCTCAACCAAGGTGGCAATAAGAGATCCTAAAGCAAATGTGTAGCATCATACAGTTGTTAGCAAAACCTAGCTCCTTTGACATTGAGAAGTTTTAACTTTAAGTAACCAAAGACCTGATAAAGAAGAACCTAAAGCTTTAGTTTTCCCAACAGACAAAAGAGAAAAAAACAAAAACCTCTGTTTCAAAAGCAGATAACTCTTATGTTTAGTAATCATTGCTTTAGCACTCCATCATTTTTGGAAAAAACCTAGATGTCCAGTGAATTTAATCTCATTTGTCATGCAAACGTTAAAGAGAACTTTAAAGTTTCAGGTTACCAAAGACTTTGAAAGCTATCTTAACAATTACCCATGAAAACTTTGAGATAGGCAAATTTAACCATTACTTTAAGTCATCTTTTTTTAATTTAATTTTTTTTTAAAATTTACATCCAAATTAGTTAGCATAGAGTGCAACAATGATTTCAGGAGTAGATTCTTTAGCGCCCCTTACCCATTTAGCCCATGCCCCCCTCCCAAAACCCCTCCCATAACCCTCAGTTTGTTCTCCATATTTATGAGTCTCTTCTGTTTTGTCCCCATCCCTGTTTTTATATTATTTTTGTTTCCCTTCCCTGACGTTCATCTGTTTCGTCTCTTAAAGTCCTCATATGAGTGAAGTCATATGCTTTTGTCTTTCTCTGACTGACTAATTTCACTTAGCATAATACCCTCCAGTTCCATCCACATAGTTGCAAATGGCAAGATTTCATTCTTTTTGATTGCTGAGTAATACTCAATTATATATATATATACAATGTGGTATATATATATATATATATATATATATATACCACATTTTCTTTATCCATTCATCCATCGATGGACATTTGGGCTCTTTCCATACTTTGGCTATTATTGATAGTGCTGCTATAAACATGGGGGTGCATGTGTCCCTTCGAAACAGCACACCTGTATCCCGTGGATAAATGCCTAGTAGTGCAATTGCTGGGTCATAGGGTAGTTCTATTTTTAGTTTTTTGAGGAAGCTCCATACTGTTTTCCAGAGTGGCTGCACCAGCTTGCATTCCCACCAACAACGCAAAAGAGGTCCTCTTTCTCCCCATCCTCGCCAACATCTGTTCTTGCCTGAGTTGTTAATGTTAGCCATTCTGACAGGTGTAAGGTGGTGTCTCATTGTGGTTTTGATTTGTATTTCCCTGTTGATGAGTGATGTTGAGCATTGTTTCATGTGTCGGTTGGCCATCTGGATGTCGTCTTTGGAGAAGTGTCTATTCGTGTCTTTTGTCCATTTCTTCACTGGATTCTTTGTTTTCTGGGTGTTGAGTTTGAGAAGTTCTTTGTAGATTTTGGATACTAACCCTTTACCTGATATGTCATTTGCAAATATCTTCTCCCATTCTGTCGGTTGCCTTTTAGTTTTGCTGATTGTTTCCTTCGTTGTGTAGAAGCTTTTTATTTTGATGAGGTCCCAGTAGTTCATTTTTGCTTTTGTTTCCCTTGCCTCCAGAGACGTGTTGAGTAAGAAATTGCCACGGGCAAGATCAAAGAGGTTTTTGCCTGCTTTCTCTTCGAGGATTTTGATGGCTTCCTGTCTTACATTGAGGTCTTTCATCCACTTTGAGTTTATTTTTGTGTATGGTGTAAGAAAGTGGTCCAGGTTCATTTTTCTGCATGTCGCTGTCCAGTTTTCCCAGCACCACTTGCTGAAGAGAGATACAGTCTTTCTTTTAAAGTCTAGATTGTCTGATATAAGTATGACTACTCTGGCTTTCTTTTGTTGACCATTAGCATGATAGATGGTTCCCCATCCCCTTATTTTCAATCTGAAGGTGTCTTTAGGTCTAAGGTGGGTTTCTTGTAAACAGCATATAGATGGATCTTGTTTTCTTATCCATTCTGTTACCCTATGTCTTTTGACTGGAGCATTGAGTCCATTGACGTTTAGAATATATATATATATATGTATATATATATATATATATATATATGTATATATATACACATTATATATATACACACACATATATATACATACATATATACACATTATATATATATATATATATATATATATATATATATATATTTCATCTTTTCTCCCCTCAGAGAGTCCCCCTTAAAACTCCTTGCAGGGCTGGTTTAGTAGTCACAAACTCCTTTAATTTTTGTTTGTCTGAGAAACTTTTTATCTCTCCTTCTATTTTGAATGACAGCCTTGATGGATAAGGAATTCTTGGCTGCATATTTTTCTGATTCAGCACGTGGAATATATCCTGCCTCTCCTTCCTGGCCTGCCAAGTTTCTGTGGATGGTCTGCTGCAAACCTGATCTGTCTTCCCTTGTAGGTTAGGGACTTTTTCCCCTTGCTGCTTTCATGATTCTCTCCTTGCCTGAGTATTTTGTGAATTTGACTATGATATGCCTTGTTGAAGGTCGGTTTTTGTTGAAACTAATGGGGGACGTCCTCTGTGTTTCCTGGATTTTGATGTCTGTGTCTTTCCCCAGGTTAAGAAAGTTTTCCACTATGATTTGCTCACATCACCCTTCTACCCCTATTTCTCTCTCTTCCTCTTCTGGGACCCCTGTGATTCTGATGTTGTTCCTTTTTAATGAGTCACTGATTTCTCTAATTCTTAAATTGTGCTCTTTTGCCTGAATCTCCCTCTGTTTTTCTGCTTCGTTATTCTCTATAAGTTTGTCCTCTATATCGCTGAGTCTTTGTTCTGCCTCATCCATCCTTGTCGCCCTGGCATGCATCCATGATTGCAGTTCAGTTATAGCATTTTTTTTATTTCATTCTGACTATTTTTTTACTTGTTTTATCTCTGCAGAAAGGGATTCTAATCTGTTTTCGACTCCAGCTGGTATTCTTATTATCATGATTCTAAATTCTGTTTCAGACATCTTGCTTGTATCTGTGTTGGTTAAATCCCTGGCTGTCGTTTCTTCATGCTCTTTCTTTTGGAGTGAACTCCTTCGTTTTGTCATTTTGAAGGGAGAAAAGGAATTAATGAGGTAGAAAGATTAAAATTAAAAAAGTATTAAAATTAAAAAATTAAAAACACGCACACACAAACAAAATTGAATAAATGATGCTAGATCCTAGGTGTGTTTTGGTCTAGGTGTTGAAAGTGCTTTGACAGATTAGAGAAAAAAAAGGGGGTGGGAAGAAATCATTTGAGAATTTAAAAAATGAATACACTGAAGTAGACTAAAATGAA
Source organism: Lynx canadensis (assembly GCF_007474595.2). Taxonomy (NCBI): domain Eukaryota; kingdom Metazoa; phylum Chordata; class Mammalia; order Carnivora; family Felidae; genus Lynx; species Lynx canadensis. The sequence goes on from NC_044321.2 coordinate 44,965,628, forward strand.
ATGATGGGAGTTAGTAGAAAAAAGTTAAGGAAAAATGTTTTTAATAAAAATTAAAAATAAAAATGAATTTTCCCTTTCTGTATTCAAGAAAAAGAAAGGAAAATGAGAAAAGAGAAAAAAACAGAAGGAAATCGTTTGAAAATTTGAAAAAGTGAATACACTGTAGTAGACTAAAATAAAATGATGGAAGTAAAATAGAATTTGAAAAAATTTACCCCAAAATAAAAAATATGGTAAAAAAATTAAAGAAAAATATTTTAATATAAACTGAAAGTAAAAATGAAGTTTTTCTCTCTGTATTCAAGCAAAAGGAAAGAAATGAAAAAGAGAAAAAAAGAAAGAGAAAAAAAGAGGAAATCGTTTGAAAATTTGAAAGAGTGAATACACTGACGTAGACTAAAATAAAATGATGGAAGTAAAATAGAGTTTGAAAAAATTTACACAAACATAAAAATATGGTAAAAAATTTAAAGAAAAATATTTTTAATAAAAAATTGAAAACAAAAATGATTTTTTCTCATTCTGTATTCAAGAAAAAGAAAAGAAGTGAAAAAGAGAAAAAAGAAAGAAAGAAAATTGAATAGATGGACCTAACAGATTGAAATAGGACTGAAATTACTTCGTTTTCCCCTAGAAGTCAGACTATGAAGCGCTTTATAGTCCATAAACTAAGCAGGTGGTGAGACTTACGTTCTTGAAGAGCGAGGTTGGCCCAGTTGGGCGCAGCTCAGTGTAATGGCTTCGTTCTCCACTAGATGGCGCTGCTAGCCTACTGGGGTGGAGTGTTGTGGCACTCGTAGGTGCGCCTGCGCACACGCAGGAGTGGTGAAAATAGTGTCACCCAGCTACCCAGACTCTAGTATCGGAACTCTGTTCTCCCCGGTCAGCAATCATGCACCCATCCTCTGTCTTCAGCTTTCATCCACTCCCCGCTTTTTCACTGTCTGTGACCAAGCCCCAGGCAGTACCTCTCTCCCGAGTTATGTCTCAGTTTGGCTGTTTTCCCCAGCCCCTTACTTCTGAAGGCCTGTGGCTTTGAGCCATTCCGCCCCTTGCAGGAGGGTCCCACCAAGCAATGGCCAAATGTCAGCTGCACCCAGGAACGCCTGCTAGACCCTGATGCTGCCGGTGCCCCAAGACTGCAGCCAGGTGCCAGCCCGCCCCAGAAACAGTTAGCGAGATAGTGTAGCAGCAGCTTTTCAGGGATTATGGAAAATCACAACACACATCTGGCACCAGCCTTCACCCTTAACGACCTTGTTCCAGCACCAGTGAATGTGGCCATTCTCTGGGGTCTGCTGGGACCAGGTGGCTTCAACAGTCTCTACCAAATGTCCTTCCAGCAGTGGAACCACTTTTTCCCGTGTGGCCCGAGGACCTCCTGGACCCCACTCTGTTCCTGGGGATTCGCCCTTCCCACCAGAGCACCACCAGGTATCGAGCTGTGGAGTTGCAGACTTTGTGCTCCCCTTGTTTACAGTCTTAATGGAATTTAAACCTTCTCCTTTCTCCTTTCTCCCTTTTTAGTTTAGTCCCTGTGGCTGTTTCCAATTTTCCACTTTCTCTCCAGCTGCTTTTGAGGAGGGGTGCTTTTCCCACATCCCCCCCCCACCACCACCACGCCATGTCTGTCCTCTCTCTCTCCACCCACAAAAGCACCTCCCTGCAAGCCGTGGCTTCTCACTCCCCAAGTTCACCTCTCCGTGCCACATACCTGCTGAATTCCCTGGTTCAGGTTGTGCAGATTGTTGTGTTAATCCTCCAATCAGTTTTCTAGGTGTGCAGGATGGTTTAGTGTTGGTCTGGCTGTATTTCATGGATGTGAGACACACAAAAAACTTCCATGCTGTTCTGCCATCTTCTATATTTCCCTATATTTCCTTCTATATTTACTCTGCTCAGAAGTGAACTCTCTCCTTCCAGACCTCCTCAGACCTACTAGCAGCCTGGATGGAACCACACCCCGGAAGTCTAAGTCATCTTTCTACTAACAAATAGCAACAGAGGTAAAATGAGCTTATTTGACATTTTGTAAATCTGAGTAGAATAAAAGTTTCATATTTAATGTTGATAAATCTAAAGACAGGTCCAACAAACTTAAATTAGTTTAAACATCAAATGTGTTCCATCTACGTCCACTTAAAAGACAATCAATTCGTTCCCCATTATTAGTTTTTTTTTTTTAACGTTTATTTATTATTGAGAAACAGGGAGAGACAGAGCATGGGCATGGGAAGGGGCTAGACGGGGAGACACAGAATGTGAAGCAGGCTCCAGGCTCCGAGCTGTCAGCACAGAGCCCAACATGGGGCTTGAGCCCACAAACCATGAGATCATGACCTGAGCAAAGTCGGACGCTTAACTGACTGAGCCACCCAGGCACCCCCATCCCCATTATTAGTTTTTACCTGGAACACCAGTGGGAGAATCTGAAGTGGGTGGTCCAAAGTTGTGCTCTTTGCTCCTTGACCTTGGGGGTGGGAGGAAGAGACAGTGGTGCCTGAAGGCACTGAGGATGGTATAGGAACCAGTTATAAAGGCTGCACCCAAGGTGGTGCAGAAACAGGAGGAGGGGGAGGGGAGTGCAGAAGAGGTGAGGTGCCAGCAGAAGGCAGAGAAGGAAAATTTTCTGGTTCTAATCTTGTCAGCTCTGTCAGAGGCACAGGCACCAGTTTTTTGTTCCACCAAAGTGGAATTAGGCAGTGCATGTCAGGCCAGAGAAGACAGGGAACTTCCCCAAAACAAATGGATTTTTGGCAGCTGCTTGAGAATATTCTTTAACGTCTCCTTCCCAAGGTAGACTAACCACAGTTGGTTCCAACTGTAGATGTTAACCAGGGAAATGAATGAGGGAGAAGCCCTCACATCTATTAGGAGGAGGAACAGAGAGAAAGAGTCAGCATCCCCTTTGTCAGGGATGACCTGTGTTTCCTCCAGTAACCTGGGTTCTGTTAGAAGGAGGCCTGTTTAGACAATTATCATCCGATATATCAGGAGGTAGTTTACTGGCCTGGTTACTAACCAAACACCTCTGCAAGAGGCCCCTGGGTCCGGGTAGCCGTGAAGGCCTGGACCTAAGGTACTTCCATCCATTTTCCCTGTTTACTAAGGCCATGCAGTGTTACAGGATCAGTCCTTTCTACATTTTGCAAGCCAAATTGTTTCCAGTGGGTTAAAAAGGCATCCCAAGGGAGAATCCTTGGGGACTGAAGAGGAGTTCTCCGTGCTCCTCCTAGAGAGAAAAGTAGAGAGACAGAAGGCCTATTACCCCTAGAATCCTCCCTGACTCCCAGGTGGCATCCCATGAGCAAGATATGTCAGAGGTTCCTGGTGTCAGAGTAACCTGAAGCATCCCTTGAACAAAATCACTATGACCACCGACCAGCTGACTAAGGGCTCCTGAAGGAGGGATGCTAGCATCCCCCCCACTTTCCCTCTGCATTCTAGACTACGGATGGGTGCCTGGTGTATGAACCAAATCACCTTACCCTGAAAGCTGCGCCCTAAAAGGCCGTTCCTTGAAGAACGTGCCCTGATGGTCATGTCCTGATTACCCAGTCATTGAAGAGCATGCCGCAGAGGCCATGCTTTAGTTTCTTGAAGAACCTGCCATTTTTAACCCATGGAAAACACTAGAAAAGTTTTACAAGGGGGAATTACCCAATTTTGTAATTTAAGTAGTAGTTAGTAGAGGACATTGACAGAAAGCAGCACAGATAGAAATCCATCATGAGCTAAGCGACATTCCAACACATATAGTCTTCATAGCCAACTTCCTTAGGAAATGGTCTCCAGTTGGGTTTTAATTCAATTGGGTACTGGTTTCAGCCAGCTCCCAGTGGAGTTCTCAAGGCCAGAAGCGGCTAGACCAGAGATGTGGAGGGGATCATGTTAGACTAATGAGGAGGAAACCTCACACGGGCGTCTTAAGATTGGCAGCCATCCTGGTGACTCAGGTGGCCATCCTGTGCCCTAGACAGACACGTTTGTATAAGGAAAGGGATAAAGACAGGGCATAAAGTTTCTGGATCTTATCACCATTCCAGCCAGGGTACTAACTTCCAGCCAAAAGGCAGGCTTTCTTCTCCCCACAGAGTAGCCACGGGCTAGAGGATTGCCGCCTGAGAGCTCGACATGAAAGTTCCGATAAGAGCATACTCCTCGAAAAGCCCTTGAAATGAGAGTAAAGGAAGGAAAGAGAAAAGTATATTCATTAAATTTGCACCAAAGCTCAGAGTCCAGATGAAAAGACTCATAGCCCCACGTTAGGTGCCATATGATGAAGTTTTGGGATGAAGTGGGGGGGGGGTGGTTCATGGGATCTGGGGCCGATGGCCAAGAAAGAATTCTTGAAGTCATCTTTGGTGCAAAAAGGTGATTTTAGTAAAGCAGGACCCATGGGCAGGAAGAGCTGCACTGGGGTCCTGATGGGTAACTCATTACATACCCTCAGGTGGGGAAGGGGTCAGAGATAGAGTAACTCTCTAAGGAATTTTGGGAAGCAAGGTTTCCAGGACCTTGAGGGTCTAGCTGTTGTTAGGAAAATGCCATTTATTACCGTTTCATAAAACCTCGGTCATGAGACCCTTCAGATGTATATCAGGGGCCATAAGCTGGGAGTATGATTGCCAGCATATACCTTGGGGCAGTTGAGATGGAAGGAAGTTGACTTACAGGATCCTTGAAGTTGGGATAATGTTAAGCTAAGGTTCTCTTTTGCCCCCAGCAAAGTGTCATCCTTGAGGCAGTGGAGCTCCTAGAGGGAGGTCACTCAGTCCTGTTTCAAGGACGCGTCAATGGGCTGTAGGCAGTAAGGGAATGTAATTTTTCATTTGCCTTACTTTCCCACATTACCATGGCAAGCACTTAAACCCCTCTCCTTTGTTCTTGGGTAGCCAAGGCCAGGAGTGTCCGAGGAATATCACACACGTTCTACCTGGGTGGGGAGGGTGGTGCTGGTGCCAGCCTGTATTTTGCCCTCAGCCTGCCTTATGTGCCTTCATCACTTGGAAACAATGCAAGTGATGACAGTGTAGCAACATCTTTAATGTGCTCAGATAAAATATCTTTCAGCCTAGAATTCTATATACTTAATGAAAATATCTTTCAAAATCAATGCAACATGACACTTTTGCAGAATACAAAAGGAAACAGAATTCAACATCAGCAGACTGCATTGAGAGAAAATTTAATGCATGTCCTTCAGGCATAGGGAAGTGATACAAAATGGAAATATGAGTTTATATAAAAGAAGAAAGGGAAACGGAAAGAATAGCTACATGGGCAAAGGTGTAAAATTTTTCATATTGTTTAAATATTTAAAAAATATAAGTTTATACAAAAATAATAACAACACAGGGTTGAGTTTTTGATATATGTAAAAGTAGGATGTTTTTAAAAAATAATGCATGTAGGACATGTGCATGCTCTCTCTCTCTTGCAATACTAAACGGTAAACTGAAAGTGTTGACCTGTGAAGGCTGGGGTGCTGCCACATCACTCTCTCTTCCTTTCTTCTCACTGGAGATTTGGGGCTGAGTCATCATCCTTGCACATTAGGGGTCAGTGGTGGTAAGATGCAGAAGTAGTCAAAGAGATTCTGCTTCATTCTTGAGTCCAAGCCTGTGCTTCAACCCAACTCCACCAGAAGGCTCTAAATTGAGGGGTGCTGGGAACTAGCCCAGTGAACAATGTTCGACGCCCTCGTGTCTGTGCCTCATTTAGAGAAAGCCCCGGGGAGAGGGCAGAGTGGCAGTGTAGGGTAGGGGGAAGATGTTGTTTTTCCCTGTGGACAAACACTAGTCCCATACCGTCAGATTCCTGCCAACACCTCCACATGCTCACATGCCCCTCACCCTACTCCATTTTAGAGGTTTGATATAGGGAATTCCCAATACCAGCAGCAGGACAACTTCCATCCGGAATTCCTTGTTTTGTCCCTGAGAGGACTCAGTTCTTTTCCAGTGCCCCACAATGGGGAATTCTCCATGGCATATTACATGAAAGATTTGATAAAATATTTCCTTTTTTTTTTTCCTTTCTACAAATACAAATGCAGAGATCAGTCTATTACCTTCACGGTGTGTGCTTCCCACATAGCCACCTGAATGCAGCTGCTTCAGAATGAGGAGTGTGCTCTTCGTGTTTCCTGCCTGTAGCCTTATCACTGGTGAGAGCTCAGCCACCAGCTTTTCACCAAAAGCAATGAGTGAGGTGGGACCTTTGTTGTCTTGATTTTTACAGACAGCTCTAAATTTTCATGGCCAATGTTAAGAGATGACAGTGAAAGAAAGAAAAGGGGGAACTTGTGGAATTCATTATTTTGATCACCACCCAGTAAGGTGTGCCTCTGGGGAGAGGCGCTCCTTAACTTTCCTCCTGCCCCTGGCTTTCTGCTTGTCACCTTGCAGTCCTACTTCCTGTCCCTCTCCCCCCACCTCTCCCTCGTCTCCGCTGAGTCCTCCCTTTGCTCTTTGCTGCCACTTCTCTCTCTCTCCTTCCTAGATCATTTCAGTCCTCCAGCTGGTTCTTCTGCTGAGTTTCTCTTTCTCCCTTCCACCCCGTTCCACATATTCCATATCTGGGTATCTTTCATCCCTTTGTTCCCCCTCACATATCCCTGTCTGTGTCCCCACTGTCAGGGCCCCAGGGAACCACATCTGCGGGAGAGCATGAATATATACATTCACATACCAATCCCTCTACTGATTCTTATTCTTCCTTCCTTTCCATTCAGTTTCGATTATTCCTCCCACAAACATCCTGGAGAGTCTATTATGTAACAGGCATTGGAATAGGCCCTCAGGATATACAGTGGAGAACCAAACAGACAATGGCAACTTTCACCATGGGGCTGGGGCTGGAACGGGGAGACAGGTGTTTCAGCAAGGTTCTCTCTAACGACTATATCCCCTTAGGACAAATACTGAAATGGAGAAAGTTTTCAGGGTGCTCAGAGAAAGGAAAAGAGGATGAGTAATTTAAATTGGGGATAAAGTGGTTTGTGGCCAGAAAAGGCCTTCATGAAAAACTGATGTGAAAGTTGAGACCTCAAAAGTAAGCCTGAGGTAGACAGTTGAGCACGAGAGGAAAATGGGTTACTACGGCAGGGACCCCAGGAGCAGCACTATAAAGCCCCTAAGGCAGTCACAAGTGTGACTCTCACGGGGCTAAGAGAAGGTCAGAATAGTTTAAGCAAAGGGACAGTGGGGATATTTAGGGTCAGAGGTTGACAAAATCTTCTTTCCAGCTCATATCACTATTCTCATGATTCTTTCAGGCCAGACCCCTCACTTGTCATTCATTCGTTTGATCCTTTTTGTTGGCATTTTCCACTCCCACGCTATGCCTCTCACAGAGACAACAAATTCTATTGTGTTTAATGCATATCATTTTCTTTATGCAACTGAAAAATGCATACTGTGAGGCATCTGTTCTTAGTTTACATAATATGAGATTTATATTTTATAAAAGTTATAAAGTTTGTAATATATATCTCCCCCATCCTCTGTCTTTTTTTAAAATTTATTTATTAATTTTGAGAGAGAGAGAGAGAGAGCAAGGGCGAGAGCACACGTGCACACAAGAGTGGGGGAGTGGCAGAGAGAGAGGGAGAGAGAAAGAATCCCAAGCAGGCTCTGCACTGTCAGCACAGAGCCTGACACAGGGCTCAAACCCACAAACCTCGAGATCATGACCTGAGCTGCAGTCAAGAGTTGGATGCTTAACTGACTGAGCCACCCAGGTGCCCTTAGTTCTGTTTCTAATTTTTGTGGAAACTCCACACTTTTTTTTCCATAGTGATCACACCATTCTTTATTCCCATCTTAAGTGTAAAAGTGTTCCAATTTCTCCAAATATTCACCAACACTTATTATCTTTTTGTTATCTTCTGGAAATAGCCATCAAAATAGTTGTGAAGGGATATGCCACTGTGGTTTTGATCTGCATTACCCTGATAGCTAGTGATGTTGCGCACCCTTTCCTATACCTGAAGGCCATTTGCACATGTTCTTTGGAAAAAAATGTCTATTCAGATACTTTACACATTTTACAATTGGGTTATTGTGTTTTTATTTGTTATTGAGTTGTAGGTGATTCTTACATATTTTGGTTTTTAACACCGTTGTCAGATAGAAGGCCTGCAAGTCTTTTGTTCCATTCTGTAGGATGCCATTCTGTTGACTGTATCTTTTGCTGTGCAGAAGCTCCTTAGTTTGATGTAGTTCTACTTGCCTTTTTTGCTTCGGTTGCCTGTGTGTTGTCAAATTCAAGAAAAAATTGCCAAGATCAACGTCAAGAAGTTTTCTCCCTGTGTTTTCTTTGAGGAGTTCTGAAGTTCTAGCTATCGCCTATAAGTCTCAAATGCATTTTGAGTTCAATTTTTATGTTTGGTGTAGAGTAGGGGCCCACTTTTACTCTTTTCATGTGTATATACAGTTTTCCCACTACTGTTTGCTGAAGAGACTATCTTTTTCCCAACTGAGTGCTGACACCCTTGTTGAAGATTAGTTGCTCACATATATGCGGATTATTTCTGTTCCATTGGTCTATGTGTGTTTTTATTCCAATCACATACTGTTTTCATTACCGTAGCCTTGTAATGTATTTTGTAATCTGTTTAGTAACATACTATAATGCCTTCAGCATTGTTCTTCTTTCACAAGATTACTTTGGCTCTTTGAGGTCTTTTGTAGTTCCATACGCATTTAGGACTTCTTTTTATTTCTGTGAGAAATGCCATTGGTATTTTTTATTTCCAGTATAGATAGTGTGCCGTGGTATATTAGTGTCAGGTGTACAATATAGTGATTCAACTATCCTATACAATACTCAGTGTTCATTATAAGTGTCCTCTTAATCTCTCTCACCTTTTTCACCCATCCTCACACCATCCTCCCCTCTGCAAACCACCAGTTTGTTCTCTCCATTTAACAATTTTTTTGTCTCTTTTTTTCTTTGTTCCTTTGTTTTGTTTCTTAAATTCCACATATGAGCAAAATCATATGGTATTTGTTTTTCTTTGACTGACTTATTTAACATACTATCATACATTTTAGATCCATTCATTTTGTTGCAAATGGCAAGATTTCACTCATTTTTATGGCTGAGTAATATATCGCTGTCTTTATCCATTCATCTATCAATGGACACTTGGGTTGCTTCCATAGTCTGGCTATTGTGATAATGCTGCTATAAATATAGGATGCATATACCTTTTCAAAATAGTATTTTTATATTCTTTGGGAAATACCCAGTAGTGGAATTACTGGATCCTATGGTAATTCTATTTTTAACTTTTTGAGGAAATTCCATACTGTTTTGCACAGTGGCTGCACCGGTTTGCATTCCTACCAACAGTGCACAAGGGTTCCTTTTTCTCCACATCCTTGCCAACATCTGTTGTTTCCTGGGTTGTTCATTTTAGCCATTCTGACTGGTGTGAGTTGATATCTCATTGTGGTTTTGATTTGCATTCCCTGATTTGTGATGATGAGCATCTAATCTCTTCATGGATTTGTTGGCCATCTGTATGATTTCTTTGAAAAAAAAACTCTATTGATGTCTTCTGCCCATTTCTTAACTGGATTATTTGTTTTTTGGGTGTTAAGTTCAATAAGTTCATTATGGATTTTGGATACTAACCCTTAATCAGATACGCCATTTGTAAATATCTTCTCCCATTCTGTAGGTTGCCTTTTAGTTTTGTTGATTGTTTCCTTTGCTGTGCAGGAGCCTTTTGTCTTGAGGAGGTCGCAAAATTTCATTTTTCCTTTCGTTTGCCTTGCCTCTGGAGATGTATCTAGTAAGAAGTTGCTTTGGCTGATGTCCAAGATGTTGCTGCCTTTGTTCTCTTCTAGGATTTTGATGTTTTCCCGTCTCATATTTAGATCTTTCAGCCATTTTGAATTTATTTATGTGTATGGTGCAAGAAAGTGGTCCATTTTCATTCTTCAGGATGTAACTATCTAGTTTTCCCAACGCCATTTGTTGAAGAGACTGTCTTTTCCTCCACTGGATATTCTTTTCTGGTTTGTTGAAGGTTAGTTGACCATATAGTTGTGGGTCTATTTCCGGGTTTTCTAGTTTGTTCCATTGGTCTACATGTCTGTGTTTGGGCCAGTACCATACTGTCTTGATCACTGCAACTTTGTAATATAACTTGAAGTCCTGAATTATGATGCCTCCAGCTCTGCTTTTCTTTTTTAAGATTGCTTTAACTGTTTGGGATCTTTCATGGTTCCATCCCAGTTTTAGGATTGTTTGTTCTAGCTCTGTGAAAAATGCTGGTGGTATTTTGATAGAGATTGCATTAAGTGTGTAGATTGCTTTGGATAGTATAAACATTTTAACAATATTTGTTCTTCCAATCCATGAGCATGGAATGTCTTTCCATTTCTTTGTGTCATCTTCAATTTCTTTCATCAGCGTTTTATAGTTTTCAGCATACAGATCTTTTACCTCTTTGGTTAGGTTTATTCCTAGGTACTTTATGGTTTGCTGCAATTGTAAATGGGATTGATTCCTTGAGTTCTCTTTCTGCAGCTTCATTATTGGTGTATAGAAATGCAACAGATTTCTGTATGCTGATTTTGTATCCTGTGATTTTACTGAATTCATGTATCTGTTCTAGAACATTTTTGGTGGAGTCTTTCGGGTTTTCTACGTAGAGTATCATGTCATCTGCAAATACTGAATGTTTGACTTATTCCTTGCCAATTTGAATGCCTTTTATTTCCTTTGTTTTCTGATTGCCAAGGCTAGGACTTCCAGTACTATGTTAAATAACAGTGATGGGAGTGGACATTTCTGTCTTCTTCCTGAGTGTAGAGGGAAAGCTCTCAGTTTTTCCCCACTGAGGATTATATTACTTGTGGATCTTTTATATATAACCTTTATGATGGTGAGCTATGTTTCCTCTATCCCCACTTTGTCGAGGTTTTTTTTTTTTTTTGTCAAGAATGGATGTTGTATTTTGTGAAATGCTTTTTCTCCATCTGTTGAGAGGATCGTATAGTTCTTATCCTTTCTTTTATTAATGTGATGTATTACATTGATTGATTTATGAATATTGAACCACACTTGCAACCCAGGAATAAATCCCGCTGATTGTGGTCAATGATTCTTTTAGTGTATTGTTGGATTTGATTTGCTAGTATGTTGTCGAGCATTTTTGCATCCAGGTTCATTGGGTATGCTGGCCTGTAGTTCTCTTTTTTAGTGGGGTCATTGTCTGGTTTTGGAATCAAGGTAATGCTGGCCTTGTAGAATGAGTTTTGAAGTTTTCCTTCCATTTTTATTTTTTGGAAACTGAGAAGAACTGGTATTATCTCTTCTTTAAATGTTTGGTAGAATTCCCCTGGGAAGCCATCTGACCCTGAAGTTTTGCTTGTTGGGAGATTTTTGAGTACTGACTCAATTTCTTTGCTAGTTATCAGCCTGTTCAAGTTTTCAATTTCTTCCTGTTTCAGTTTTGGCAGTTTATATGTTTCAAGGAAATTATCCATTTCTTTCAGATTGCCCAGTTTGTTGCCATATAATTTTTTCATGATATTCTCTTGTAATTGTTCGTATTTCTATGGTGTTGGTTGTGGTCTCTCCTTTATCATTGGTGATTTCATTTATTTGGGCTCTTTCCCATTTCTTTTTAATAAGTCTAGCTAGGGGTTTATAAATTTTACTAACGCTTTCAAAGAAACAGCTATTGTTTTCATTGATCCGTTCTACTGATTTTGTTTGTTTGTTTGTTTGTTTGTTTCTATATGATTCATTTCTGCTCTAATTTTTATGAATGGTGTTAGTCTTCATTTATTGTTCTTTTTCCAGCTCCTTTAGGTATAAGGTTAGGTTGTTTATTTGATATTTTTCTTGCTTCTTGAGGTAGATCTGTATTGCTTCCATCTTATAACCACTTTTGCTGCATCCCAAGGGTTTTGGACTGTCATGTTTTCATTCACTTGTTTCTGTGTATTTTTTAATTTCTTCATTAATTTCTGGTTGACCCACTCATTCTTTAGTATGATGTTCTTTAACCTCCATGTGTTTGTTGTCTTTCCAAATTTTTTCTTGTCATTTTCTCCAAGTTTCATAGTGTTGTGGTTGGAAAATATGCATGGTGTGACTTCGATATTCTTGAACTTGTTGAGGCTTTTTTCAGGGGCCTACTATGTGATCTATTCTGGAGACTTTTCCATGTGCACTTGAACGGAATGTGAATTCTGTTGTTTGAGAATAGAATGTTCTGAATATATCTGTTAAATCCATCTGTTCCAATGTGCCATCCAAAGCCATTGTTTCCTTGTTGATTTTCTGTTTAGATGATCTGTCCATTGCTGTAAGTGGCTTTAAGTTCCCCTACTATTACTGTATTATTATTGATCAGTTCTTTTATGTTTCTTATTAACTGTCTTATGTATTTTACTCCAGGCATTTTTCAAACTGCTGCTTCTATGCTGTCTCTCTGGGGGCTGTTTGTTATGCTGTCTTTTTAAGAGCAGGGATTCAGTACATTATCAACCTTAGGCTCTCCAAAGCAGAGCCTGCTGATTTTAAATGCCAGATGTTAAGCTCCACTGATGGTAAGAACTCAGGAAATTAAGCCCCAGTGATTTTCAAAGCCAAATGTCATGAGGATTCATCTTCGCAGTGTGGATCCCCCATGTCTGGGATACCTAGTGTGAGGTTTGCTCCTCTCCCTTCTCCAGGCCTCCAGCGTCCCTCCCTCTGGCAGTCTTGGTGGGTCATTTTGTCTCCCAGCCATGTCTCTTCCTTTCCTACCCATTTCAATGTGGCTTGTTCTCTACATTTAGCTGTTGAGAGTCTGAGCTGCCACTCCTCAGGTCGTTTTCTGGGCTATTTACACTGGTTTTGGTGTTATCTAGGTGTATCCATGGCATGAGGTGAACTTAGGATCCTCCTACTTGCCATCTTCCCTGGGAGTCCCCATTGGTATTTTGATAGGGATTGCACTGAATGTACAGATGGCTTTAAGTAGTAAGAACACGTTAACAATATTTACTGTTCTAGTCAATGAACATGAGATGTAGAATAAAAGCCTCAAATAAACCACCTAACTTTGCATTTCAAGGAACTAGAAAAAAAACAAAATAAACTAAGCTGAAAGCGGAAGGAAGAACATAGTTATAGGGCAGAATAAATGGGAAAGAAAAGCCAAAAAATAATTTAAAATATCTTAGAGTGGATTTTTTTAAAGAGATAAACATTGATAAAACTTTAGCTAGACTAAGAGAAAAAGAAAGGGGAGTGAAAGAAATTCAGAGTCCAAAGAAGACACATTGTCGTGGATGCCACTGAAATGAAAAAATTCATAAGAGAATACTATGAACATTTATACTCCAACAAAGGGTATAACTTAAATGGATAAATTATTCAAAACCTACATTCTACCAAGACTGACTCATGAAGAAATAGCAATAGAAATTATGAATATACCGATAAATGAGTTAGGAGGTGGAATTAAATATCATAAACCTCCCAAAAAGAAAACTCTATGACCAGATGACTTCACTGGTGAATTCTACCAAATATTTAAAAGATAATTAATACCAACCCTTCTCAAAGTCTGCCCAAAAATTTGAAGAGAAGAGTAGCTTTCCAAGCTCATTCTACATGGCCAGCATTGTCCTGATACCAAAACCAGATAAAGTCACTATAAGAAAACTGTAGACTAATATCTCTGATGAATATAAACATAAAAAATTTCAACAAAATATTATCAGACCGAATTCAAGAACACATTAAAATGATTATACATCAGGACCCAGTGGCATTTATTCCTAGGATGCCAGAATGGTTAAATATATGCAAATGAATGCATGTAATATATTGCATTAACAGAATGAAAGATAAAAATCATGAGATCATTGCAATAAATACAGAAGAAGCATTTAACAAAATTCAACACCCTCTCATGATAAAAGCTTCCAATGCACTGAGCATAAAATGAAAAAAAAAAAAAAAAAAAAAAAAAAACCTCAATGTAATCAAGGCCCAGTACAACAAACCCACAGCTAACATTACCCTCAATGGAGAAAGTTTGAAAGCTTTTTCTCTCAGAAACAAGACAAGGATGCCCACTCTTAGGCAAGACAAAGGGGGAAAAAAGCATCAAAATCAGAAAAGAAGAAGTAACATTGTCACTTTGGGAGATGCTATGATTTTGTATATAGAAAACCTTAAAGATTCATTTAAAAAACTGTTGGAACTAATAAAAAATTTCGATACAGTTATAGGACATAAAATAGACATAAATGAATCAATTTCATCTTTATACACTAATTATGAAACATTTGATGAGAAAATGAAGGAAACTGGCCCATTCTTTTTTTTTTATATATATATATATGAAATTTATTGACAAATTGGTTTCCATACAACACCCAGTGCTCATCCCAAAAGGTGCCCTCCTCAATACCCATCACCCACCCTCCCCTCCCTCCCACCCCCCATCAACCCTCAGTTTGTTCTCAGTTTTTAAGAGTCTCTTATGCTTTGGCTCTCTCCCACTCTAACCTCTTTTTTTTTTTTTTTCCTTCCCCTCCCCCATGGGTTCCTGTTAAGTTTCTCAGGATCCACATAAGAGTGAAACCATGTGGTATCTGTCTTTCTCTGTATGGCTTATTTCACTTAGCATTACACTCTCCAGTTCCATCCACGTTGCTACAAAAGGCCATATTTCATTTTTTCTCATTGCCACATAGTACTCCATTGTGTATATATACCACAATTTCTTTATCCATTCATCTGGCCCATTCTTAATATGCTCAGAAATAATAAAATAACTTTGGAAGAGATTTAACCAAAGAGTTAAAAGATGGTGTAGTGGAAACCATAAAGTATTGATCAAAGAAATTAAAAGGACAAATGTGTTGACCGTGAATAAGATCTTCTCTTATACTTAGTTATTTTTTTAATGAAATGACGATAACTGAGCATATAGATTTTTTTTTAATGAAAAGGGGCCATTCTGATGACAGTTGATTCTTGGGCAACACAGGTTTGAACTATACAGGTCCACTTATATTCAGACTTAGTTTTTAATAAATACAGTGCAGTACTCGAAATGTATTTTTCTTCCTCATGATCTTTTTAGTAATATTTTTTTCTCTAGCTTACTTTTTTGTAAAAGTACATATATAATACATACAAATAAAATGTACATACAAACAAAGACATACAAACAAAATATGTGTTAGTCGACTGTTCATCAGTAAGGACTCTCATCAAAAATAGCCTATTAGTAGTTGGGGTGCCTGTGTGGCTCAGTCAAGCGTCCAACTCGATTTTAGCTCAGGTCATGATCTCAGGGTTTGTGAGTTCAAGCCCCACAACTGGCTCTGCGGTAACAGTGCGAAACCTGCTTGGGTTTCCGTCTCCCTCTCCTCTCTCTCTGCCTCTCCTCCGCTTGTTCTCTATCTCTCTCCCAAAACAAATTAAAAAAAAGAAAAGAAAAGAAAAAGTAGCCTACCCACTTTTGGGGAGTCAAAAATTATTCACGGATTTTTGTCTGTGTGGGGCAGCAAGGGGCAGTGTCAGCACCCTTAAATCCTGTGTTGTTCAATGGTCAACTGTATTTAGGTTTTTTTTAATGTTTATTTATTTTGAGAGAGAGATAGAGAGTGAGCAGGGGAGGGGCAGAGAGACAGGGAGAGAGAGAATTCCAACAGTGCAGAGCCCAACGCGGGGCTATGAGATCATGACCTGGGCCAAAATCAAGAGTTGAACGCTTAACTGACTGAGCCACCCAGGCACCCCTGTATTTGGTTTTTAAGTGTGATACAAATCTACTTATTTTAGTTTTAAGTGTGAGGCATAGATGTCACCCAGCCTTCTATCAGCAGGATCATGTATGCAGACACAGGGATCCGTGGATGTGGAAATCCAGGGGACCTCTTTCACTCTGACAGTGAGTCTTCTCTCCTGGTTTTCCTCCTGTTTCCTGGCCACCCAGGAAACTGTTCTTTCTGGGTCCTTTTCCTGTGTTTCTCCTTTGCATGTTACCCCACTTCTCTCTGTCTGCCCCACCTGTGTTATATCCCTTGTAGCAAGCACTGCACATTGCTGGTTCTTTTAATTTCCAGCATCACAGATATTTCCTGAACCATGTTAGGAATCAATCCGTGTGTACTGAATTAGTTAATATTTTGTAACGATCCTGACAGTAAAAGCACCTGGTCTATATAGGAGTCAATATTACACAACTTATACTTGTAGGAACCATACATACGGCCCTCTGTTTGGAGGCAGGGACTGTGTGGGACCGTCTCTGCCTTTGTGCCCTGACAACTTTGCATGTCCTTACTTGGGCCATGTAGGCAAAGCTAGACTGCAGGAACCTGAGTTTTGGCAGAACACCATGTGAATCCTCTTGGAGCAAGGGGAGCTATGCAGTCTAATGAGAAAATGCCACCAGGTAGTTTCACACCTGACTACCTATCTAGCCGGAGGCTGACACAAGTCATTCACCCATCCCTGGCTTCAGTCGAGTTTAGGCTTCTGAAAGTACATCTGTGGGCTACAAAGACACTCACTGCATTAGGGTACTGCTGTGAGCTTCTCACCAGCAGAGAGACCCAAGACCTACGGTGTCTGTCACTGAACAACTCTCATTCAGTATCTATTCCTGGGGGACTAAGGATGCAGGGTACTGACACTAAGGCAATCTTGCTTTCGCTGTGTCTGTAAGTAATAAACTGTCTGAAACCATTGGTCTCACTGTCATCTTACTAACCCAAGTCTGTGAGACTGTAAAAAGCCAATATAACAAATGTTGTAGTTAACCATGTGGTCCTGGTAGCATCTGCTGGGCTACTTAAGGATGACCTGACCACATGACAGACTCTGGTTTTGAGTTGTGTGGGTTGCCTGATCAAATACTGACTTATTTTATTTTTGGCATCACACATAAGAAGGAATGCATTTTTTAGCACATGCCATTACTTAGATCAGCCTTGTCAGACCTCAGTTATTTACAAACACACTTTAGATTGGATGCCATGTCTGACATCGTTGACGTTGCTATTTCATCACTATATTTATTTAAATTAAATAAACTGCTGCAAAACAGTATGGATGTTCCTTAAAAAATTAAAAATAGAAAAACCATATGATCCAATACTTCTAGTACTGGGCATTTACCCAAATGTCATAAAAACACTAATTTTTGCATAGTTTATTGCATGATTTAGAATAGACAAGATATGTAAGCAACCTAAGTGTCCATTGATGTGGTACACAGTCACATGCACACACACACACACACACACACACGCACACGAACACACACTGGGATATGATGTGGCCATAAAAAAGAAACAGGTCTTGTCATTTGTGACAATATGGATGGAGCTAGAGATGTAGAGAGCATTAGGCTAAGTGAAATAAGTCAAATACCATTTGAGTTCACTTATATGTGTGGAATCTAAAAAAACCTACAAATCAATAAACAAAAACCATAATTATACCTATAAATACAGAGAACAAAGTGATGGTTGCCAGAGAGAAGGGGTATAATGGGAGGGGCAAAATGGGTGAAATGATGTGGGAAAACAGGCTTTCAGTTATGGAATGAATAAGCCAGGAGAATAAACAGCACAGCATAAAGAATGCAGTCAATGATGTGGTAATAGCGTTGTATGGTGACAGATGGTAGCTACCCTTGTGGTGAGCATAGCATAAGATATAGAGAAGTTGAATCATTATGTTGTACACCTGAAGGTAATTGTAACATTGAGCTATACTCAAATAAAAAAAGTAATTAAAACAAGCAAATCAAATAAGTTTCTAGCTCAAATCATTTAAAAAGTTAGCTTTGTATCCCTACTTGAAATTCAAAATATGTGTCTCTTACTAGAGATATAATTGTAATGGTAAATAACATAAAAACTATTTGAAAGTTTAAATGAAAGGAATGTAATAAGCCACATCCATTTACAATATAATGCCTATTTCATATATGTTATCTCATTGATTCCTCACAGCAATCATTTAGTGTATTGTCATTTCTACTTTGGATATGAGGAAATGGTCCCAGTGGATGTAAATACTTTTCCCACCATCACACAGTGTGTGTTAGAGGCAGGACTGAACTCCATTGCTATTTTCATGCCTTAGCCTATAGGGAAACAGTAGGCAGTCCCCCTGGTTCCTTTTTCTTTCCTTTTACCTGTGCCCTAGTATATTCATCCAGCTCCACAACCTAGAGAACTCCCACATATTTTGTGGCAAAGCAGAACACCCCAACTTAAGTCTCACTTTTAATTTGAACCTTAGACTATCAGTCTTTTTCACCAGGAAATATTTTAAAACTCTGTGAGTACACAATTGTTGCTTGTAATCTACTGCCATTCCGTAAGGATGGTGAATTCTGAGTATATCCCTTAGTTGCAGAAATATTTTTTGGATGTGAGGATGCAAATAGGAGCTCACAGATGTAACTCTTGCATTGTGTACAGTAATAGGGGTGTAAGGTACAGCCAGGCTTCTGTATTGTTAGGGTGATAGAGATGTATGTAGAGAGAAACAGGGATTTGTGGCTTCTCTGATCATGCCATTGTTTATTTTTGGAATTTTACTACAGTTACTAATTTTACTTTTTTAACTTTTTAAATTCCAAATAGTTAACATGCAGTTTAATATTAGTTGTAGGTGTACAATATAGTGATTCAACCCTTCCATACATCAACCAGTGCTCATCACAACAGCACGCCTTTATCTCCATCACCTATTTAACTCACCCCTCAACCTGCCTCCCCTCTGGTAGCCATCAGTTTGCTCTTTGTAGTTAAGTGTCTGTTTCCTGGCTTGACTACCTCTATTTTCTCCCTATGATCATGTGTCTTGTTTCTTAAATTCCACATAGGAGTGAAATCATATGATTTTTGTCTTTCTCTGGCTTATTTTGCTTAGCATAATACTCTCTAGCTCCATCCACATCGTTGCAAATGGCAGGGTTTGATTAGTTTTTATGGCTGAGTAATGTTCCATTATATATAATATATATACATATATATATATATATATATATATATATATATATAATCTCCTCTATATTAAAACAAATTTTTAAAATGTTTGTATTTGAGAGAAAGACAGAGAAAGTGAGAAAGTGGGGGAGGGGCAGAGAGAGCCAGAGACAGAATCTGAAGCAGGATCCAAGCTCTGAGCTGTCGACACAGAGCCCGATGTGGGGATCGAACCCACGAGCTGTGAGATCCTGACCTGAGCCGAAGTTGGACACTTAACTTACTGAGACACCCAGTACCCCTATACTACATCTTTATCCATTCATCATCAGTTGATGGACACTTGGGCTGTTGCCATTGCTTGGGTATAGCAAATAATGCTGCTATACACATCGGGGTGCATGTATCCCTTTGAATTGGTATTTTTGTATTCTTTCGGTAAATACCTAGTAGTACAATTGCTGGACAATAGGGTACTTCTACTTTTCACTTTTTGAGGGGCCTCTGTAGTGTTCTCCAGAGTAGCTGCACCAGTTTGCATTCCTACCAAGAGTGCAAGAGGGTTTCCCTTTCTCCACATCCTTGCCAACACCTGTTGCTCCTTCTGCTGCAGTAGACATGATACTCTTGTTTAAACCCCACCCCCCCAAGTGACTTCACCAAAAGATTGCTACAACTGATACATGAATTTAATAAAGTCACAGGATGCAAAAATCAACATACAGAAACCTGTTGCATTTCTATGCAGCAATAGGGAAGCAGCAGAATGGGAAATTAAGGAATCAATCCCATTTACAATTGCACTAAAAACAATCAGATACCTAGGAATAAATCTAACCAGAGAGGTGAAATACTTGTAGCACTCTGAAGACTAAAACACTGATGAAAGACATTGAAGATGATACAAAGAAATGGAAAGACATTCCATGCTCGTGGATTGGAAGAACAAATATTGATAAACCGTCAAAACTACGCAAAGTGATCTACACATTTAATGCAATCCCTATCAACATACTGCCAGCATTTGTCACAGACCTAAAACTGGTAGGGAGCCACAAAAGACCCAGAATAGCCAAAGCAACCTTGAAAAAGCAAAGCAAACCTGGAGGCATCACTATTTGGGACATAAAATTATATTACAAAGCTGTAGTGATCAAAACAGTATGGTACTGCCACCAAAATAGACACATAGATCAATGGAACGGAATAAAATACCCACGAATATATGGTCACAAAGGAACCCACAAAGGAACCCACAAATATATGGTCAATTCATTTTTGACAAAGCAGGAAAGAATATCCACGAGGAAAAAGACAGGCTCCTTAACAAATGGTTAGGAAAGCTGGACAACAGCATGCAGAAGAATGAAACTGGACCAGTTTCTTACACCATACACAAAAATGAAATACAAACAGAGAGGGAGGCAAACCATAGGGACTCTTAAATACAGAGAATAAACAGGGTTGCTGGAGGGGTGGGTGGGTGGGAGGATGGGTTAAATGGGTGATGGGCATTAAGGAGGGCACTTCTCAGCATGAGCACTGGGTGTCACATGGGGGAGATGAATCACTGGGTTCTACTCCTGAAGCTAAGACTATACTGTATATTATCTAGCTTGTATTTAAATAAATTAAAAAAAATTAATTCAAAATGGATCAAAGGCCTAAATGTGAGACCCAAAACCATCAACATCCTAGAGGAGAACACAGGCAGTAACCTCTTTGACATCTGCTGTAGCAACTTCTTTCTAGATATGTCTCCTGAGGCAAGGGAAACAAAAGCAAAAATAAACCACTGGGACTTCATCAAAATAAACACCTTCTGCACAGGGAAGGAAGCCATTAACAAAACTAAAAGGCAACCTACAGAATGGGAGAAGATATTTGCAAATGACATTTCTGATAATGGGTTAGTATCCAAAATATAGAAAGAATTTATAAAACTCAACACCCAAAAAAACATATAACCCAATTTAAAACATGGGCAGAAGACATGAATAGACACTTCTGTAAAGAAGACCTCCAAATTGCCAACAGACACACGAAAAGATGCTCAACATCACTCATCAAATACAAGTCTATACAAATACAAAATACAAAACTATAATGAGATATCACCTCACACCTGTAAGAATGGCTAATATCCCTGCCATTAAATAACTTTTGAAGAAAGAAGTTTTGCAGGAGATCTGTGTTTTTTCTGCCATGGGGCCTGTGACATCATTCTTTGACTTTGGATAAACTGTTCCAAATAGCTTTGGTGTTGTAGTTATTATATTACAGCACAGTAAAATAAGTATGCTCTTAGTTTAAAATTTTAAAAGTTTTTTTTTGTATCAATGAAATCATCTGGAAAACCATGTGAAGTCTGTGTGCCACATTTTGTGAAACCTTTCCTTCAAAAGGACAAAGCCCTTCATGTCAAACATTATAAAATTACTATACATTTTTATGAAAACGTCAGATTGCATCGTCATCATGTACACCATCAGTTTTCCTGGCCAACATTTCCAGATGTATTTACTTTGAGGATGACCAAGGGCTTCTTAGAACTGAATCCCGAAATCTACTGCTTATTAGAGTCAAAAGTAAGTTGTGGGTACACTCTGACACACCTTTTTGTGAAGATTAAATGAAGTTATACATGTATGGAACCTAGGAGAAAGAAGACACTGACATATAGTATACATGCTATCAATAGAGGAGTTTTTATAGTAACTCATTCTTTAAAAACTCAATAAATGGATCTATTGTCCTAAGTGCACACAATCAGTGGATGGCCAGCTATTCACAATTATAAAGCACAGATCAAAATTATCTAGTTAACAGAGCCATGACTTTTAACTTTCTGGGAATAGAAGATTAATAACAGCATAGAAACTGGAGGAGGTAGCTTTCGGAGTGATGGCATCATTAGAGGCATCTTGCAGGGAAGATGGGCACCTCACCAAATTTGAAATGATGCGGATCTGGAGGTTCCCCGCCATTTAGGTAGGGTCCAATTTCCAAGAAAGATGCAATCCAGAGACAGCTGAACATGGGAAACTCTAGTCCAACATTACTCACAGCCTTTCAGGGTCTTCAGATCCAGAGGATAGAAAAAGAGGTCTTACATACCAATAAATTTTATGAAGCCAGTATATCCTTGATACTAAAATCCAAGAGTGTATACGAAATAAAAGTAGATGCTAATGTCACTCATGAAGATATTAATACAAATTCTAACCTAATTAATATGATGTAGGTTATTCAGAAAGATCATAGATCATGAACATTCCCTCCCAGTAGTGTATGGTTGATTTAAACATAGGAAAATATTAGGGCGCCTAAGTGGTTCAGTCGGTTAAGCGCCAGACTTCAACTCAGGTCACGATCTCACGGTTTGTGGGTTTGAACCCCACGTCAGACTCTGTGCTGACAGCTCAGAGCCTGGATCCTGCTTCAGATTCTGTGTCTCACTGTGTCCCTGCAACTTCTCGGCTGACGCTCTCTGTCTCTCTCTCAAAACTAAATAAACATAAAAAAAAATTAAACATAGGAAAATATGTATGAAACTCATTACGTTAACAGATTCATGGAAGAAAACTGCTACAATCATCTCAATAAATGTTCTACAAGTGTTTGATGAAAGTCAACATATATTCAATAGAAATGTTGTTAGGAAACTAACCTAAGAATGGAACTTCTTTTATGTCACAGTAAATATAGTCAAATGCTAAAAATTTCCTAATTCCTATCAGAAGTAAGACAAGGATGTCCATTATTTACCAATACTTTCCAACACTGTACTGGGTGGGTCTGTCCAATATTGTGAAATAAGAAAGCAAAGAGGGGGGATAATGTTTAAAACAGCAGGAACAAACTGTTAGTATTCAAAGATGATAGAATTGTGTACGTTGAAGCTCATAATGGATGTTGACATACACCTCTGGCATTAAATCCTATGTAGCAAGGCTTCTGGAGAGAGTATCGATGTACAGATATATCTGCACTTACCAGCTCAATCAGAATATAAAATTTCAAAAAATGACACAATTTTCAATAGCATCTAATACTTAGAGTAAGTTTAACAAAGGTTTGAAAGAGTCTTTGGAGAAAGTTGTAAGATTTTATTGAGGGATTTTTAACAGTGAAGTGTCCTTCCTACATGAGAGCAGTTTGCATGGTTTCAGCTTCTTCTTGCTTACACTTTCGGTTGTCCTTCACCTGTAAGACAGACACAGAGTTGGAAACATTACTCAGCAGAATTTATTTACATTAAATTAATGATATACAGAGGACACTATAGTTTTTATTTTATAAGATAGAATTCCGGGGCGCCTGGGTGGCGCAGTCGGTTGAGCGTCCGACTTCAGCCAGGTCACGATCTCGCAGTCCGGGAGTTCGAGCCCCGCGTCGGGCTCTGGGCTGATGGCTCAGGGCCTGGAGCCTGTTTCCGATTCTGTGTCTCCCTCTCTCTCTGCCCCTCCCCCCGTTCATGCTCTGTCTCTCTCTGTCTCAGAAATAAATAAACGCTGGGAAAAAAAAAATTAAAAAAAAAAAAAAAGATAGAATTCCAAGCATATGCTTTACCAACATTTTTTGGAACATACCACACTTTCTACAGGTACAAGAAAAGAAAAAAACACTTCAGGTTCAGAACAGATGAAATGAACCTATTGAAAGGTAGTTTCATTTTTTTCTCTTTATGTTTAGATTCAAGTTAGTTAACATCTAGTGTCGTACTGGTTTCAGGAGTAGAATTTAGGGATTCATCGCTTACATGTAACACCCATGCACTCTCCCTACTTGATGTGCCACAGAAACCAGAAACTAGACTATCTCTTGCCATTTTATCACTCAGTCATTTGAGCCTTCATTGGGGAAAGGTTTCAAAAGGCACATGTTTCGTAAGAGCCACAATAATTTAGAGTCTGACAAAATTTAAGAACAGGTATCCAGGTCTCCATAGAGAAAAACCAACATCAAGCAGTGTGTTTTCTTGTTCTCAGTAGCAATGAAATCTCAACTCAGATGTTAAAATTTGACCAAAGATGTTATCTGATGACAAATAAATCATACAAAATGGAAGATTTTTGTATTCCATGTATATTATCCAACAGAACCACAGAATACAAAAATCAGCAATAAAAACTGACTGCAATATATCTGGTTTGAAATCACTAAATATATGAGCCAAGATGCATTCAGAAGTGAAGGGATTCTCCCAGAATCACACAACTTATGTTAGAGCTGGTATTAGAACCTACTTCAGTGCCTCAGCATATTTCATACAAACTGGTATTTACTCCAAATGCATTTTTTGGTTTTTAAAAGAGGAAATTATAGAAGATTCTGAATTTAAGTAGCCATCGGTTAAAGTATTTACAGTGTATTTTATTTATTTTTTAAAGTTTATTTCCTTATTTTGAGAGAGTGAGAGAGAGAGACAGCACAAATGGGAGAGGGACAGAGAGAGAGGGAGAGAGAGAGAGTCCCAAGCAGGCTCCATGCTGTCCGCACAGACCCCAACGTGGGGCTCAATCTCACAAACTGTGAGTCCATGACCTGAGCCAAATCAAGAGTCAGATGCTTAACTGAGCCACCCAGGCACCCCAGTATTTACACTTTATAAAAAAGGAAATGGTTTCATTTTTTATTATTTAAGAAGGCTCTGACCCAATTTAAGTCTACATCTGATAGGGTATAAGTCAGGCAGTCAGGAAATTAGGGTCTGAACTACTTATGAAAGTTACCTTTATGTGTAAACTCTGTCATTAAAGTATCAATAAAGTCATATCTACATAAGTAAAGATATAATATTCAGGAAAATATCTGCATACTTTGCATTCTCAATGGATAACATATCTGCTTCAGGCATCTTCACGGGCTCCAGTGTTGGGACATCCGCCCCCTTCACATCACTGTCATCTTCACTTTTGCCCCCAGTCTTTGGCACAGGCAGTTCCTGGATACCAGATTCCAGGTCAGGGCCTTACAAAAAAAAAAAAAAAAGATAATCAACTTAAGGAGTAAACATAAAATATAAAGAAAGAAGTGATAATATGTATTCTTGCCATTATATGAAATACAAGCCTGTAGACTTAGGGTAACAAAAAAAGCGATGGAAAGATGGACTTCCCATTTTTCTGTAATATGAAACCTTACTTCAAATAACAATCTAAAGAGAAACCACACTAAATCTACATTTGCATTACATTACCACAGTGTACTAAGAATAGAGAGCATCAGCTAAGAAATCTTAAATGTACACCATGCACAGGATTTTTTTTAAGTTTATTTATTTATTTAGACAGAGAATGATCAGAGGAGGGACACACAGAGGGAGATAGAAGAGTATCACAAACAGGCTCTGCACTCCTGGTGCACAGCTGGATGCGGGGCTCAAGCTCACGAACCCCGATATCATGACCTGAGGCAAAATCTAGAGTGTGACACCTGACTGAGTGAACCACCCAGGCACCCTGCACCATGGATAGGATTTTAATGAAAATTAAAATTTAATTTCCTGAACAATTAGCTGAGTGCATTTGTGGGCCTATGACAAATCCTACACTAGTGACATACATCTCCTATTGGAGCAACCTGAAAGCTATTTTGTGAAATTTAACTAGTTAGATTTAGGGGCAAAGTCTCTCTCTATAACTTATGATAAATGAATCATGCAGAGAACCAAGTATCAAAAATAACAGCAAAATATTAGTGACTTATAGTCAAACTTCTGTCTTACAGTGAGAATAAAGGGAGCAGGGTGGAAAGAAATTAATGGACTTTGTCATCACTCCTATTGTAGAAACCTCTTACCAGTGAATTCCTAAAATAATCCATGGCCTGAATGATGTCAATAATTCCATACAAGTATCTGATGAAAATACTTTCCTTGGAAGCTGGTAATTTCCGTTTCATGATCATTTTAAGATACTTTTGATTTTCCTAATCATAAGTTGTTAAACACCTCCTAAAGCCACTTAAAAATCACACTAATATAGTTTACCTATATGCCAGTCTCCCAAATTATACAGCGTTTCCCAAATGTACCATATCAAATGATTAAGCAAAGGAAATGGTGGCTCTCATTCCTTGAGCCTTTTTCTGGAGTCTATCTCTTGCTCCACTGAACTTCATTTCTTCCTGTGCCTGTACTACGCTATTTTACAGTACAGACACATTTGAGTATTAAGCATTTTATACAAAAGCATTCACATTTTGGTATAACAACACAGATGGTAGGAAGTACAAAAACCGTGTAATGAAATATGAGTTATGTCTCCATGTGTCAAGCAGTCTTTGGCAAGCCACAATCCCCGAACCTTAGTTTTCTTATTTATAAAATGAGGCTACCATCCCTATGCAAATCTTCTTTATTCCTGATGTTATAAGATATGCTGTCTCGGCCCTCTGCACACACTGTTAAAACCAGCTTACACTTTTGATGCAGGGAAGGAAAAGGCCAGGCAAAAATGTTCTAAGAAGAACAAATTCAACTAGTGAAAAAATGTATACTTTTGTAGTAAACAGTTTCCTCTGATTTAGAACAGACTGCATGTTCAAGCAGATTAAATCTTGAAGAAAAAGGGGAAATTCGTTAGAGTGAATACAGCTGAAAACTCTATTCACATTTTGAAACAATTTTCAGGAAATGGCTGAGATTCTCTTCTAAGGTTTTGTTTTGTCCTGTTACGTCATAATGCGTGATGCAAAAATATACCCTGTGCCCCCATAAGCATTCTTTTTCCCTTTCTCTTCACCTTCATCCAGAGGTGCTTCTTCAACTGCTTTCTCTCGCTCCGGCATAATATCCTGACACTCAGTGGGTGCCTCCTTTTGTTGAGGTTGCTCATCACTGGGCTGCTGGGCCTAGGGTATGTGTGTGTGTGTAAACAAAAAGTTGCATTAATGTATGCCAATAATATAAACCTATGTTATGCATTTTATGTCAAATAATAAATAAGTATAAAAACACTTATAAAATATAATTCTATATTGTATTCCTAAAAATTACATGGCCATTTATATACACATACATATAATGGAACATTAGTCATCAAAAGGTATTAAAATCTTGCCATTTGCAACAATGTGGATGATGCTAGAATGTATTATGCTAAGTGAAAGAAGTCAATCAGAGGAAAGCAAGTACCCTATGATTTCACTCATATGTGGAATTTAATTAAAAAACAGAGGAACATATGGGAAGGGAAGTAAAAATAAAGGAGAGGGGGAAACAAATCACAAGAGACTCGTAAGGATAGAGAACAAAGTGAGGCTTGATGGAGGTAGTTGGGTGGAAGATGGCACAGATGGGTGACAGGTGATAAGGAGGGCACTTGTGATGAGCGCTGGGTGTTGTACGTAAGTGATGAATCACTGAAGTCTACTCCTGAAGCCAATATTGCACTGTACGCTAAGTAAAATTTAAATTAAAAAAGAGTTACTCTTCCCACAGAGTGGCTATCCAGAAGAGGTACCCACAAGCACTTGGGAGGCTATTTTAAACTATGCTGGGATGGATAGTACAACTCATTGTTAGTAAGCATGACAAAGGAGTCATAGGGTATATTTACCCAGGGAACACAAGTATGGAATCCTTCTGGTTCAATGTTTTCTGCCCCTTCCCAGCAAAGAAACTTTTATCACTGTATCTGTACGTTTGTAGTTCAACAACATTTTCAGAGAAATAAACTGATGGTATAGAACATCAATTGCTGAAGTACTCACAGCCACAGGTGCAGCTGGCTGGTTAGCCTTGCCATCATCCTTTCTTTGTTTAGATTTAGATCTTGTTCTCACACACCCACTCATTTTTCACCCTGAAAGTAGAATATCAGTATTTGGAAAATGTATTCTAAAGGCTAGGTACACCACCTCCAAGGCATAACATTTTAATTTTTTTTTTACTTTGAAAATACTTTCAAAATCAACCTTGCGTAAGGATAGTGTACATGCTGTGGTCACACCAAATAAACGGGCTGCAAGATCATTCACATCGGCCAAACTGGCAGTCAAATCACCTTAAGGACAGGAGAAAACGCGAGGCTTAGTTTCACAGCTAGATTCCCCATCATAAAGGCATGTGAGAAAACAATGCTGGATATTTAAACCTGAGTCGCCATTGTTTTCACATTCCCAGTTACTGGGCCCATTTTACCCTCTTAAATAAGGTTTCCTTGGAACACAGAGAAGGTCTTAATCGTTTGCGTACTGCCTATGGCTGTCTTCCCACTACAAGGGCTCAAGGTGTCTAGTTTCGATATTGACCAGTGAGCCGGCTCCTCCCTTGACACCCTGCACAGTGCGATACAAATCTCCGGGACGCAGCTCCAACCTCACACCGTTCCCCGTTTCCAGCCCCACACACCGTTTTTTGTTTTTTGTTTTTTGTTTTAAGTAGACTTCACGGCCATCCTGGAGCCCAGGTGGGGCTCGAACTCACCACCCTGAGATCTAGACCTGACCTGAGATCCAGCGTCAGCCACTTTGCCTACTGACCGCACCCCCTCCCCCACCCCCACCCCCACCCCCGCCCACAGGCGCCCCTTCCAGACCTGTTCTGTACCGCCTGGCCGGCCTCCCACCCAGGGTCCCACTGAGGACTCACTCTGGCTTCAGTGCTCCGCCGGCAGTTCCAGGTGCTTGCAGGACTCAGATACCTCAAAGAACGCCCCCAAGACCCACCCTGTCTTCATCTCCCCCATCCTCGGCCGCCAGCTGTCCTCACTTGTCCCCGTCCCACCACCACGAGGACGAGGGCCATGGCGGCCGCGACGCCTGTGAGGAGAAGAACGCTAACTCCTAGCAACTTCCTCCTCCGAGGCCACAGACCTACCGTCCCGACCCGCCCGAGGCCCACTGGCACTCTCCTCACAGTCACTCACACTTAAAGTCCTGGAAGGACTGATTTGTGGACCTACCGGTTGAGGGCAGGCAGCCAGAAAGATCACAACACCGCCCACACCACCGCTTCTTCCTCGGCTCTGCTCACAGGACGCGTGGGCAGCAGGGCGCATGCTCAGCAACGGTCTTTCTTAATGGGCATGCGCAGGAAAGGCCTGGTACAACGTGTGTGCGTACTGACGTGGATATGTGCGTACTGACTGGGTGTATGCGTACTGACGTGGGTGTATGCAATGTTGGTGGACTTCTTCCCACGCCTGCAGCCAAGGCGTGGGAAGGCAGTGTCCGCAGAGTTCCCGACATGGTGAAGAGTGGCCTTTTTCCTCCTGCCCGAGCTCTCTTTTGCAACCAGATACTTTGGGGCCAGACAGTTACAAGTCACCGTTAGTGCTGAATGTTTCTCAGAAAGATATCTGTAACAAAAATAGATACTAAGTACTTTAATACTCTTTTTATACATGCTTTGATCAATCATTCCCTTCCATGCTTCTGGATTTGCTGTCATACTTGAGTGAATTTGCTCTCCTCTGTATAATAAATACATTAACAACTGTTTTCTTTACCTTTTTTGCTTGTGTTACTGCACATTGAAACCTGTAGTTTGGTAACTGATTTCTCTAAGTACCTGTGGTCCTTCAATCAGTGCACATTTCAGAAGTTTCTATCGATATTGGTCCTGGGGTTTAAGCTCAGTCCACTGGTTCATTACGTTCAGTAATGGTGACTATGCTCGACTTGATAGGTAAAGCTGACTTTACTGGATAACTCTGTCAGGGAAAACACTACCTGGACAGGGTCTTAGCAGAGTCTTTGAGGTGGCCGGACAGGAGAGATACGTACTCAAATTGTGAAGTCGGAGTGGAACAATTCTTTCAACGTCGGGGGAGGTTGTGATGAAGACTGAGTAAAAATAGGGCTAAAATGGTGTAGGTTTGGTGGACACAGCAAGGCAAGAATATTAAGTCGAAAGTTTCAAATTCCTTATGGTTGAAAAATGTCATTTGGCACTTTTTACTGAAGAGTTGATGGATCTTTCAGTTAGTTCCTGGAATGGACAATAGAGTTGTTTTCAACTTTTATTTTCCTAGGCAAGAGATTTTTGTGACAGCAACGTTATGTTGATGTAGCTCATGGTGAGAAGGAAATCTGGGAAGGGCAGATAAAAAAAGGGGGCCAGCTAGATGTCCGAGACCAGATTTTCCCTTGCATGCTTTTGTCTTCTGTCATCTTGCTTACCTCCTGCATCTGTCAAGTTCCCGTGTAGCACAATCAATAAGTGCACCCCCCTTTTTTCCCCTTAAACCCCTACAATCCCACACATAAAAGAAGGCCAGACCTAGGGTTCAGGGCTAAGCCTTCTGACCTGATTCCACTGGGCCGGCACTGGTGCAGAATAAATAGTCTTTTCCAATCCCCCGAGTGCGTGTCGCTTGTCTCTTCCTGGCCACCAAGTATTTGCTGTAACATTTTTGGTGCATTGGTCAGGAAGCCCACAGCCGCGCTTGCCCCTTGAGTCACCATTGTCAGAGGCCAGCAAAAAGGCCACTCTTCTTGGGCCCCTGTGACAGAAAGGAAGGCATGCCACCGGTGATTTCACTGGATCCCCCCACCCCCACCCCTCGCAGGGCCCGACAGTATTTGGCCACCACTTCGCTGAACGGACTCCAGGGGGAATAGGAAAATTCTGCCAGGATGGGACATCAGATTGGGTAAATGTCCCCGGGGACCTAGGACGGAATTCAGGACTGCCCTAGAGGCGGAAGGGGAGCTTGATCACCTCCCTGGTGATATAGTCTCCACATAGGACAGGGAAATCCTGGGTGGAAATCTGTAATCTGTCTAAATGTGTGTGTGAGTGCCTGTGCTCCACGTTTTCGGCTATGGAGCCTGAGTGGGTCCTACCCTGAGATTCCGTGAAAACCTCATATGGCTCAAGGCAGAATCAGGTCAGCAGAGGCCTGATACAAGTCTGGGGTTTATACTGACCTGCCAATGCTAAGAGGTGTCTAAATCCCCCTGAGAGGAGAGGCCGGGTGGACAAAATGACCTCTTCCCTCATGCTTGTCCTGCGACAGTGTTCATTGGGAGGGACCCATGTAGGATACCAGGATGGGGAGAATTCCTCAAAACCAACTGTTAGAGCCAACGGTCTCTGGTCAGTCTACCTCAGAACGGGGACCTTAAGAAATATTCCCCAGCAGCTGCCCAAACTCACTTTGTTTCAGGGAAATTCCCTGTCTGCTCCAGACTGACATGGACTGCCTAATTCCACTAGTGGAAAACAAAACAAAACTTTTATTCTATCTAGATTTGCTGAAGGTCAGATAAGCTCATGTTATCTCTGTTCCAGTTTGTTAGCAAAAGAATAACTTAAATAATGGTTAATGTTGTCTGTCTCATAGTTTTCATGGGTAATTGTTAAAATAGCTTTCAAAGTCTTTGGTGACCTAAAACGTTAAAGTTTTACTTGCATGATTAATTAAGATTAAATTCATTGTATGTCTAATGAGATAAAAGGCAAAAGCACTAATTACTAGATGTGGGTTTGTGCTTTTGACTTGTTGCAGAAAAACTAAGGATATTTGGGTCTGTTAAAAAAAACATGTTTTGTGCTTAATTGATTCATAAGTTTGACATCTAAGGAATCCTGATGTAACAGACAGTTCACAATTGATTACTACTGAGTTTTCCCTGGAGACTAAGGTTTCTAAGAGTTAAAATTCTGCTAAATGTAATTAAGACTGATGGAAATAAAAAAAACAACTCCGTATGTAAAAAAAAGATGGGTATGTAAGAAAAATATAAGGAATGGAAATACATTTTTGTGAAAGGTAAAAGAAAGTAATTTTGTCCTCAATGAGACTGGCTATTTGGAGACAAATGGCTTGGGACAAAATCTGAATACAAAGGAAAGTTTAGAAGGTTCATGAGGGAAATCTTTAAAAGGAAATTTTAGGGGCGCCTGGGTGGCTCAGTCGGTTGGACGGCCGACTTTGGCTCAGGTCACGATCTCGCGGCCCGTGAGTTCGAGCCCCGCGTCGGGCTCTGTGCTGACAGCTCGGAGCCTGGAGCCTGTTTCAGATTCTGTGTCTCCCTCTCTCTGACCCTCCCCCATTCATGCTCTGTCTCTCCCTGTCTCAAAAATAAATAAAACATTTAAAAAAATAAAATAAAAAATAAAAAAATAAATAAAAGGAAATTTTATATTAAATGGATTTTAAATATACACTGGTTTAAGATTTTTAAAAAATCGAGATACATGTAAGTACTGTAAGGTGGATCCTGATTTAATGGCAACCCTTTCTGGAGGGGAAACAATTAAGGGCCCCTTACCTGTATCCAAAGCAGACCTAGAGAAGGAGGAAAGGAAGTCTTCCACCTCCACCTCCTTGGGTCCTCAATCTATATAAAAAGTGCAGTTCTGCTCCCTACTGCCCACCTCATCTGGGCCCGCCCTGTAATATAACAGATATGTTTCCCTTATGAGAAGCTAGAACGCCAGAAGGAGAAACCTTTTACATTACAAAGTTTAAGACAGATAAAAGGAGAAGTAGATAAATTTTCTCATCGGATAAGTATATAGAGGTTTTTCAGAATATTACGTATGTTTTTGAGTTGACCTGGAAAAATATAATGCTTTTGTTAAATCAGACTCTTAATGAGACAGAAAATTGTGGGGTTCAGGCAGCAGCTAAGAGATATGGGGATGGGCAACTCATTAATTACCATGGGACTGGAGGTCCTATAGGGAACTTGCAACTCCCTAACTAGAACTCAGGCAGTTCTACCTCAAAATCCTAATTGGGAATATGACCATCTGATTGGGGAATGGTATTGCTGCCACTTCCAAGCTTGTATTTAAAAAAAAAAACATTAAAATATCTAAGACTCAGCCCCTAAATTATACAAAATTAGCCACTATTTTACAAACACAGAATGAGAGCCCAATAGCCTTCCTACAGAGGTTGAAGGAGACCCTCATTAAATATCTGGCTATCTCCCTTGACACCCCTGAGGCTGAGATTATTTTATTATGTTTTATTTATTTTATTTCTTTAAATATGAAATTTACTGTCCAATTGGTTTCCATACAACACCAGTGTTCATCCCAACAGGTGCCCTCCTCAATGCCCATCACCCACTTTCCCCTCCCTCCCACCCCCCATCAACCCTCAGTTTGTTCTCAGTTTTTAAGAGTCTCTTATGGTTTGCCTCCCTCCCTCTCTACCTTTTTTTTACCCTTCCCCTCCCCCATGGTCTTCTGTTAAGTTTCTTGGGATCCACATAAGAATGAAAACATATGGTATCTGTCTTTCTCTGTATGACTTATTTCACTTAGCATAACACTCTCCAGTTCCATCCACGTTGCTACAAACGGCCATATTTCATTCTTTCTCATTGCCAAGTAGTATTCCATTGTGTATATAAACCACAACTTCTTTATCCATTCATCAATCCATGGACATTTAGGCTCTTTCCATAATTTGGCTATTGTTGTAAGTGCTGCTATAAACACTGGGGTACAAGAGCCACTATGCGTCAGCACTCCCGTATCCCATGGATAAATTCCTAGCAGTGCTATTACTGGGCCATAGGGTAGATCTATTTTAATTTTTTGAGGAACCTCCACACTATTTTCCAGAGTGGCTGCACCAGTTTGCATTCCCACCAAAAGTATAAGAGGGTTCCCATTTCTCCAAATCGTCTCCAGCATCTATAGTCTCCTGATTTGTTCATTTTAGCTACTCTGACTGGCAAGCGGTGATAGCTCAGTGTATTTTAAAAAATATGTATCAAAACCAGATAAACCAGGTTTTGATTTGTATTTCCCTGATGAGGAGTGACATTGAGCATCTCTTCATGTGCCTGTTGGCCATCTGGATGTCTTCTTTAGAGAAGTGTCTATTCATGTCTTCTGCCCATTTCTTCACTGGATTATTTGTTTTTCAGGTGTGGAGTTTGGTGAGCTCTTTATAGATTTTGGATACTAGCCCTTTGTCCGATATTTGCAAATATCTTTTTGCCATTCCGTTGGTTGCCTTTTCGTTTTGTTGATTGTTTCCTTTGCAGTGCAGAAGCTTTTTATCTTCATGAGGTCCCAATAGTTCATTTTTGCTTTTAATTAATTCCCTTGCCTTTGGAGATGTGCCAAGTAAGAAATTGCTGTGGCTGAGGTCAGAGAGGTTTTGTCCTGCTTTCTCCTCTAGGGTTTTGATGGCTTCCTGTCTCACATTCAGGTCCTTCATCCATTTTGAGTTTATTTGTGTGAATGGTGTACGAAAGTGGTCTAGTTTCATTCTTCTGCATGTTGCTGTCCAGTTCTCCCAGCACCATTTGTTAAAGAGACTGTCTTTTTTCCATTGGATGTTCTTTCCTGCTTTGTCAAAGATTAGTTGGCCATACTATTGTGGGTCTGGGGTTTCTATTCTATTCCATTGGTCTATGTGTCTGTTTTTGTGACAATACCATGCTGTCTTGATGATGACAGCTTTGTAGTAGAGGCTAAAGTCTGGGATTGTGATGCCTCCCGCTTTGGTCTTCTTCAAAATTACTTTGGCTATTCGGGGCCTTTTGTGGTTCCATATGAATTTTAGGATTGCTTGTTCTAGCTTCGAGAAGAATGCTGGTGTAATTTTGATTGGTATTGCATTGAATGTGTAGATAGCTTTGGGTAGTATTGACATTTTAACAATATTTATTCTTCCAATCCATGAGCACAGAATATTTTTCCATTTGTTTGTATCTTCCTCAATTTCCTTCATAAGCTTTCTATAGTTTTCAGGATACAGATCTTGTACATCTTTGGTTAGATGTATTCCTAGGTATTTATGCTTCTTGGTGCATTTGTGAATGGGATCAGTTTCTTTATTTGTCTTTCTGTTCCTTCATTGTTAGTGTATAAGAATGCAAGTGATTTCTGTACATTGATTTTGCATCCTGCGACTTTGCTGAATTCCTGTATCAGTTCTAGCAGACTTTTGGCGGAGTCTATCGGGTTTTCCATGTACAATATCAAGTCATCTGCAAAAAGTGAAAGCTTCACTTCATCTTTGCCAATTTTGATGCCTTTGATTTGATTTTGATGTCTGATTACTGATGCTAGAACTTCCAACACTATGTTACACAACAGCGGTGAGATTGGACATCCCTGTCGTGTTCCTGATCTCAGGGAGAAAGCTCTCAGTTTTTCCCCATTGAGGATGATGTTAGCTGTGGGCTTTTCATAAATGGCTTTTATGATGTTTAAGTACGTTCCTTCTATCCCGACTTTCTCGAGGGTTTTTATAAAGAAAGGATGCTGAATTTTGCAATTGCTTTTTCTGCATCGATCAATAGGATCATATGGTTCTTTTCTTTTCTTTTATTAATGTGATGTATCACATTGATTGATTTGAGAATGTGGAACCAGCCTGCAGCCCAGGAATGAATCCCACTTGATCATGGTGAATAATTCTTTTTATATGTTGTTGAATTCGACTTGCTAGTACCTTATTGAGAATTTTTGCATCCATATTCATCAGGGATATTGGCCCGTAGTTCTCTTTTTTTGCTGGGTCTGTGTCTGGTTTAGGAATCAAAGTACTACTGGCTTCATAGAATGAGTCTGGAAGTTTTTCTTCCCTTTCTATTTTTTGGAACAGCTTGAGAAGGATAGGTATTATCTCTGCTTTAGATGTCTGGTAGAATTCCCCTGGGAAGCCATGTGGTCCTGGACTCTTATTTGTTGGGAGATTTTTGATAACTGCTTCAATTTCTTCGCTGGTTATGGGTCTGTTCACATTTTCTATTTCTTCCTGTTTGAGTTTTGGAAGTGTGTGAGTGCTTAGGAATTTGTCCATTTCTTCCAGGTTGTCCAGTTTGTTGGCATATACTTTTTCATCGTATTCCCTGATAATTGCTTGTATTTCTGGAGGATTGATTGGAATAATTCCACTTTCATTCATGATTTTATCTATTTGGATCATCTCCCTTTTCTTTTTGAGAAGCCTGGCTAGAGGTTTGTCAATTTTGTTTATTTTTTCGAAAAAACAACTCTTGGTTTCATTGTTCTGCTCTACAGTTTTTTTAGATTCTCTATTGTTTATTTCTGCTCTGATCTTTATTATTTCTCTTCTTCTGCTGGGTTTGGGGTGTCTTTGCTGTTCTGCTTTTATTTCCTTTAGGTGTGCTGTTAGATTTTGTATTTGGGATTTTTCTTGTTTCTTGAGATAGGCCTGGGCTGCAATGTATTCTCTTCTCAGGACTGCCTTCGCTGCATCCCAAAGCGTTTGGATTGTTGTCTTTTCATTTTCATTTGTTTCCATATATTTTTAATTTCTTCTCTAATTGCCTGGTTGACCCACTCCTTCTTTAGTAAGGTGTTCTTTAATCTCCATGCTTTTGGAGGTTTTCCAGACTTTTTCCTGTGGTTGATTTCAAGCTTCATAGCATTGTGGTCTGAAAGTGTGCATGGTATGATCTCAATTCTTGTAAACTTATGAAGGGCCTTTTTGTGACCCAGTATGTGATCTATCTTGGAGAATGTCCCATGTGCGCTGCAGAAGAAAGTATATTCTGTTGCTTTGGGATGCAGAGTTCTAAATAGATCTGTCAAGTCCATCTGATCCAATGTATCATTCAGGGCCCTTGTTTCTTTGTTGATCCTGCATCTAGATGATCTATCCATTGTTGTTAGTGGGGTATTAAAGTCCCCTGAGATTACTACATTCTTATCAATAAGGTTGCTTATGTTTATGAGTAATTGTTTTATATATTTGGGGGCTCCGGTATTCGGCGCATAGACATTTATAATTGTTAGCTCTTCCTGATGGATAGACCCTGTAATTATTATATAATGACCTTCTTTATCTCTTGTTACAGCCTTTAATTTAAAGTCTAGTTTGGATGAATGGATAAAGAAATTGTGGTTTATATACACAATGGAGTACTACGTGGTAATGAGAAAGAATGAAATATGGCCCTTTGTAGCAACATGGATGGAACTGGAGAGTGTTATGCTAGGTGAAATAAGCCATACAGAGAAAGACAGATACCATATGGTTTCACTCTTATGTGGATCCTGAGAAACTTAACAGAAACCCCTGGGGGAGGGGAAGGGGAAAAAAAAAAAGAGGTTAGATTGGGAGAGAGCCAAAGCATAAGAGACTCTTAAAAACTGAGAACAAACTGAAGGTTGATGGGGGAGTGGGAGGGAGGGGAGGGTGGGTGATGGGTATTGAGGAGGGCAGCTTTTGGGATGAGCACTGGGTGTTGTATGGAAACCAATTTGACAATAAACTTCAGATATTGAAAAAATAAATAAATAAATAAATAAATAAATAAATAAATAAATAAATCTAGTTTGTCTGATATAAGTATAGCTACTCCAGCTTTCTTTTGACTTCCAGTAGCATGATAGATTGTTCTCCATCCCCTCACTTTCAATCTGAAGGTGTCCTCAGGTCTAAAATGAGTCTCTTGTAGATAGCAAATAGATGGGTCTTGGTTTTTTTTTTTTTAATCCATTCTGATACCCTATGTCTTTTGGTTGGAGCATTTAGTCCATTTACATTCAGTGTTATTATTGAAAGATATGGGTTTAGAGTCGTTGTGATATCTGTAGGTTTCATGCTTGTAGTGATGTCTCTGGTACTTGGTGGTCCTTGCAACATTTCACTTACAGAATCCCCCTTAGGATCCCTTGTGGGGCTGGTTTAGTGGTGATGAATTCCTTCAGTTTTTGTTTGTTTGGGAAAACCTTTATCTCTCCTTCTATTCTGAATGACAGACTTGCCAGATAAAGGATTCTCGGCTGCATATTTTTTCTGTTCATCACATTGAAGATTTCCTGCCATTCCTTTCTGTCCTGCCAAGTTTCAGTAGATAGATCTGCTACTACCTTTATGTGTCTACCTTTGTATGTTAGGGCCCATTTATCCCTAGCTGCTTTCAGAATTCTCTCTTTATCCTTGTAATTTGCCAGTTTCACTATCATATGTCGTGCAGAAGATAGATTCAGGTGACGTCTGAAGGGAGTTCTCTGTGCCTCTTGGATTTCAATGTCTGTTTCCTTCCCCAGATCAGGGAAGTTCTCAGCTATGATTTGTTCATGTACTCCTTCAGCCCCTTTCTCTCTCTCTTCCTTTTCTGGAATTCCTATGATACAGATATTGTTCCATTTGATTGCCTCACTTAGTTCTCTAATTCTCTCCTCATACTCATGGATTTTTTATCTCTCTTTTTCTCAGCTTCCTCTTTTTCCATAATTTTATCTTCTAATTCACCTCTTCTCTCCTCTGCCTTTTCAATCCATGCTATGGCCGCCTCCATTTTATTTTGCACCTCATTTATAGCATTTTTCAGCTCCTCATGACTATTTCTTAGCCCCTTGATCTCTGTAGCAATAGATTCTCTGCTGTCCTCTATGCTTTTTTCAAACCCAGAGATTAATTTTATGATGATTATTCTAAATTCTTGTTCCGTTATATTGCTTAAATCGGATTTGATCACTTCGTTAGCTGCCGCTACTTCCTGGAGTTTCTTTTGAGGAGAATTCTTCCATTTCATCATTTTGCATAGTCCCTGTGGTAGCTCCAAACTGCAGGGCACTTCCCCTGTGCTGTCTGGAGTAACTTGTGTTGGTGGGCAGGGCTGCAGTCGACCCGATGTCTGCCCCCCAGCCCACCGCTGGGGCCACAGTCAAACTGGTGTGTACCTTATGTTCCCCTCTCCCAGGGGCAGGACTCACTGTGGAGTGATGTGGCCCCTGTCTGGGCTGCTTGCACACTGCCAAGCCTGTGGTGCTGCTTCAATGGGACCCGGTGTATTAGCCAGGGTGGATCCAAGGTTCTCAGGGGCGGGAGGTGTAGGCTTAGCTCACTTTGCCATCGGTAGTCCCCTGCGGGAGGGGCCCTGCAGCACCAGGAGGGAGGCAGGCCTAGTGGAGGGATGGATCCACGGAAGCACAACGTTGGGCATTTGCGTGGTGATAGCAAGTTCTGTGAGGGAACTGGTTCCCTTTGGAATATTGCCTGGGGGATGGGAGAGGGAGATGGTGCTTCCCAGGGGGCTTTTTTCCCCTGCCAAGCTGAGCTCTGTCTCCCGGGGCTCAACAACTCTGCCTCCCGGTGTCCTCTTGGCCTACCTGCTCTCTGAGAGCAGAGCTGTTGACTTTTAACCTTCCAGATGTTAAGTCCCATTGGCTGTCAGAACTCACTCCATCTGGCCCCTCTGCTTTTGGGAGCCACACTTCAGGGGCTCTGCTTTGCAGGGCGGGCTGCCCCTCCACTGCCTCAGCTCCCTCCCACCAGTCCGCATAGCACCTACTGTCTCTCTGCCCTTCCTACCCTCTTCCGTGGGCCTTTTGTCTACACTTGGCTCCAGAGAGTCCATTCTGCTAGTCTTCTGGCGGTTTTCTGGGTTATTTAGGCAGATGTGGGTGGAATCTAAGCGGGTCAGCAGGATGAGGTGAGCCCTGTGTCCACCTATGCCGCCATCTTCTCCACACTTCTTCCCAAATCTCTTCTTAAATCATTCCTGCCACAAGCTTCTGTCATCTGATCCCTCAACTTCTAGGGGAAGTTTAGGTACATTCATATTGTCACCCACTCAATCTTCAGAACCCTTTTCATGTTGCAAAACTGAAGCTCTTTATCAATTAACTCCTTGTTCATCTTTCTCCCAGCCCCTGAAACAACCACTCTACTCTGTCTCTATGAAATTTAGAGAATTATAGCATTTTTACTACCCAATCTGAACCTTATTTGTAAAAATTTCATAGTTTTATTTTCTTTTTCCTATATTTAATCAGTTGCATACTTGTTTTTTTTTTTTAACTAAATGGGGCTTTTTATTTAAAGAAAATTATTAAGTCACAGTTCAGGTGCACTACAGAGAAAATAATAACTCTAAAGTAAAAATTCAAATACTTATTGACTGTGTTTGGGAATTTATTTGCTTGATTGAGTCAATATTCAGTGATACCTAGCAGGAGTTTAGCAGTGTCCTGGAGAATTGGTTTCCAAAGATCAGGGTCCTTGCCCTGGAGGTCCTTATAGTTTCATGGGGGAGCCAGACCAATCTGTTCAATCTAGGAAGATTTATTAAGTGCCTACAATGTGCCAGAAAAAGTTCTAGATGTTTGGGTTACAGCAGTACACAAAATAGACAAATATATCCGTGTCCCCAAAATCTTATTCCCTCAGAAGCACTAAAGGGTGAACATATTAATAATTTATGGGTCATCTGATCCAGACACATGTCCAGTCTCTGTCAGTAGTATTTGGGGTTGGAATATACCATAACTCCTTGTTATGTACTATGATATTTTTATTCCACCCTCCCCCAAAAGTAAAGTAAAGTAAAGTAAAAAGTAAACTAAGTAAAAGTAGAGGCATTAGGATTGAAGAGAGGTAATATGATGTGGTCCCCAAAATGGCACCCCTAGTGTGCCATAGCAACACAGCCTTGTAATTGTGAGGTAGATCCATGATGTCACTGTGTCCTAGAGGATTCATAAGGGTGGAGGACCAGGGTGACTATCACCCTTCATCCCCAGCTCAGCTAACTACCATCCTCACCACCAAGCTATCTTGAAGTTCTCTTCATTCATTTAAATTCTATTTTGAGTGGTAAGTAAAGTTTTATTATTTCCTTCTATGACACACTACGAATTTCATTTTGGATTTTCTCAGTATTTCATTTTAAGATATTTCCCAAGTGATTCTCTTGCTTTTGTGGGCATATAATATTGATACACAAAAATCATGTCTTTTCAATCAACCAGTGACTCTGTTTATTTCACATCGATTTTAATATGAGATTTGTACTATCTCAGATTTTCCCCATATTGTTCTCCTTTTCTACATGTCCACTGTTCAATATTTGCTTTTTTTTTTTTAATTTTTTTTTAACGTTTATTTATTTTTGAGACAGGGAGAGACAGAGCATGAACGGGGGAGGGTCAGAGAGAGAGGGAGACACAGAATCCGAAACAGGCTCCAGGCTCTGAGCTGTCAGCACAGAGCCCGACGCGGGGCTCAAACTCACGGACTGCGAGATCATGACCTGAGCCGGAGTCGGACGCTTAACCGACTGAGCCACCCAGGCGCCCCAATATTTGCTTTTAACGTTATTGAACTTTAAAAGAAAATAAATCAATTTAACAACAAAACAATTTAGGGGCGCCTGGGTGGCTCAGTTGGTTAGGCATCTGACTATGGCTCAGGTCATGATCTCGCAGTTTGTGAGTTCAAGCCTCACCTCGGGCTCTGTGCTGACAGCTCGGAGCCTGGAGTCTGACTAAGATTCTGTCTCCCTCTCTCTCTGCCCCTCCCCCACTCGCACACTGTGTCTCTCTTTCTCTCTTGATAATAAATAAACATTTAAAACTTAAAAAAAATAAAACAATTTAACAAAAC
This sequence comes from Lynx canadensis, assembly GCF_007474595.2. Taxonomy (NCBI): domain Eukaryota; kingdom Metazoa; phylum Chordata; class Mammalia; order Carnivora; family Felidae; genus Lynx; species Lynx canadensis. Next base: position 45,006,903 of record NC_044321.2, read on the forward strand.
ATGCTGGGCCAAAAAATGTATATAAAGTACATTTTAATGTTGTAAAGTATATATACATATATCCATACCTACACATAGAAACAAAATGGTTGGATAGAGGTATGTAAAAATGTTAGTGTTTGCCTGTGATCTATTTTCTTTTCTGTGTGTTTGGAGTTATATGACTCTCTGAATTTTGTACCTTTATTATTTTATAGGATACAATGTATACTATTTGGTAGAAAATTAAAGATTCATGTGCTGTGTCTTAGGTTGCGTATATCAATTATGTGAAAATTCCATCTAATTACCTTCATATGAGCCAAAATTGGACTATTTTTTATTCAGTGTTTTTGAGCTTCCATCATATTCTATCCAGTGAAGCTCTGTGAATTCTCAAGCAGCTTTAACCTCTGTTTGTTGAATAAAAAACTAGCTAAGTATTCATATCTGCCTGTGAACCCAACCCCATCCTTTGAAGTTTATCTATAATACAGTTTTCCTAAAAACGTGAATATTGGAAATGTGTGAGAGGAAGCTCACAGGTTGATCTGGTAAATCAGTGCATTGCCTCTTATTGACTCTATTAACCTTAGTCTAGTTATGTTCCTTTGCTAAGTCTGTTCCTCCTCAGTTAAATAAGCCTAATAAATCTTATTATAGTTTTATGTGTTCAACACTTGGTGATTGTCAATAATAATCATTCTTAGTACTCCTAATTGTTCTTTAACAGAACGGACACATCAGGTGGCAGTGAAAACATTTCTCTTTCTCATGGCAACATATCTGTTGTTGATATTTACAGTTGAACATGGTATGACTAGGAATTTTAAGCACTTCAAATGTAAATGTGAGGTTTGACGTGATGTCATAGAGGAAACTACCAAACAATCCAGCTCCTGCTTTCTGCCTCAGCGTCCCTCTCCATGCTGGGTGTGGGTGGCTGACTAATAAGGACAGCCTGTACTCTGGGGAAGTGAGAGGCACCCACTTAGTCCAAAACACCTGTCAGGACTGTGCTCTGGGTAGAACTAGGTGGATGGTGGTGACCACATCCAAGCAATTTCCTCCCTCTGTGTTTAGCAATTTGCACTGTTCTCTGACTACCTCCTGTCTAGTATCACTCAACCAGGAAAGCAGCGTTAATAAAGCCTACCATTTGCTGAACACCTATTTAGCATTGGGCACTTAATTCATTTCAGCCACAAATATTGATTAAGAATAATCTATGTGCCAGGCAGTGTTGTTGGAGCAGGGGATGCACCAGTGAACTAAGCAATCTAAAATGCCTGCCCTTGTTGAGTTTATATTCTAGTGGGAGAGACAATGATAAACAATATAAATAAATCAACAAACGATGAAATGCAGTCAAAGGTAATGTGCTGTTAGAAAAGTAGTGAAAGAAAGGAGGAGTGGGAGTGCTGATTGGTGGGTATGCAGTTTTAAATGGTGTGTTCATGGCCAGTCTTGTTGAGAAGGTGACATTAAGCAGATACTTGAAGACGGTGAGGGATCAGAGAACAAGGGTATGTAGAGGAACAATGCTGCAGGCATTGAGAAGAACCCTACACACTCCTGAAGAGGGAGTGTGTATTCTATGAATCCCAAGAACACTGAGCTGGGCACTGCTGTTACAACTCTGAAATCACACTCTAGTGGGCTTGGGAGAGATACATAATTGTATGAGCAGTTACAACAAATTTGTAAGTACTTACCTAAGTTAGAGAGAATAAAGGGGACTTTGTCAGCATTTGCCTTTTAGAGAAGTCAGATGTGCTTGCCTGAAGAAGTGCCCTGAACCTCAGAACTGAAGGGATAGAAGTTAATCGGGATGAGGGAAAGAGTTATCCAGACAGAGGCATTAGCGTGACTGCCATTAGGAAGTACATCTCATAACTCTGCCTGTAGGGAAGGTAATTGTCTTAGGCCACCAGCTGTTGCATTCTGAAATCCATCTCCACATTTTTATTAGACCACATTTCCCACAGGCTGCTCTCAGTCCATGACTGAGTGTGGCAGTGATAATAAGATAAGACTATTCCTGGGAGGCTGATTTTGTTTCTGTTCCATATGCACTTTATTCCTTTTCTGCCTTTTTCTGCCTTTTTGGTAATATTTTCTGATTCCATTTTATCTTTTGTTGGCTTATTAGCAATAACTTTGGTTGCTATTTGAGGGTTTGATCTTGAGCTTAAAATGTACTTTTATTTTGTCACAGTATACTTTTAAACAAAGCTATTTTTATTTAACTTAATGAGAACATTACATTAATATTTCATTTCCCTCCTCCCAACCTTTGTGGGTTTTTCTCCATACATTTTACTTTTACATATGTTTAAAACAATTTTAATGTTTATTTATTTTTGAGAGAGATAGAGACAGAACACGAGCAGGGCAGGGGCAGAGAGAGAGGGAGACACAGAATCCGAAGCAGGCTCCAGGCTCTGAGCTGTCAGCACAGAACCCGACACGGGTCTCAAACCCATGAACCATGAGATCATGACCTGAGCCAAAGTCAGATGCTTAACCGACTCAGCCACCCAGGTGCCCCTACTTTTACATATGTTTAAATCCCTACATTACATTGTTATTTTTTCATGAAGAGTCAAATATCTTTCAAAAAGTTTAAATAGTAAGAAAAAAATCTTATACCTCTACCCATGCAGTTACTATTTCAGGTACTTTCCATTGCTTTGCAGAAATCTATGTTCCCATTTGGTGCTGTTTTCCTTCTGCCTGAATGACTTGCTTGAACATTTCTTATAAGGGGAGGTCTGCTGTTGATTAATCCTCTTAGATTCTGTGTATGTGAAAAAGATGTTATTTAAGACATTATTTTGTCATTATTTTTGAAAAATATTTTCACTGCTTATAGAATTCTAGGCTCAGAGGTTTTCTTTTTGCTTTAGCAAATGTTGCTTACGTTGTCATTACTTGGGTTGTTTCTCAGGAAAAATCCCTCTGGGTAATTAACATTTCTTACCTTTCTGGTTGCTTTAAGATTTTCTCTTTATCACTGGTTTTGAGCAATTTGATTATCATGTGCCTTAGTATAGTTTCCTTCATGTTATTTGTGCTTGTGCTTTATTGAGTTTCTTCCATTTGTGGGATTATAGTTTTCATCAATATGGAAAAACTGGGGGCATTATTTCTTCAAATGTTTTATCTGTCCCCACCTCTTGATCCACTCCTCCAGGGACTCCAGTTACACAAATATGAGAGCTGCTGGAAGTTCTCCCACAGCTCACTGATGCTCTGTGAATTTATAAAAACATTTCTTTTTCCTCTTCATTTAATTTTGGATAACTTATATTGCTATCTTTAAAGTTCAGTACTTTTTCTGCAATATCTAATGTGCCTTTAATCACACCCAGTGTATTTTTTATCTTTCACATTGTACTTTTCATCTATAGTTCATTTGTGGGGTTTTTTTTTTTTTTGGTATTTTACATATCTTGACTTTTTCCAATTTAATTTTTAAAATTTTCATTCCAGTATAGTGAGAATACTGTATTATATTAGTTTCAGGTGTACAATATAGTGATTCAGGTATTCTATATATTACTCAGTGCTCTTAACTTTTTAAACATATGGAATATAGTTATAATAACTGTTTTACTGTCCTTATCTGCTATTTTTAACTTCTGTGTCAGTCTGGGCTATTCTCAATTGATTCATTTATCATCCCATTATGAGTTGAATTTTCCCGCTTATTTGCATGCCTGCTAAGTTTTGATCGAATGTATGATAATGGATGCTACCTTATCGAATGATGGATATTACTGTGATGCTAAAATTATTCTTGTGCTTTTTCTACTATGCAATTAAATTACTTGGAAACACTTTGATTCTTTGGGTCTTCCATTTAGGATTTAGTATAACTGGAGCTGTAGATGGAGCAGTAGATGGCTAATTATTCTCCATGACCAAGAAATGATCCTTCTGAGTACTCTACCTAACATCCCATAAATCCTGAGGTTTTCCAGCCTGGCTGTTGGCAACAGGTACTTTTCTAATTTCTGTGCAAGTACTAAATATTGTCTTCTCTAATCCTAGCACATGATTCTTTCTCTGTCCTCAGAAATTACCTCACACCCAAGTGTTGACGGGAACCCTCTTATGATCCTATAGATTTTACATTTAAATCTTGACATATATTCCTAACCTACCCTCCAGTCACACCAGCAGTGTATGAAAATAATGTTTATCCCTCAACTTCTCCAATATTTTTTGTGTATTCACTTATTTATTTGTTCATTCATTCATCTATTTACTTATGTTTTAATACTATTTGGTGGAACTAGAGCAGCACCAGGTCTGGGGATACTTACTCCCCACTACTGACAAAAGACTCTTCTGAGTACTAATCCAGTTACCCATGTATCCCTAGGTTTTCCAGTCTTACTGATTTAACAGGCACAATTACCACCTACTCCAAGCACTAGGCACTGTTCCTTCTAATCCTTTCAGATGGTACTTTCCCTGGCATCACATACATGTGCTTAATACATGAGGGAGACCCTTTGACCCCTACGGTTTTCTCTCATTGCAGCTTTCTCCTCTCTGGTATCTTTTGAACACTAGTTGCCTTGATTTCTCAGAAACTCAGTTCTCTCGTCTCAACTCAGAAAGTCCACTGGCTCCATCTGGGTCCCCCACCCACCCATGTGCTGTAGCCTGAAAACCTTCTCTAAGCAGTCATTGTTCACATCTCTTTTGTTTCTTCTCTCTCAAGGATCACTGTCCTTCACATTACCTGATATACAAGGATTTGCCAGCAAATGTTTTATATATTTGGTCTGTTTTTTCATTGTTACAAGTGGGAGTTCAAAGTTAGATATACCATTTTGGCTAGCAATACAAGTAGATAGCCAATTGTGATACAAGGACTCCCCCGCCCTGCCCCAGTGACTTTGCAAACTCTACTTAGAACTGATGTGTCGGGACACCTGGGTTGGTTAAGCGTCTGACTTTGGCTCCAGTCATGATCTTACAGTTTGTGAGTTCAAGCCCCGTGTTGGGCTCTGTGCTGACAGCTCAGAGCCTGGAGCCTGCTTCAGATTCTCTCTCTGCCACTCCCCCACTTGTGAGCTCTCTCTCGCGCTCTCTCTCCCTTTTTCTCTCTTTCTCTCAAAAATAAATAAATAAACATTTTTAAAAAGGAACTGCTATGTAGTCAAAGATGCTTTTACCCAACCTTTATTCCTTCTCTGTTCTTCACTAGAGTTCAGACCAGAATAAGGTTCTAAAGGCTCTCCTAGCTTCCCCTGAATTCATGCTTTCTCTCGCAGATGTTTCCCCTAATAAATTTTTTGCACATTGAATTCTGTTTTAACATCAGCTCCTCCCAGGTTCTGAACTAATGCAAAAGTAAGATACTCTGATCCAGAAGAGGGATATGTTCTCTGCGATGATAATATTTTCTCCACAGAGGCTATGTCTTATTTACTGAGTGTGGCCTGAAACCTTAAGTTTTAAATGCATATTACCCTGTCCATGGAACTAGTCTATTTTATTCAATCAAACCTTTATGGATGTATATTTAAGTTCTTTCCAGTTCTACACCTTTTCAAATATAGCTAGGGTAAATATCTTTGTTCAGAAAGCTTTGTCCATCAATCTGATCATTTGATTAGAAGACATTTTTAAAAAGAAAATGTATGGACCCTATGGATTTTACATTTAAATCTTGATGCATATCCCTAGCCTGCCTCTCAGTCTCACTAAGAGTGTATGAAGGTAAGTGTTATGTCTCATTCTTTCCAACGTTATATATTTACTTACTTACTTCTGCTTAGTAGTATTTTTCAAGGGATGAGATTAAAAAGGAAGTAAAGCAGGTCTCAGAGTTTATACAATAATCTTGTTCTATGGATAATTATGTCTCCCTTGTAACTGAAGCTTTCCTGCACTTCAGACTTCAGGGAGTGAGTATGTCTTGAATCAAACGTGACTTTGTCGTGGTTTCCACAACCACTCAGTAAAACATTTGGATTTATTGTGCCTGCCCCCCTAGGAAACACCTCACAGCACAGATGTGTCTCCACTGACTCTGGCTTTGAGGAAAAGCATATCTGAAGCAGAATTCCAGCCCCATCACTTACTAACTGTGTCTGTGACCTTAAGCAAGCTGCTGTACCTCTGGGTGCCTCAGTTTCTGGTACATAATTGAGGGTCAGGAGGTGTGACAGGCATAGGCAAGTTTTGAGTCCTGGTCAAAAGACTTAAACATAGCACCTGAGGTTCCATTCACCTGTGAGGATGAGGCTCTGAGACCCAATCCTTCTCCTCCTGCTCTCCCCAGAAGGAAACATATGAGGTTGCAAACAGCCTAGTTATGGTCTAAAAGATGCCATTAATGCCAGGCTTGGGAAAGTCACACATGAGTGAGGAGGAGAAAAATGCCAGGACTCCTGACCATCTCCTTTAGTTTCACAGCACTCAGTGATTGCAGGAGTAAGATCATTCCAATTCATAAGGGCCAGTACAAAAACATCTAGGGATTTTACAAACCAGTTGTTAGATTGTCAACAGCTTGAAATCAGTAAAGGCAGGAGTGTTTACATGACAGAAATTAGCCAACATATGTTACAGTCTGGTGCATTCTCCCCTCCCCCTACCAGAACCAGTTTACCAGTGCACTACCAATGTGCAGAAGTCAATGGGCTTGGTGCCACTTGTATGCTTTTCTCTTAGTTTACCTATCTAAAACACTCACTTTATTTCATCCTTGGGTGAGTTGTTTAAGTAGAGGTAAAATAATATATTGTAAAAGTATGGATCTAACACCCATAGTTTATTCTGTGGCCTATTGTACCATCATTCAGGTCCCCACCTTTAAATGAACATTGTAGAAACTGGCACACCTTGGGTGGGTTTAAGGAACCTGTTGGGGAATCCAAAGGTCATGGATGAAGTTTGTCAAAGTCACTGGGAGGGTTGCCAGCAGTCAACAGAGGACTTAACTTTGTCTCCCTGGTGACAAACAGCCACCAGAAATGAACCACTAGAGAGAACTAGAATAACTTAGTTAAGATTCACTCTTGACATAGCAGAAAACATAATTAAATTAGTTTAACTTGTGATAAGAAATTATGTCAGAGGAACAAAAGTCCACTGCAGAGTAGTTATATACATGATTAACTTCATAAGTCAATGATGCCATAAAGTAACAAACTCCATATTTCTGAGCTTCTATTCTCACTGGATGGGCTTCTCCTAAGTCCAGATCCCCTTGTGGTACAGAAATTGTTGTCACAGGTCCAGGCACCATATCCAGACACATCAGCATTCGATGGAAAACAAAGGTCTGACCCTTACCGTGTGTGTGGTATTCTGAGTAAGGAAGCCTTTCCCCCCAAAGCAGAGCTCTCAGACTGCATTTCCAATCATCTCATTTTGAACTTGAATAAAATGTTGATATATTTGTAGTTTTACAAGGAATGTCTATCATATTTCATCTTTTAAAAATTAAATTTATTAGCTACACTCTTCTATTTAACATTTAATCTTTGTTGGATGAACAGGATTTGATGTATGGTTTTACATTTGATTATTTCTCCCTCCTAACATCTGATATTTAACTATGACACTAGATATATAAAACATCATCCCAGATTATGTTAGGATCTAGGATTGAAGAGAGGGAAAGACAGCATGATTTCTGACCTCAAGGAGCCAACTAGTCTGTTGGGAGACATTCAATAAAACAAGCACTGACAAGAAACTGTGATAAGTGTTTTCTATTAGAGAGAAGATAATTGTATGGACTTGTCTGCACTTAGCAGGAAATGACCTAATTCCAGAGGGTCAGAGAAAGCCTCCTGAGAGTGAAGGTAACTAGCAATCAGCCACATTAAGATGGAGGAAATCATTCCTGACAAAGGATGTATGAGGTTGTGCACAAGAGCAAGTATGAGGTTGTGGAAATTAGAGCACAGGCCATGTGATGAATAGAAAGAGGATCAAATTTGGCTGAAACATAGCATGTGGGATGCTGACTCAAGATACTGCATGAAACATAGTGAGCTTTACTGAATATTTACTGAGTTAATTACTTTTTTTATAATATCACTGATTGGAAGAACATTCTCTAAATTCTTAGGTCAGTACTGATGGATTATTTGTATAGGCATCTGTCTTTAACAGTTCCTCAGACTTTTAAGGATGCCATATTATATTTGACATTTGTTTCCTTAGTCTTCTAGAACCAACAGTTTCTCTTAGGAGCCATGGTTCCATTTATTAGAAAATGGTATAAAGTAAAAAGACTAAGACCTGGATGCTGGGTTTGCTCATTATGACTAATAATACAAAACTCTCCAAAACAGGATAATAGTTGCCAAACTAGTGGATTTTTGTCTCCCATGTTTACAGGAGAAAAGTAGAGTCTGGATAAAGAATGTCACTGTAATATGTCTTTCACTCTATGTTTAATCATTAATATGCTTCATTATTATTGGTTTCATTCCCATTAGAAAATAAGGATATTTCTCTACATTAAAAAAATAAAAACTAATTTTTTTTATGACCCTCCCTGTTCTTTCTTCTCCTTCCACCACTTTTTTCAGCTTGACAACTTTTGGCTGCAGTCTTTTTTCTTATTAATTTCAAGCAAACTGAGAACCTTGAGCTTCAATTTCCTGTCCAGCCCTGAGATTCAAAGGTAGCTTTGAGCTGAGACTATTCGTCCATGGATCCTCCACGTAAAGTTACCCCACCTTTTAATTCTGATTCATTGCTGATTCCACCAAAAGAAATGTCCCAGAAACTTACATCAACTTCCCAATCATCTTTCTCCAAAGTGCAAAACCTGGGTCGTATTAACGTTAGCCCCAGTTTTAATAGCAACTACCTCACCCCTCTACCAGAGGAAACGATCCAACAGCAATACAGAGATGAGATGAGCCAACATGAGAGGCAGTGGGAGAAGTCAGCGTTCCCTCAGAGGAAAAAGACATTCATGGAGAACATGAGACAGAAAAGTTACTATCACATGGCACCTTATCGGGTTGAAAGGGAAGGAAAGATCTATTTCTCACATGATAGAGATCAGAATAAGTGTAAATGCCATTATTGCCTCATTCAAAGGGAAGCTATTTCCGGGAACTCTAAAGGGCAAAATGCATCCTCTTGGAAAATGCTAGTAGAAGGCTTTAGCCACTTGAACATCAACTCTGATACCACAGAGTCCCGCTGTCCATCAGAAAAGCTTCCACAGGAGTAGAAAAGAAAGAAGAGCCATCAAGAGAGGGAGAAGAAAATCAAACAGTTCTTCAGAGGCCCTGAAAACAATAATTGAAATAAACCAAAACTCATCCTCATGTGATGAGATCAGAATTAATTCAGATGTGTGAATATTGATTTTTATCCAAGTCCTTGGGTGGAACTTTTTGGGAAGCAAACAATTAGGGATGGTCACTAGGAGAAGCGAGATCCAATGTCTGGCAAAAAATCATATTAGAAAGAAACAATGTTTCAGTGATTTTAGGGTGATTCTGGGGCATGCTGGGAGCAAACTACTCTGAGGCTGGGAAGATGGTTAAACAATGGCTTTTAATTTGCCATTATTTCGTTTTCATGATGCAACTTGCTTTTTCCCTCCTGGGATCTTTTTTTCTCTTATATATTGTCATTAAGGTATAAAGGACCCATGTAGTGTGAATGTCTGGCTGGTTGCAAAGTGCTTTTGTTCTGTTTTATGGGTTGGCCACAAGAAAAAGCACTGTGTCTGATGAAATGCGTGTGTGTTTTGGAATTCTGAAGTTAATGATAAGATGAGATCCACATCTAAAGTTTTGAATTAAAAGAATGTGTTGTAAAGGGATGTGTGAATAGAGCTTGTGGGCTTCACACTGAATTGTTTTGGTAGAACATACTTACCAAGAAGCAAGTATAGGTAAATATTTTATGCTTCTTTAAAATTGAGTATTAATCCTCCCTATGAAAAAAATTTCTAATGTGTTGCCTCAATTGTCAGCACCAAATACCTGTGTATATAAATAAGCCTATCATTCAAAGTCAGATATTTTATTCAGTATTCCCTGGCTCATGTTTTGTCAAGGGACACTACATATGTAGATTTAGAGTAGAGGTGTAGGAAAGAGGTTTTGAAACATTTGCATTACTCTTTGGGATACCATAGTCAGGATGGCGTGAGGAGCAACCATGCCATTGGATGGACCAACTTCTCCATCTGGGTAGCAATGGGAAGCAGAATATCCTGCCTGGAGTGTAAGCATCTGCATGTTGTTCAGTTACCACTGGCTTAGGCACTCCATGATACGTTCTTCACTCCCAGGTGCTCCTTCTATGTTTAATATGAACAATACTCCCATGCCTGCTGTAGGGAATTAAAAGCAGAATCATGTTGTTTGTACTTCTCCCAAAATTATGACAGAGATTAGAGATGTGGTTTGGGTTTTCATGATATGAAATTGCTACATTTCTCAACTTTGTTCCTGTAGAAATTTCTGACAGTACCCCACCACAGAACATAACATTCTGTTAATGGGAAAACTACCTTAGCTCTGGAGCTATCTCCTTTCCTATGCAGTCTTCAGCAATGTGACTCAGTAAAATCCATGATATTTTCACACATGGAAATTACTTCAAGACTTACCAATTAACAGGGACTGGATTCCAGTTTTGTGATTGCACCAGAGAGTATGGGAGTTAAACGAATCCTATATGGTTTATACCACAATTCAAGGGGACAATGTAAAAAAACAAAAACAAAAGTTTATACATTTAGAATTTCATAGCCTACTTTCCTTATGTAATTCAGATGAATATTTGAGAGAAATAAAATAGTTTGTTTGCTTCATTTGAACCTTGCAATACTCTAAGTGTTTATAGGTACATGTACATTTAGATATAGAACTAATCTGCAACTGACCCAAAACAAAGTAGGGTTTTGGGTATAGATATTGACATACTTCTGCTAAAATTGATATGTGAATGCAATGAATAGCAAACACAAGCTTGAAGAACAAAGTTATTTATATTACATATGTATCAGTTATCAAGCCTTACTAGATAGAAGTCTGTACTAATTCAGATGATTCCGTATCAGCATAAGAACAGACAAATAGAGTAGTGGAAGAGAATAGAAAGTCCAGAAACACTTCCAGATTAAACACTATAGATATGTATTCCCCTGTAATTCAGTGGGGCAACATTATTTCAATGTGGAAAAAATGAACTTTGATCACTACCTTACAGCATACAAAACATTAATTTAAAATTGTTTGGGGCAGGGCACCTGGGTGGCTCAGTCAGTTAAGCATCCAACTTCAGCTGGGGGTCACGATCTCGCGGTTCATGGGTTCAAGCCCCATATCAGGCTCTGTGCTGACAGTGCAGAGCCTGGAGCCTGCTTTGGATTCTGTATCTTCCTCTGTCTCTCTGCTCCTCTCTCTCTCTCTCTCTCTCTCTCTCTCCCTCTCTCTTAAAATAAATAAATAAATAAACATTTAAAAAATTAAAAATAAATAAATTAAAATAAAATTGTTTGGGGCACCTGGCTGGCTTAGTCAGTATAGCATGTGACTATTAATCTCTGAGTCTTGACTTCAAGCCCCACATTGGATGTAGAGTTTACTTAAAAAAAATAAAATGAAACCAGCGAAGAAATTGAATCGGTTATCAAAAATCTCCCAACAAATAAGAGTCCAGGACCAGATGGCTTCCCAGGGGAGTTCTACCAGACGTTTAAAGCAGAGATAATACCTATCCTTCTCAAGCTATTCCAAGAAATAGAAAGGGAAGGAAAACTTCCAGACTCATTCTATGAAGCCAGTATTACTTTGATTCCTAAACCAGACAGAGACCCAGTAAAAAAAGAGAACTACAGGCCAATATCCCTGATGAATATGGATGCAAAAATTCTCAATAAGATACTAGCAAATCGAATTCAACAGCATATAAAAAGAATTATTCACCATGATCAAGTGGGATTCATTCCTGGGATGCAGGGCTGGTTCAACATTCGCAAATCAATCAACGTGATACATCACATTAACAAAAAAAAAAGAGAAGAACCATATGATCCTGTCAATCGATGCAGAAAAGGCCTTTGACAAAATCCAGCACCCTTTCTTAATAAAAACCCTTGAGAAAGTCGGGATAGAAGGAACATACTTAAAGATCATAAAAGCCATTTATGAAAAGCCCACAGCTAACATCATCCTCAACGGGGAAAAACTGAGAGCTTTTTCCCTGAGATCAGGAACACGACAGGGATGCCCACTCTCACCGCTGTTGTTTAACATAGTGCTGGAAGTGCTAGCATCAGCAATCAGACAACAAAAGGAAATCAAAGGCATCAAAATTGGCAAAGATGAAGTCAAGCTTTCGCTTTTTGCAGATGACATGATATTATACATGGAAAATCCGATAGACTCCACCATAAGTCTGCTAGAACTGATACATGAATTCAGCAAAGTTGCAGGATACAAAATCAATGTACAGAAATCAGTTGCATTCTTATACACTAACAACGAAGCAACAGAAAGACAAATAAAGAAAATGATCCCATTCACAATTGCACCAAGAAGCATAAAATACCTAGGAATAAATCTAACCAAAGATGTAAAGGATCTGTATGCTGAAAACTATAGAAAGCTTATGAAGGTAATTGAAGAAGATTTAAAGAAATGGAAAGACATTCCCTGCTCATGGATTGGAAAAATAAATATTGTCAAAATGTCAATACTACCCAAAGCTATCTACACATTCAATGCAATCCCAATCAAAATTGCACCAGCATTCTTCTCGAAACTAGAACAAGCAATCCTCAAATTCATATGGAACCACAAAAGGCCCCGAATAGCCAAAGGAATTTTGAAGAAGAAGACCAAAGCAGGAGGCATCACAATCCCAGACTTTAGCCTCTACTACAAAGCTGTCATCATCAAGACAGCATGGTATTGGCACAAAAACAGACACACAGACCAATGGAATAGAATAGAAACCCCAGAACTAGACCCACAAACGTATGGCCAACTCATCTTTGACAAAGCAGGAAAGAACATCCAATGGAAGAAAGACAGCCTCTTTAACAAATGGTGCTGGGAGAACTGGACAGCAACATGCAGAAGGTTGAAACTAGACCACTTTCTCACACCATTTACAAAAATAAACTCAAAATGGATAAAGGACCTAAATGTGAGACAGGAAACCATCAAAACCTTAGAGGAGAAAGCAGGAAAAGACCTCTCTGACCTCAGCCGTAGCAATCTCTTCCTCGACACATCCCCAAAGGCAAGGGAATTAAAAGCAAAAGTGAATTACTGGGACCTTATGAAGATAAAAAGCTTCTGCACAGCAAAGGAAACAACCAACAAAACGAAAAGGCAACCAACGGAATGGGAAAAGATATTTGCAAATGACATATCGGACAAAGGGCTAGTATCTAAAATCTATAAAGAGCTCGCCAAACTCCACACCCGAAAAACAAATAACCCAGTGAAGAAATGGGCAGAAAACATGAATAGACACTTCTCTAAAGAAGACATCCAGATGGCCAACAGGCACATGAAAAGATGTTCAGCGTCGCTCCTTATCAGGGAAATACAAATCAAAACCACACTCAGGTATCACCTCACGCCAGTCAGAGTGGCCAAAATGAACAAATCAGGAGACTATAGATGCTGGAGAGGATGTGGAGAAACGGGAACCCTCTTGCACTGTTGGTGGGAATGCAAATTGGTGCAGCCGCTCTGGAAAGCAGTGTGGAGGTTCCTCAGAAAATTAAAAATAGACCTACCCTATGACCCAGCAATAGCACTGCTAGGAATTTATCCAAGGGATACAGGAGTACTGATGCATAGGGGCACTTGTACCCCAATGTTCATAGCAGCACTCTCAACAATAGCCAAATTATGGAAAGAGCCTAAATGTCCATCAACTGATGAATGGATAAAGAAATTGTGGTATATATACACAATGGAATACTATGTGGCAATGAGAAAAAATGAAATATGGCCTTTTGTAGCAACGTGGATGGAACTGGAGAGTGTGATGCTAAGTGAAATAAGTCATACAGAGAAAGACAGATACCATATGGTTTCACTCTTATGTGGATCCTGAGAAACTTAACAGGAACCCATGGGGGAGGGGAAGGAAAAAAAAAAGAGGTTAGAGTGGGAGAGAGACAAACCATAAGAGACTGTTAAAAACTGAGAACAAACTGAGGGTTGATGGGGGGTGGGAGGGAGGGGAGGGTGGGTGATGGGTATTGAGGAGGGCACCTTTTGGGATGAGCACTTGGTGTTGTATGGAAACCAATTTGTCAATAAATTTCATATATATATAAAAAAAAAGAACATAAAAAAAATAAAAAATAAAAATAAAATTTTGCTAAATAATGTTCCCAACTATTATTTTATCTTACAGGTGAAGGGCAATCCCGTTTTAAACAAAGACAAGCTGAAACTCTGCAAAATGTTCTTATGTTAGCTACTTGACTATTAAGATTCTCTTAATAAAGTTTTAAAATATCATCAAAAAATCTTGTAATTCTTTCGTTAAACTTATTATAAGTACTTGATGCTATTAAAAATTATATCACTTTTTTGTATTCTGTTTTTGAAATTTTATATTCTTTTTTTATTTAAAAAAATTGTGTTTACTTATTTTTGAGAAAGAGACAGAGCATGAGCAGGGAAGGGGCCGAGAGAGAGGAAGACACAATCCAAAGCAGGCGTCAGGCTCTGAGCTGTCAGCACAGAGCCTGACATGGGGCTCAAACCCACAAACCATGAGATTATGACTTGAGCCGAGGTCGGACGCATAACCAACTGAGCCACTCAGGTTCCCCTGAAATTTTATATTCTGATTGAGCTGGTATATACAAATATATTTGTGTATTCACATTCTTTCCAGCAACCTTGCTAAATGGAACTTAATTCTAAAAGTTTATGTCTGCATGTTTTTTGATTTCAGCATACACAATCTTATTATCATTGAATACTAATAGTTTATTTCTGCTATTTTAAACATTATACCTTTTTTTCTCATTTTACATCATTGAACAGACCCACCCAGGACAATGTTGAATAGAATGTGTAATAATGGACATCCTTGTGAAATTCCTGATATGAATTGGAAAATATTTCACATTTCCCATTGTTGAATGTGAAGTAAAGTAGTTCCATTCTAATTCTAGTTTGCTAAGTGTTTATATCTTCCGTATACATTGAGTTTCATTAAATACCTGTAGTGCATTTATTGAGATGATTATAGGATTTTTCCTCTGTTAATCTGTTAATGTGGTGAATTATATAGTTAAGTTCCTATGTCTAAACCAACCTTGCATTACTAGAGACAAAAAATGGTCATGATATATGATCCTTCTGAATAATCTACCTCTTAATAATTTGTTTAGGATTTTTATGTGTCCTTATTTTTTTATTTTTAATATGAAATTTATTGTCAAATTGGTTTCCATACAACACCCAGTGCTCATCTCAGCAGGTGCCCTCCTCAATACCAATCACCCACCCCCCCCTCCCTCCCACCCCCCATCAACCCTCAGTTTGTTCTCAGTTTTTAGGAGTCTCTTATGCTTTGGCTCCCTCCGTCTCTAAATTTTTTTTTCTTCCCCTCCCCCATGGTGTTCTGTTGTTTCTCAGGATCCACATAGGAGTGAAAACATATGATATCTGTCTTTCTCTGTATGACTTATTTCACTTAGCATAACACTCTCCAGTTCCATCCACATTGCTACAAAAGGCCAGATTTCATTCTTTCTCATTGCCACGTAGTATTCCATTGTGTATATAAACCACAATTTCTTTATCCATTCATCAGTTGCTGGACATTTAGGCTCTTTCCATATTAGCCTGTACTTTTTATTTCATGTACTCTTTATTCAATATGGGTATCAAGGTTATGCTAGCTTTACAAAATTAGTTGTTATGTAAAACTTCTTTTCTCTGGAACTGAAGTCCCTGAAAGGCTGTGAGTAATGTAGGGCTAGACTTTCCCATGTTCAGCTGTTTGGGGGTTGTATCTCTTTTTACAAAGACTACCTAAAGGGTAGTACCTTTGGATAGTACCTAAAGGGCAGTAACAGAAGGGCAGATCCAGGTTCCCATCACTTTAAACTTTGTAAGGCATCAATCTTCCCTGTGAGATCCCGTTAATGATTCTGTCATTCTGAGAGCTACCAGTTCATGTTTCTTTGCTGATATTAATCTTCATTACATGGAAAATTAAAAGTTATGGTTCTGTTAACTTGTCTAGATAAATTTGATCTGTACTGTATGGTCATCAATGGCTGACCATTCCAGAGCTGTGTAGTTATGACAATAGTTCCATTTGTTGAATTCTTTAATAATAATGAGTTATTATAAAAATTCATATTTTTAGGGTGTGTACTAACTGTTAGCTACTTTTTTGTCCTAGGATCTACACATTTATGACCTCATTTAATCCTCACCAAAAAAGGTGGGTCAGAGTGTACCCAAAACTTACATCTAACTCCAGTGAACAGCAGATTTGGGGACACAAGTTCTAAGTTAGAAGCCCTTGCTTTTTCTCAAAGTACATACTTGTGAAAATGTTGAATCCAGGAAAACATAGTGTACATGATGACTATTTTGGCAATCTGATGTTTTCATAAAAACTTAACTAATTTTTTTCAATGTTTGACCTAAAACACTTTGTTCTTGTCTTTAAGGAGAGGTTTCCCAAATTGTGACACAGACATCACATAGTGCCCCTGATGAAATAATTGGTACAGAAATAAACATTTATATTTTTAAAATAATATATTTATTTTACTGTGCTACAGATAAGTATAACTAGTTGAAGCCATTTGGAATAATTTGTAGGGGAAAAGAAAAAGAAACTGATGTCACACGCCCCATGGCAAAAGGCCACACCATCTGCAAAGCTGCTGGCCTTTCTTCAAAATGTACTTAAAAACAGGGAGGGAAAAGCCACAAATCTCTTTCCCTCTACATACACTTCCATCAGCCTGACAATCACCACATCTCAGATGTGCCTCCAGAGGCCTGGCTCTAACCTTATACCCCTATTACTCTATACAAGAATTACATCTCTTAAGATCACATCTGCATCCTCACACCCCAAAAAGTACTTCTGCAACGAAGGGCCCTACTCAGAATTTACCCTGCCTAGGGAATGGCAGAGGATTGCAAGCAACAACTGTTTGCTCCCTTACAGGAAATTTAAAATACTTCCTGGTCAAAAAGACTGAAAATCTAAGGTTCAAATTAAGAGTGAGACTAAAGGGAGGTGTCACAAATATGTGAGCAGTCCCTAGGTGTACAGCCAGATGAAAATATTAGGGTCTAGGTTTAAAAAAAAAAAAAGAACAGGCACTTGGGTGGCTTTAGTCAGTTAAGTGTCTGATTCTTGATTTCAGCTCAGGTCACGATCTCACTATCTGTAAGATCATGCCCCACATCAGACTCTGCTGAGAGCAAGGAGCCTGCTTGGGATTCTCTCTCTACCTCTTTGCTCCTCCCCTGCTCTGTTGCCAGTGCGCGTGCGCTCTCTCTCTCTCTCTCTCTCTCTCTCTCAAAATAAACATTTTTTTTAAAAAAAACAGGAAAGAAGGGCCGCCTGTGTGGCTCAATCAGTTGAGCGTCTGACTTCAGCTGGGGCCATGATCTTGCAGTTCATGGGTTCAACCCCCACATCCAGCTCTGTGCTGACAGCCCAGAGCCTGGAGCCTGCCTTGAATACTGTGTCTCCCTCTCTCTCTGTCCCTCCCTCGCTCATGCTTGCTCTCTCTCTCTCCCTCTCTCTCTCTCAAAAATAAACATGAAAAAAAATTAAAAACAAAAACAGGAAAGGAACAAGGGGGGCTGACTGAAGCAAAATGAGCTGGGTCCTACTTTGTCTCCTTATAGACAATTGCATGAAATAGCCATGGGTTTCAATCCTGCCTGTGACCCACACTGACTCTGATGGTGGGAAAAGGTATTTGCATCCTTTGGGACTGCCTCTGCATTTCTAAAATAGGAATTATAATATTTACACTAAATGATTGCTATGAAGAATAACAGTATAAAGTAGGCATTACATTACAAATGGATTTGACTTTTTCCTTTTTTAATTTCATCTTTCAAGTAATTTTTATTTCATTTACTATTACAATTTTAACTCTAACAAGTGATACTGATCTTGAATCTCAAGTATGAATGTAAAGCTAACTTTAATGATTTGAGTTTAGAAACTTACCTGATTAAAATAAATAGGTTGATGAAATAGCACTGTAGCTGGTGTCATTCATGGCGCCTGTTATAAATTGGGTTTGTTAATAACTGAGGTCTGTCTAGGCTGATCTAAGTCATGGTATGTGCTGAATATTTCTTGCTGTGTGTGATGTCAAAGAAAACAAGTCAATATCCTGGTCATGCAATCCGCACAACTCGACACCAGAGTCTGTCTATCAAGCAGTCAGGCAGGCCTTAAGTAACACTGCAAATGATAGTAGGACCATATCATTAACTACAGAAGGTGTTCTTTTTGCTTATTACACTTAATATAGATTTGGCCTGTCAGGGGACAATGAGATCAAATGGTTTCAAATAGTTTATAACTTAAAGACAGCAAAAACAAGATAAGTATGGTGACAGTTCCTTGCATATGTAATCCACAGTTTGATATGAATTGGAGATGCTGAAGGGCACACACCACAGGTGGTGGGTCTCTGCCAGTGAGAAGTCAAGAG
Organism: Lynx canadensis; assembly: GCF_007474595.2. NCBI lineage: Eukaryota > Metazoa > Chordata > Mammalia > Carnivora > Felidae > Lynx > Lynx canadensis. The sequence goes on from NC_044321.2 coordinate 45,025,591, forward strand.
CAGTACCCTAACGCAGTGAGCAGTTCTGTAGTCAATAGCTGGGAGGAGCATTCTTTACTCAAATGAAACCAGCAATGGATGAGTATTGATCTTCTGTCAGCTGCCAGCTAAATATGAAGGCAGGTGAGAAACTACCTGGTGGCAGCTCCTCATCAGGCTTCCTATTAACACCTCCAAGAGGAATCACAGGGTGCTCTGCCAAGGATCAGACCAGCCTGCACTGTAGCTTTGCCTACACAGCCTAAGTGGGGACATGCAAAGTCACCAGAGCACCAAGGCAGAGCTGGTCCTCTGCAGTGTCTGGCACAAGACAAATGGCCATATGCATGGTCCCTAAAAAATAATATCTATCATATTGACTCCCAAATGGAGGAGATGCTTTTCCCGTAAGGATCATTACAAATGGTTAACTAATTCAATACATATACATTGATTCCCAGCATGTTTCAGGAAATATTTGGATGCTAGAACTGAAAGGACTAATGACCTGCAGTACTTATTATAGGGGATATCACACTAATGAGGCAGAAAGACACATAAATAGAAAAGTGGTTGAAATGCAAAATGGAAACAGGGAAAGGACCCAGAAAAAACATCGAGTGGGGTGGCCAGGAAGCAAGAGGAAAACCAGGAAAGGAGAGTCATTGTCAGGGTAAAACACATCGACTTGTCTCTGGGTTTACATACATGATCCTGCTGATATGAGGTTATAACTATAGTAATAACTATAACTATAGCTGGGTGACATCTGTGCTTCACATTTAAAACTAAAATAACCAGATTGACCTCAGCATAAAAACAAAATGAAATTGACCCTTGAACCATGCAAAGGTTAGGGGTACTGACACCATGCATAGTCAAAAATCTGAATATAACTTTTGACTCTACCAAAATTTAGCTATTAATAGACTACTTTTGACCAGAATCTTTATCAACAGTCTTTAACATAACATAAACAGTCAATACATATTTTGTTTTCTTATGTACTATATACAATATTCTTAGAATAAAATATTCTACAGAAAAAATGTTATTAAGGATATCATAAGGAGGAAAAATACATTTACTGTATTTTTTAAAAATACAGTATTATTGAAAAAAATGCTATATAAATGGACCCAGACAGTTCAAATCCATGCTGGTCAAGGGTCAGCTGTAATCATAATGGCTCATTTTTGTTAAAAAATATATCTATCTATTCAGTTAGTTCCCTTTTATTAAGGATATAACTGAAGATAAAAGAAGATAGGATCTTATTCAAGACCAACACATTAGTCTTTTTAATTCCTTAACCAGTGCTATGATTTTCACTTTATAGTATTTTGCCTCCTTGGTTAAATTTATTTTATTTTATTTTTACAGTATTTTATTCTTTTGATGCTACTTTGAATGGTATACTTTTATTCCCTATCAAATGTTTCATTATTAGTGTGTAGAAATAAAACTGATTTCTATATGTTTTTTTACATCCCGCAACTTTACTGAAATCATTGATTAGTTACAACAGTGTTTGTTTCAGTCTTTGGGGTTCTCTCTATATAAAATCATATCATCTCCAAATAGCAACAGTTTTACTTCTTCCTTTCTGATGTTGATACCTTGTATTACTTTGTCTTGCTTCATTCCCCTAACAGGGATTTCCAGTAATACACTGAATAACATTGGTAGGAGTGGGCATACTTGTTGCTGATCTTAGTAGAAAAGTTTTCAACTTGTCTCTGTTGAGGATAATATTAGCCGTGTGGGTCTGTTGTAGATGGCCTGGATTGATGTTATTGATTGTTGAGTTATATTCCTTCTATTCCCAGTGTGGTAAAGGCTTTTTATTGTGAAAGGATGTTGAATTTTTCTAATCTTTTCTGCATCTATTACAATAATAACATAATTTTTATTTTTCATTCTATTAATGCCAATATTACATTGGTTAATATATATAAATTGGTTAATAATACATAAATTGATTAGTGTGTGTTGAACCATCCTGGGATGCCAGGAATAAATTCCATTGGTCATGTTATATAATCCTTTTAATGTGTTCTTCAATTCAGAGGGATAATATTTTGTTGAGAAATTTTACATTTATATTCATCAGAAATATTGGTCTACAGTTTGGGGGTTTTTTCTCATGTGGTGTCTTTATTTGGCTTTGGTACAGGATAATTCTGCCATGAAAAATGAGTTTGGAAGTGGACCCTCTTCTTCAAATATTTGGCAGAATTTGAGAAGGATTAGCATTAATTCTTCTTTAAATATTTGGTAAAATAGGGGCACCTGGGTGGCTCGGTCAGTTAAGCATCCAACTTCAGCTCAGGTCATAATCTCACAGTTCGTGAGTTCAAGCCCCACATTGAGCTCTGTGCTGACAGCTCAGAGTCTGGAGCCTGCTTCGGATTCTGTGTCTCCCTCTTTCTCTGCCCCTACCGTACTTGCACTTTATTTCTCTCTCTCTCTCTCTCTCTCTCTCTCTCTCAAAAATAAATAAACATTTTAAAAAATTAATAAATAAATACTTGGTAGAATTCACCAGTGAAGCATCTGGTCGTGGGCTTTCCTTGGGGAATGTTTTTGATTTCTAATTCAACCTCCTAATTCATTTATTGGTGTGTTCATAATTTCTAATTCTTCATGATTCATTCTTGGTAGATAGTATGTTTTGAGAAATTTTTTTATTCATTCTAGGTTATCCAATTTCTTGGAATATAAATGTTCATAGTTTCTCTTTTGGTCCTTTGTATTTCTGTGTCATCCATTATAATGTCTCCTCTCTAGTTTCTAAATTTAATTCAATCTTCTTTACTTCTGCTAAAATGTTATGTAAATGCAAAGAATATTAAACCAAATTTTGAAGAACAAAGTTGTTTATATTATACTATCAGTTATCAAGCATTAGTATAATTCTGTAGTAATTCAGATAGTTGTCTATCAACATAGGAATAAACAAATAGGACAGTGCAACAGAATGAAAAGTCCAGAAACACTTCTTTTTAAAGTATTTGAATTCCAGTTAGGTAACATACAGTGTAATATTACTTTCAGGTATACAATATATTCATTCAACAATTCCATACAACACCCAATGTTCATCACAAGTGAACTCCTTAATCCCCATCACCTATTTAACCTATCCCCCCCCCACCTTTCTCCCCTCTAGAAACCATCCCATTGTCCTGTACAATTAACAGTCTGTTTCTTGATTTGTCTCTCAATTTTCTTCTCTGTCCCCATTTCTTTCTTTCTTAATTCCACATATGAATGAAATCATATGGTATTTGTTTCTCTGACTGACTTATTTCACTTAGCATGATACTCTCTACTTCCATCCACATATCTGCAAATGGCAAGATTTCATTCCTTTTTACAGCAGTGCAATATTCCATTCTCTCTATATATACCACATGTTCTTTATGCACTTATCAGTTGATAGACATTACACCTGTTTCTATTATTTGGCTAGTGTAGATAATGCTGCTATAAACATCAAAGTGCATGTACATATTTCAGTTAGTATTTTTATATTCTTGGGGTAAATACCTAGTAGTGTGATTGCTGGATCATAGGGTAGTTCTATTTTGAGTTTCTTTAGGAACCTCCATACCATTCTCCAGAGTGGCTGCACCAGTTTGCATTCCCACCAACAGGGTTGCCCTTTCCCCAAATCCTCACCAACACCTGCTGTTTCTTGTGTTGTTGCGTTTAGCCATTCTGACAGATGTGAGGTGATACCTCATTGTGCTTTTGATTTGCATTTCCCTTATAATGAGTAATGTTGAGCATCTTTTCATTTGTTTGTTGGCTCTCTGGATCTTCTTCAGAAAAATATCTATTCATGTCTTCTGCCTATTTTTCATTGGATTATTCCTTTTTTGGGTGTTGAGTTTTAAAAGTAATTTATATATATGGTGGATATTAAACCTTTATCAGTTATGTCATTTGCAAATATGTTCTCACATTCCATAGGTTTCCCTTGAGTTTTTTTTTATTTTTTATTTTTTTTATTTTATATATGAAATTTATTGTCAAAATGGTTTCCATACAACACCCTGTGCTCATCCCAAAAGGTGCCCTCTTCAATACCCATCACCCACCCTCTCCTCCCTCCCACCCCCCATCAACCCTCAGTTTGTTCTCAGTTTTTAATAGTCTCTTATGCTTTGTCTCTCTCCCACTCTAACCTCTTTTTTTTTTCCTTCCCCTCCCCCATGGGTTCCTGTTAAGTTTCTCAGGATCCACATAAGAGTGAAACCATATGGTATCTGTCTTTCTCTGTATGGCTTATTTCACTTAGCATCACACTCTCCAGTTCCATCCACGTTGCTACAAAAGGCCATATTTCATTTTTTCTCATTGCCACGTAGTATTCCATAGTGTATATAAACCACAATTTCTTAATCCATTCATCAGTTGATGGACATTTAGGCTCTTTCCATAATTTGGCTATTGTTGAGAGTGCTGCTATGAACATTGGGGTACAAGTGCCCCTATGCATCAGCACTCCTGTATCCCTTGGATAAATTCCTAGCAGTGCTATTGCTGGGTCATAGGGTAGGTCTATTTTTAATTTTCTGAGGAACCTCCACACTGCTTTCCAGAGCGGCTGCACCAATTTGCATTCCCACCAACAGTGCAAGAGGGTTCCCGTTTCTTCACATCCTCTCCAGCATCTATAGTCTCCTGATTTGTTCATTTTGGCCACTCTGACTGGCGTGAGGTGATACCTGAGTGTGGTTTTGATTTGTATTTCCCTGATAAGGAGCGACGCTGAACATCTTTTCATGTGCCTGTTGGCCATCTGGATGTCTTCTTTAGAGAAGTGTCTATTCATGTTTTCTGCCCATTTCTTCACTGGGTTATTTGTTTTTCGGGTGTGGAGTTTGGTGAGCTCTTTATAGATTTTAGATACTAGCCCTTTGTCCGATATGTCATTTGCAAATATCTATTCCCATTCCGTTGGTTGCCTTTTCGTTTTGTTGGTTGTTTCCTTTGCTGTGCAGAAGCTTTTTATCTTCATAAGGTCCCAGTAATTCACTTTTGCTTTTAATTCCCTTGCCTTTGGGGATGTGTCGAGGAAGAGATTGCTACGGCTGAGGTCAGAGAGGTCTTTTCCTGCTTTCTCCTCGAAGGTTCTGATGGTTTCCTGTCTCACATTTAGGTCCTTTATCCATTTTGAGTTTATTTTTGTAAATGGTGTGAGAAAGTGGTCTAGTTTCAACCTTCTGCATGTTGCTGTCCAGTTCTCCCAGCACCATTTGTTAAAGAGACTGTCTTTTTTCCATTGGATGTTCTTTCCTGCTTTGTCAAAGATGAGTTGGCCATACGTTTGTGGGTCTAGTTCTGGGGTTTCTATTCTATTCCATTGGTCTATGTGTCTGTTTTTGTGCCAATACCATGCTGTCTTGATGATGACAGCTTTGTAGTAGAGGCTAAAGTCTGGGATTGTGATGCCTCCTGCTTTGGTCTTCTTCTTCAAAATTACTTTGGTTATTCGGGGCCTTTTGTGGTTCCATATGAATTTTAGGATTGCTTGTTCTAGTTTTGAGAAGAATGCTGGTGCAATTTTGATTGGGATTGCATTGAATGTGTAGATAGCTTTGGGTAGTATTGACATTTTGACAATATTTATTCTTCCAATCCATGAGCAGGGAATGTCTTTCCATTTCTTTAAATCTTCTTCAATTACCTTCATAAGCTTTCTATAGTTTTCAGCATACAGATCCTTTACATCTTTGGTTAGATTTATTCCTAGGTATTTTATGCTTCTTGGTGCAATTGTGAATGGGATCAGTTTCATTATTTGTCTTTCTGTTGCTTCGTTGTTAGTGTATAAGAATGCAACTGATTTCTGTACATTGATTTTGTATCCTGCAACTTTGCTGAATTCATGTATCAGTTCTAGCAGACTTATGGTGGAGTCTATCGGATTTTCCATGTATAGTATCATGTCATCTGCAAAAAGCGAAAGCTTGACTTCATCTTTGCCAATTTTGATGCCTTTGATTTCCTTTTGTTGTCTGATTGCTGATGCTAGAACTTCCAGCACTATGTTAAACAACAGCGGTGAGAGTGGGCATCCCTGTCCTGTTCCTGATCTCAGGGAGAAAGCTCTCAGTTTTTCCCCGTTGAGGATGATGTTAGCTGTGGGCTTTTCATAAATGGCTTTTATGATCTTTAAGTATGTTCCTTCTATCCCGACTTTCTCGAGGGTTTTTATTAAGAAAGGGTGCTGGATTTTGTCAAAGGCCTTTTCTGCATCGATTGACAGGATCATATGGTTCTTCTCTTTTTTTTTTTGTTAATGTGATGTATCACGTTGATTGATTTGCGAATGTTGAACCAGCCCTGCATCCCAGGAATGAATCCCACTTGATCATGGTGAATAATTCTTTTTATATGTTGTTGAATTGGATTTGCTAGTATCTTATTGAGAATTTTTGCATCCATATTCATCAGGGATATTGGCCTGTAGTTCTCTTTTTTTACTGGGTCTCTGTCTGGTTTAGGAATCAAAGGAATACTGGCTTCATAGAATGAGTCTGGAAGTTTTCCTTCCCTTTCTATTTCTTGGAATAGCTTGAGAAGGATAGGTATTATCTCTGCTTTAAACGTCTGGTAGAACTCCCCTGGGAAGCCATCTGGTCCTGGACTCTTATTTGTTGGGAGATTTTTGATAACCGATTCAATTTCTTCGCTGGTTATGGGTCTGTTCAAGCTTTCTATTTCCTCCTGATTGAGTTTAGGAAGCGTGTGGGTGTTCAGGAATTTGTCCATTTCTTCCAGGTTGTCCAATTTGTTGGCATATAATTTTGCATAGTATTCCCTGATAATTGATTGTATCTCTGAGGGATTGGTTGTTATAATTCCATTTTCATTCATGATTTTATCTATTTGGGTCATCTCCCTTTTCTTTTTGAGAAGCCTGGCTAGAGGTTTGTCAATTTTGTTCATTTTTTCAAAAAACCAACTCTTGGTCTCATTGATCTGCTCTACAGTTTTTTTAGATTCTATATTGTTTATTTCTGCTCTGATCTTTATTATTTCTCTTCTGCTGGGTTTAGGCTGCCTTTGCTGTTCTGCTTCTAGTTCCTTTAGGTGTGCTGTTAGATTTTGTATTTGGGATTTTTCTTGTTTCTTGAGATAGGCCTGGATTGCAATGTATTTTCCTCTCAGGACTGCCTTCGCTGCGTCCCAAAGCGTTTGGATTGTTGTATTTTCATTTTTGTTTGTTTCCATATATTTTTTAATTTCTTCTCTAATTGCCTGGTTGACCCACTCATTCGTTAGTAGGGTGTTCTTTAACCTCCATGCTTTTGGAGGCTTTCCAGACTTTTTCCTGTGGTTGATTTCAAGCTTCATAGCATTGTGGTCTGAAAGTATGCATGGTATAATTTCAATTCTTGCAAACTTATGAAGGGCTGTTTTGTGACCCAGTATATGATCTATCTTGGAGAAGGTTCCATGTGCACTTGAGAAGAAAGTATATTCTGTTGCTTTGGGATGCAGAGTTCTAAATACATCTGTCAAGTCCATCTGATCCAATGTCTCATTCAGGGCCCTTGTTTCTTTATTGACCGTGTGTCTAGATGATCTATTCATTTCTGTAAGTGGGGTGTTAAAGTCCCCAGCAATTACCACATTCTTATCAATAAGGTTGCTTATGTTTATGAGTAATTGTTTTATATATTTGGGGGCTCCGGTATTCGGCGCATAGACATTTATAATTGTTAGCTCTTCCTGATGGATAGACCCTGTAACTATTATATAATGTCCTTCTTCATCTCTTGTTACAGTCTTTAATTTAAAGTCTAGTTTGTCTGAAAGCAGGAAAGAACATCCAATGGAAAAAAGACAGCCTCTTTAACAAATGGTGCTGGGAGAACTGGACAGCAACATGCAGAAGGTTGAAACTAGACCACTTTCTCACACCATTTACAAAAATAAACTCAAAATGGATAAAGGACCTAAATGTGAGACAGGAAACCATCAAAACCTTAGAGGAGAAAGCAGGAAAAGATCTCTCTGACCTCAGCCGTAGCAATCTCTTCCTCGACACATCCCCAAAGGCAAGGGAATTAAAAGCAAAAGTGAATTACTGGGACCTTATGAAGATAAAAAGCTTCTGCACAGCAAAGGAAACAACCAACAAAACGAAAAGGCAACCAACGGAATGGGAAAAGATATTTGCAAATGACATATCGGACAAAGGGCTAGTATCTAAAATCTATAAAGAGCTCGCCAAACTCCACACCCGAAAAACAAATAACCCAGTGAAGAAATGGGCAGAAAACATGAATAGACACTTCTCTAAAGAAGACATCCAGATGGCCAACAGGCACATGAAAAGATGTTCAGCGTCGCTCCTTATCAGGGAAATACAAATCAAAACCACACTCAGGTATCACCTCACGCCAGTCAGAGTGGCCAAAATGAACAAATCAGGAGACTATAGATGCTGGAGAGGATGTGGAGAAACGGGAACCCTCTTGCACTGTTGGTGGGAATGCAAATTGGTGCAGCCGCTCTGGAAAGCAGTGTGGAGGTTCCTCAGAAAATTAAAAATAGACCTACCCTATGACCCAGCAATAGCACTGCTAGGAATTTATCCAAGGGATACAGGAGTACTGATGCATAGGGGCACTTGTACCCCAATGTTCATAGCAGCACTCTCAACAATAGCCAAATTATGGAAAGAGCCTAAATGTCCATCAACTGATGAATGGATAAAGAAATTGTGGTATATATACACAATGGAGTACTATGTGGCAATGAGAAAAAATGAAATATGGCCCTTTGTAGCAACGTGGATGGAACTGGAGAGTGTAATGCTAAGTGAAATAAGCCATACAGAGAAAGACAGATACCATATGGTTTCACTCTTATGTGGATCCTGAGAAACTTAACAGGAACCCATGGGGGAGGGGAAGGAAAAAAAAAAAAAGAGGTTAGAGTGGGAGAGAGCCAAAGCATAAGAGACTGTTAAAAACTGAGAACAAACTGAGGGTTGATGGGGGGTGGGAGGGAGGGGAGGGTGGGTGATGGGTATTGAGGAGGGCACCTTTTGGGATGAGCACTGGGTGTTGTATGGAAACCAATTTGTCAATAAATTTCATAAAAAAAAAAAAGCCAAAAAAAAAATAAATAAAGTATCTTAGAATTATTTCCACAAAAAAAAAAAAAAAAAAGTCTAGTTTGTCTGATATAAGTATGGCTACTCCAGCTTTCTTTTGGCTTCCAGTAGCATGATAAATAGTTCTCCATCCCTTCACTCTCAATCTAAAGGTGTCCTCAGGTCTAAAATGAGTCTCTTGTAGACAGCAAATAGATGGGTCTTGTTTTTTTATCCATTCTGATACCCTATGTCTTTTGGTTGGCGCATTTAATCCGTTTACATTCAGTGTTATTATAGAAAGATACGGGTTTAGAGTCATTGTGTTGTCTGCATGTTTTATGCTTGTAGTGATGTCTCTGGTACTTTGTCTCACAGGGTCCCCCTTAGGATCTCTTGTAGGGCTGGTTTAGTGGTGACAAATTCCTTCAGTTTTTGTTTGTTTGGGAAGACCTTTATCTCTCCTTCTATTCTAAATGACAGACTTGCTGGATAAAGGATTCTCGGCTGCATATTTTTGCTGTCTAGCACCCTGAAAATCTCGTGCCAATTCTTTCTGGCCTGCCAAGTTTCAAAAGAGAGATCAGTCACGAGTCTTATAGGTCTCCCTTTATATGTGAGGGCACGTTTACCCCTTGCTGCTTTCAGAATTTTCTCTTTATCCTTGTATTTTGCCAGTTTCACTATGATATGTCGTGCAGAAGATCGATTCAAGTTACGTCTGAAGGGAGTTCTCTGTGCCTCTTGGATTTCAATGCCTTTTTCCTTCCCCAGTTCAGGGAAGTTCTCAGCTATTATTTCTTCAAGTACCCCTTCAGCACCTTTCCCTCTCTCTTCCTCCTCTGGGATACCAATTATGCGTATATTATTTCTTTTTAGTGTATCACTTAGTTCTCTAATTTTCCCCTCATACTCCTGGATTTTTTTATCTCTTTTTCTCAGCTTCCTCTTTTTCCATAACTTTATCTTCTAGTTCACCTATTCTCTCCTCTGCCTCTTCAATCCGAGCCGTGGTGGTTTCCATTTTGTTATGCATTTCGTTTAAAGCGTTTTTCAGCTCCTCGTGACTGCTCCTTAGTCCCTTGATCTCTGTAGCAAGAGATTCTCTGCTGTCCTGTATACTGTTTTCAAGCCCAGCGATTAATTTTATGACTATTATTCTAAATTCACTTTCTGTTATATTATTTAAATCCTTTTTGATCAGCTCATTAGCTGTTGTTATTTCCTGGAGATTCTTCTGAGGGGAATTCTTCTGCTTGGTCATTTTGGATAGTCCCTGGTGTGGTGAGGATCTGCAGGGCACTTCCCCTGTGCTGTGGTGTATAACTGGAGTTGGTGGGCGGAGCCGCAGTCAGACCTGATGTCTGCCCCCAGCCCACCGTTGGGGCCACAGTCAGACTGGTGTGTGCCTTCTCTTCCCCTCTCCTAGGGGCGGGATTCACTGTGGGGTGGTGTGGCCCGTCTGGGCTACTTGCACACTGCCAGGCTTGTGATGCTGGGGATCTGGCGTATTAGCTGGGGTGGGTAGGCAAGGTGCACAGGGGCAGGAGGGGCAGGCTTAGCTCGCTTCTCCTTAGGTGATCCACTTCAGGAGGGGCCCTGTGGCAGCAGGAAGGAGTCAGATCCGCTGCCGGAGGTTTGGCTCCGCAGAAGCACAGAGTTGGGTGTTTGCGCGGAGCGAGCAAGTTCCCTGGCAGGAACTGGTTCTCTTTGGGATTTTGGCTGGGGATGGGCGGGGGAAATGGCGCTGGCGAGCGCCTTTGTTCCCCACCAAACTGAGCTCTGTCGTCCGGGAGGCTCAGCAGCTCTCCCTCCCTTTGTCCTCCAGCCTTCCCACTTCCGAGCAGAGCTGTTAACTTATGACCTCCCAGACGCTAAGTCGCGCTTGCTGTGGGAACACAGTCCGTCAGGCCCCTCTGCTTTTGCAAGCCAGACTCGGGGGCTCTGCTTGGCCGGCGAGCCGCCCCTCCGCCCCGGCTCCCTCCTGCCAGTCCGTGGAGCGCGCACCGCCTCGCCGCCCTTCCTACCCTCTTCCGTGGGCCTCTAGTCTGTGCTTGGCTCCGGAGACTCCGTTCTGCTAATCCTCTGGCGGTTTTCTGGGTTATTTAGGCAGGTGTAGGTGGAATCTAAGTGATCAGCAGGATGCGCGGTGAGCCCAGCGTCCTCCTACGCTGCCATCTTCTGGAAAAACCAAGAAGGGATCACTTCTTTGGGAGAAGCTGAGAAAAGATGGTGGGTAGAGATGATATTCCACTCTGCAGCCAACTGGATACCAAGCAGAAGCCGGGGCTGGGGCTGCTGCAAAGACTGTGTTTTCATGGCTCTGCTGGATGGAGAGGGAGGCGAATCTAGGTTTCCCTTGAGTTTTATTGATTGTTTCCTTGACTGTGCAGAATTTTTTTGTTTTGATTTAGTCCCAAAAGTTTATTTTTCCATTTGTTTCCCTAAGGAGACATCTAGAAATACGTTGCTATGACCAATTTCAAGAGGTTACTGCCTGTGTTCTCTTCTAGGATTTTTATGGTTTTGGATCTCACATTTAAGTCTTTAATCCACTTTGAGTTTGTTTTTATGTATGGTGTAAGAAAGCGGTATAGTTTCATTCTTTTGTATGTAGCTGTCTAGTTTTCTCAACACCATTTGTTGAAAAGACTGTCTTTTTCCCATCAGATATTCTTTCTTGCTTTTTCGAAGATTAATTCACCATATAATTGTGGGCTCATTGCTGGGACTTCTGTTCTATTGACCCATGTGTATATTTTTGTGCCAGTACAACACTCTTTTGCTTATTACAGCTTTGTAATGTAACTTGAAGTCCAGAATTGTGATGCCTCCAGGTTTGCGTTTGTTTTTCAAGATTGGTTTGGCTGTTCATGGTCTTTTGTGGTTCCATACAAATTTTAGGATTGCTTGTACTAACTCTGAAAAATGCTGTTTGTATTTTGATAGGGATTACACTGAATGTGTAGATTGATTTAGGTAATATAGATATTTTAACAATATTTGTTCTTCCAATCCATGATCATGGAATGTCTGTTTCTTTATGTCCTCTTTGATTTCTTTAATCAGCATTTAATAGTTTTCAGAGTACAGGTCTTTCACCTTTTTGGATAGGTTTATTCCTAATTATATTATTGTTCTTGGTGCAATTCTAAATGGAATTGATTCCTTAATTTCTGTTTCTGTTGCTCCGTTATTGGTGTATAGAAATACAACAGATTTTTGTGCATTGATTTTGTATTCTGCAATATTACTGAATTCATTTATCAGTGCTAGGAGATTTTTGGTGGACTCTTTCAGGGTTTCCACATATAGTATCATATTATATGCATATACTGAAAGCTTGACTTCTTCCTTGCTGATTTGGAAGTTTTATTTATATTTTTGTCTGATTTCTGTGGCTAGGGCTTCCTGTAATATGTTAAATAGCACTGGTAACAACGGACATCCCTGTCTTGTTCTTGATGATAAAGGAAAATGCTCTCAGTTTTTCCCAAATGAGGATGATATTAGTCCTGAGTTTTTCACAAATGGCCTCTATTATGTTGAGGTATGTTCCCTCTAAACCTACTTTGTTGAGGGTTTTTATCGTGAATGGATGTTGTACTTTGTCAAATGCTTTCCATGCACCTATTGAAAAGATCATATGGTTCTTATGCTTTCTTTATTAATATGATGGATCATTTTTTTTAATTTTTTTAATGTTTATTTATTTTTGAAGGAGAGACAGAGTGTGAGTTGGGGAGGAGCAGAGAGAGGGGGAGACACAGAATCTGAAGCAGGCTCCAGGCTCTGAGCTGTCAGCACAGAGCATGACACAGGGCTGGAACTCACAAGCTGTGAGATCACGACCTGAGCTGAAGTCAGGTGCTTAACCGATTGAGGGCCCCAATATGGTGCATCATTTTGACTGACTTATTGAATATTGAACCACCTTTTCAATCCAGGAATAAATCCCACTTGATTGTGGTAAGTGATTCTTGTAATATACGGTTGGATTTGATTTGCTAGGATTTTACTGAGAATTTTTGCATCCATTTTCATCAAGAACACTGGCCTATTGTTTCCTTTTTTATTTTCTTTAAATATGAAATTTATTGTCAAATTGGTTTACATACAACACCCAGTGCTCATTCCAACAGGTGCCCTCCTCAATACCCATCACCCACCCTCTCCTCCCTCCCACCCCCCATCAACCCTCAGTTTGTTCTGAGTTTTTAAGAGTCTCTTATGCTTTGGCTTTCTCTCTCTCTAACTTTTTTTTTCCCTTCCCCTCCCCCAGGGTCTTCTGTTAAGTTTCTCAGGATCCACATAAGAGTGAAAACATATGGTATCTTTCTCTCTCTGACTTAATTCACTTAGCATAACACTCTCCAGTTCCATCCACATTGCTACAAAAGGCCAGATTTCATTCTTTCTAATTGCCACATAGCATTGCATTGTGTATACAAACCACAGTTTCTTTATCCATTCATCAGTTGCTGGACATTTAACCTCTTTGCATAATTTGGCTATTGTTGAAAGTGCTGCTACAAACATGGGGGTCCAAGTGCCCCTCTGCATCAGCACTCCTGTATCCCTTGGGTAAATTCCTAGCAGTGCTATTGCTGGGTCATAGAGTAGATCTATTTTTAATTTTTTGAGGAACCTCCACACTATTTTCCAGAGAGGCTGTACCAGTTTGCATTCCCACCAACCCTGCAAGAGGGTTTCCGTTTCTCCACATCCTCACCAGCATGTACAGTCTCCTGATTCGATCATTTTAGCCACTCTGACTGGCGTGAGGTGGTATCTGAGTGTGGTTTTTTTTTTTAATTTTTTTTTTCAACATTTATTTATTTTTTGGGACAGAGAGAGACAGAGCATGAACGGGGGAGGGGCAGAGAGAGAGGGAGACACAGAATCGGAAACAGGCTCCAGGCTCTGAGCCATCAGCCCAGAGCCCGACGCGGGGCTCGAACTCCCGGACCGCGAGATCGTGACCTGGCTGAAGTCGGACGCTTAACCGACTGCGCCACCCAGGCGCCCCCTGAGTGTGGTTTTGATTTGTATTTCCCTGAGGAGGAGCGACGTTGAGCATCTTTTCATGTGCCTGTTGGCCATCCGGATGTCTTCTTTAGAGAAGTGTCTATTCATGTTTTCTGCCCATTTCTTCACTGGATTATTTGTTTTTCGGGTGTGGAGTTTGGTGAGCTCTTTATAGATTTCGGATACTAGCCCTTTGTCTGATATGTCATTTGCAAATATCTTTTCCATTCCGTTGGTTGCCCTTTAGTTTTGTTGGTTGTTTCCTTTGCTGTGCAGAAGCTTTTTATCTTCGTAAGGTCCCAGTAGTTCATTTTTGCTTTTAATTCCCTTGCCTTTGGGGATGTGTCAAGTAAGAGATTGCTACGGCTGAGGTCAGAGAGGTCTTTTCCTGCTTTCTCCTCTAGGGCTTTGATGGTTTCCTGTCTCACATTCAGGTCCTTTATCCATTTTGGGTTTATTTTTGTGAATGGTGTAAGAAAGTGGTCTAGGTTCAACCTTCTGCATGTTGCTGTCCAGTTCTCCCAGCACCATTTGTTAAAGAGACTGTCTTTTTTCCATTGGATATTCTTTCCTGATTTGTCAAAGATTAGTTGGCCATACTTTTGTGGGTCTAGTTCTGGGGTTTCTATTCTATTGCACTAGTCTATGTGTCTGTTTTTGTGCCAATACCATGCTGTCTTGATGATGACAGCTTTGTAGTAGAGGCTAAAGTCTGGGATTGTGATGCCTCCTGCTTTGGTCTTCTTCTTCAAAATTACTTTGGCTATTTGGGGCCTTTTGTGGTTCCACACAAATTTTAGGAATGCTTGTTCTAGCTTTGAGAAGAATGCTGGTGCAATTTTGATTGGGATTGCATTGAATGTGTAGATAGCTTTGGGTAGTATTGACATTTTAACAATATTTATTCTTCCAATCCATGAGCACAGAATGTTTTTCCATTTGTTTGTATCTTCTTCAATTTCCTTCATAAACTTTCTATAGTTTTCAGCATACATATCTTTTACATCCTTGGTTAGGTTTATTCCTAGATATTTTATGCTCCTTGGTGCAATTGTGAATGGGATCAGTTTCTTTATTTGTCTTTCTGTTGCTTCATTATTAGTGTATAAGAATGCAACTGATTTCTGTACATTGGTTTGTATCCTACAACTTTGCTGAATTCATGTATCAGTTCTAGCAGACTTTTGGTGGAGTCTATCGGATTTTCCATGTATAATATCATGTCATCTGCAAAAAGTGAAAGCTTCACTTCATCTTTGCCAATTTTGATGCCTTTGATTTGATTTTGATGTCTGATTACTGATGCTAGAACTTCCAACACTATGGGAAACAACAGCGGTGAGAGTGGACATCCCTGTCGTGTTCCTGATCTCAGGGAGAAAGCTCTCAGTTTTTCCCCATTGAGGATGATGTTAGCTGTGGGCTTTTCATAAATGGCTTTTATGATCTTTAAGTACGTTCCTTCTATCCCGACTTTCTCGAGGGTTTTTATGAAGAAAGAATGCTGAATTTTTCAATTGCTTTTTCTGCATCAATCAATAGGATCATATGGTTCTTTTCTTTTCTTTTATTAATGTGATGTATCACATTGATTGATTTGAGAATGTGGAACCAGCCTGCAGCCCAGGAATGAATCCCACTTGATCATGGTGAATAATTCTTTTTATATGTTGTTGAATTCGACTTGCTAGTACCTTATTGAGAATTTTTGCATCCGTATTCATCAGGGATATTGGCCTGTAGTTCTCTTTTTTTACTGGGTCTCTGTCTGGTTTAGGAATCAAAGTACTACTGGCTTCATAGAATGAGTCTGGAAGTTTTTCTTCCCTTTCCATTTTTTGGAATAGCTTGAGAAGGATAGGTATTACCTCTGCTTTAAATGTCTGGTAGAATTCCCCTGGGAAGCCATGTGGTCCTGGACTCTTATTTGTTGGGAGATTTTTGATAACTGATTCAATTTCTTCGCTGGTTAAGGGTCTGTTCATATTTTCTATTTCTTCCTGTTTGAGTTTTGGAAGTGCGTGGGTGCTTAGGAATTTGTCCATTTCTTCCAGGTTGTCTAGTTTGTTGGCATGTACTTTTTCATAGTATTCCCTGAAAATTGCTTGTATTTCTGAGGGATTGGTTGTAATAATTCCATTTTCATTCATTATTTTATCTATTTGGGTCATCTCCCTTTTCTTTTTGAGAAGCCTGGCTAGAGGTTTATCAATTTTGTTTATTTTTTCAAAAAACCAACTCTTGGTTTCATTGATCAGCTCTACAGTTTTTTTAGATTCTCTATTGTTTATTTCTGCTCTGAAGTTTATTATTTCTCTTCTTCTGCTGGGTTTGGGGTGTCTTTGCTGTTCTGCTTTTATTTCCTTTAGGTGTGCTGTTAGATTTTGTATTTGGGATTTTTCTTGTTTCTTGAGATAGGCCTGGATTGCAAAGTATTTTCCTTTAGGACTGCCTTCGCTGAATCCCAAAGCGTTTGGATTGTTGTCTTTTCATTTTCATTTGTTTCCATATATTTCTTAATTTTTTCTCTAATGCCTGGTTGACCCATTCATTCTTTAGTAGGGTGTTCTTTAACCTCCATGCTTTTGGAGGTTTTCCAGACTTTTTCCTGTGGTTGATTTCAAGTTTCATAGCATTGTGGTCTGAAAGTATGCATGGTATGATCTCAATTCTTGTATACTTATGAAGGGCTGTTTTGTGACCTACTATGTGATCTATCTTGGAGAATGTTCCATGTGCACTTGAGAAGAAACTATGTTATGCTGCTTTGGAATGCAGAGTTCTAAATAGATCTGTCAAGTCCATCTGATCCAATGTATCATTCAGGACCTTTGTTTCTTTATTGATCCTGTGTCTAGATGATCTATCCATTGTTGTAAGTGGAGTATTAAAGTCCCCTGCAATTACCACATTCTTATCAATAAGGTTGCTTATGTTTGTGATCACTTGTTTTATATATTTGGGGGCTCCCATATTCGGCGCATAGACATTTATAATTGTTAGCTCTTCCTGATGGATAGACCCTGTAATTATTATATAATGCCCTTCTTCATCTCTCGTTACAGCCTTTAATTTAAAGTCTAGTTTGTCTGATATAAGTATGGCTACTCCAGCTTTCTTTTGACTTCCAGTAGCGTGATAGATAGTTCTCCATCCCCTCACTTTCAATCTGAAGGTGTCCTCAGGTCTAAAATGAATCTCTTGTAGACAGCAAATAGATGGGTCTTGTTTTTTACCCATCTGATACCCTATGTCTTTTGGTTGGAGCATTTTGTCCATTTAATATCCGTGTTGTTATAGAAAGACATGGGTTTAGAGTCATTGTGATGTCTGTAATTTTCATACTTGTAGTGATGTCTCTGGTACTTGGTGGTCCTTGCAACATTTCACTCACAGGATCACCCTTAGGATCTCTTGTAGGGCTGGGTTAGTGGTGATGAATCCCTTCAGTTTTTGTTTCTTTGGGAAGACCTTTATCTCTCCTTCTATTCTGAATGACAGACTTGCTGGATAAAGGATTCTCGGCTGCATATTTTTTCTGTTCATCACACTGAAGATTTCCTGCCATTCCTTTCTGGCCTGCCAAGTTTCAGTTGATAGGTCTGTCACTAGTCTTATGGGTCTCCCTTTATATGTTAGAGCATGTTTATCCCTAGCTGCTTTCGGAATTTTCTCTTTATCCTTGTATTTTGCCAGTTTCACTATGATATGTTGTGCAGAAGATTGATTCAAGTGATGTCTGAAGGGAGTTCTCTGTGCCTCTTGGATTTCAATGCCTGTTTCCTTCCCCAGATCAGGGAAGTTCTCAGCTATGATTTTTTTCAAGTACACCTTCAGCCCCTTTCTCTCTCTCTTCCTCTTCTGGAATCCCTATTATACGGATATTGTTGCGCTTGATTGCATCACTTAGTTCTCTAATTCTCCCCTCATACTCCTGGATTTTTTTTATCTCTCTTTTTCTCAGCTTCCTCTTTTTCCATAATTTTATCTTCTAATTCACCTATTCTCTCCTCTGCCTCTTCAATCTGAGCTGTGGTCACCTCCATTTTATTTTGCACCTCATTTATAGCATTTTTTAACTCCTCCTGACTGTTTCTTAGTCCTTTGATCTCTGCAGTGGTAGATTCTCTGCTGTCCTCTATACTTTTTTCAAGCCCAGCGATTAATTTTATGACTATTATTCTATATTCATGGTCTGTTATATTGCTTAAATTCGTTAGCTGTTGCTACTTCCTGGAGTGTCTTTTGAGGAGAATTCTTCCGTTTCATTATTTGGGATCGTCCCTGGAGTGGCGCAGAACTGCGGGGCACTTTCCCTTTGCTGTCTGGAGTAACTTGTGTTGGTGGGCGGGGCTGCAGTCAGACCTGATGTCTGTCCCCAGCCCACCACTGGGGCCACAGTCAGACTGGTGTGTACCTTATCTCCCCCTCTCCCAGGGGCAGTGCTCACTGCGGAGTGGTGTGGCCCCTGTCTGGGCTACTTGCACACTGCCAGGCTTGTGGTGCTGCTTCAATGGGATCTGGCGTATTAGCTGGGGTGGATCCGCAAGGTGCACAGGGGTGGGAGGGGCATGCTTAGCTTGCTTTGCTGTCAGTGGTCCCCTGTGGGAGGGGCCCTGCAGCACCAGGAGGGAGGCAGACCCGTCGAAAGGATGGATTCACAGAAGAACAACGTTGGGTGTTTGCGCGGTGCAAGCAAGTTTGGTGACAGGAACTGGTTCCCTTTGGGATTTCGGCTGGGGGATGGGCGAGGGAGATGGCGCTTGCCAGCTCCTTTGTTCCCCTCCGATCTGAGCTCTGTCTTCCGGGGCCCAACACCCTCCCTCCCATTGTCGTCTCTCCCTCCCGCTCTCTGAGCAGAGCTGTTGACTTATAACATTCCAGACGTTAAGTCCTGCTGGCTGTCAGAACTCATGCAGTCCAGCCCCTCCGCCTTTGCAAGCCAGACTCAGGGGCTCTGCCTTGTCAGGAGGGCTGCCCCTCCACTGCCCTGGATCCCTCAAGCCAGTCTGTGTAGTGCACACCGCCTCTCCGCCCTTCCTACCCTCTTCCGTGGACGTCTTGTCTATGCTTGGCTCTGGAGAGTCCATTCTGCTAGTCTTCTGGCGGTTTTCTGGGTTATTTAGGCAGATGTGGGTGGAATCTAAGTGGTCAGCAGGACGTGGTGAGCCCAGCGTCCTCCTATGCCACCATCTTCTCCCCTCTAGCTATTGTTTCCTTTTTTATGGTGTCTTTATCTGGCTTTGGTATCAGGGTAATGCTGGCCTCCTAAAATGAATTTGGAAGTTTCCCGTCCTTTTCAATTTTTTGGAACAGTTTGAGAAGACTAGATATTAACTCTTCTTTAAATGTCTGGTGGAATTCCCCCATGAAGCCATCTGTCCCTGGACTTTTGTTTGTTGGGAGTTTTTTAAATTTTTTTCTAGTTATCTAGTTTGTTGGGAGTTTTTAAAATTTTTTTTCTATTTCTTCTTGTTCCACTTTTGGTGGTTTATATGTTTCAAGGAATTTTTTCATTCCTACAGGTTGTCCAATTTGCTGGCATATCGTTTATCATAATATTCTCTTATAATTGTTTGTATTTCTGTGGTGTTAGTTGTTATTTCTCCTCTCTCATTTATGATTTTATTATTTTGGTTCCTCTCTCTTTTCTTTTTGATATGTCTGGCTAGAGGTTTATCAATTTTATTAATTTTTCAAAGAACCATCTCCTGATTTCATTGATCTGTTCTATTGTTTTTTAGTTTCTACATCATTTTTTTCTGCTCTAATCTTCATCATTTCCCTCTTTCTGCTGTTCTAAGCTTTTCTATTGTTCTTTTTCTAGCTCTTTTAGGTGTAAGATTAGGTAGTGTATTTGAGATTTTTCTTGCTTTTTCAGGTAGGCCAGAACTGCTATATACTTCCTCTTTGGACCACTTTTGCTTCACTTTAACAGTTTTGAACTGTTGTGTTTTCATTTTTATTTGTTTCCATGTATTTTTTATTTCTTCTTTGATTTCCTGGTTGGCCCATTACTTGCTTGGGACCATGTTGTTTAACCTCCATTTATTTGTGTTCTTTCCACATTTTTTCTTATGATTCACTTCTAGTTTCATAGCATTGTGGTCAGAAAAGTTGCATGGTATGACTTCAGTGTTTTTATATTTGTTGACACCTGATCTGTAAACTCATATGTGACTTATTCTGGAGAATGTCCTGTGTGCACTTGAAAAGAATGTGTATTCTGCTATTTTAGGATGGAATGTTCTGAATATGTCTGTTAACTCCATCTGTTCTAGTGTGTCCATCAAAGCCATTGTTTCCTTCCTTATTTCTGTTTAGATGATCTGTCCATTGAAGTAAGTAGGATATTAAAGTCCTCTACTATGATTGCATTATTATCGATTACTTCCTTTATGTTTGTTACTAAATATGTGGGCGCCTTCATGTTGGGTGCACAAATATTTACAATTGTTAGATCTTCCTGTTGGATTGTCCTTTTTATTATGATATAGTGCCCTTCTTTGACTTTTGTTACACGTTTATTATTTTTAATTTTTATTTAAATTCTACTTATGTAACAAACAATACAATATTGATTTCAGGAGTAGAATTAAGTGATTCTTCCTATACATACAGTACCTCGTGCTCCTCATAACAAGTGCCCTCCTTAATACCCATCACCCATCTAACCCATCCCCCACCCACCTCCCTCCATCACCCTCAGTTTGTTCTCTATCATTAAGAGTCTCTTATGGTTTGTTTCCCTCTCTCTTTTTTTTCCCCTTCCCATGTGTTCATCTGTTTTGTTTCTTTTTTTTTTTTAATTTTTTTTCAACGTTTTTTATTTATTTTTGGGACAGAGAGAGACAGAGCATGAACGGGGGAGGGGCAGAGAGAGAGGGAGACACAGAATCGGAAACAGGCTCCAGGCTCCGAGCCATCAGCCCAGAGCCTGACGCGGGGCTCGAACTCACGGACCGTGAGATCGTGACCTGGCTGAAGTCGGACGCTTAACCGACTGCGCCACCCAGGCGCCCCTTTCTGTTTTGTTTCTTAAATTCCACATATGAGTGAAATCATGTTATTTGTCTTTCTCTGACTGACTTACTTCATGTAGCATAATACCCTCTAGCTCCATCCACATCATTGCAAATGGCAAGATTTCATTCTTTTGATGGCTACTCTGAGTAATAGTCTATTGTATATACACAACATCTTCTTTATCCATTCATCAGTTGATGGACATTGAGTTCTTTCAATAATTTTGCTATTGTTGATAATGCTGCTTTAAACATCGGAGTGCATGTACCCCTTTGAATCTGTATTTTTGTATTCTTTGGGTAAATACCTAGTAGTGCAATTGCTGGGTTGTAATTGCTGTGGTTTAACGTTTTGAGGAAACTCCATTCTGTTCTCCAGAGTGGCTGCACCAATTTGCATTCCCACCAACAGTGCAAGAGGGTCCCCCTTTCTCTGCATCCTCACCAACACCTCATTTTCTCTGTTGTTAATTTTAGCCATTCTGACAGGTGTGAGGTGGTATCTCATTGTGCTTTTGATTTGTATTTCCCTGATGATGAGTGATGTTGAGCATCGTTTCATGTGTCTGTTAGCCATCTGGATGCCTTCTTTGGAAAAGTGTCTATTCATATCTTCACCCCATTTTTTAACTATATTATATGTTTTTTGAGTATTGAGTTTTGTAAGTTCTTTATAGATTTTAGATATTAACCCTTAATCACATGTGCCATTTGCAAATATTTTCTCCCATTCCATAGGCTGCCTTTTAGTTTCATTGATCATTTCCCTCACTGTTCAGAAGTTTTTTATCTTGATGAAGTCCCAATAGTTCATTTTTGCTTTTATTTCCCTTGCCTCTGTCAACGTAAGAAGTTGCTGCAGCCAAGGTCAAAGAGGTTGCTGCCTGTGTTCTCCTCTGGGATTTTGATGGCTTCTTGTCAAACATTTAGGTCTTTTATCCATTTTGAATTTATTTTCCTGTATGGTGCAAGAAGTGGTCCAGTTTGGGGGCACCTGGGTGGATCAGTCGGTTAAGCATCCAACTTTGGTTCAGGTCATGATCTCACAGTTTGTGAGTTCAGGCCCCGTGTCGGGCTCTGTGCTGACAGCTCAGAGCCTGGAGCCTGCCTGGGATTCTGTGTCTCCCTCTCTCTCTGCCCCTCCCCCGCTCATTCTCTCTCTCTCTCTCTCTCTCTCCCCCCCTCCTCTGTCTCTCTCTCAGAAATAAACATTAAAAAAATAAGTGGTCCAGTTTCATTCTTCATGTTGCTGTCCAGTTTTCCCAACACCATTTGTTGAAGACCCTGTCCTTTTTCCATTGGATATTCTTTCCTGCTTTGTCAAAGATTAGTTGACCATATAGTTGTGAGTCTATTTCTGAGTTTTCTATCCTGTTCCGTTGATCTATTAGTCTGCTTTTGTGCCAGTACCATACTGCCTTGATGACTACAGCTTTGTAATATGGCTTGAAGTCTGGAATCATGATGGCTCCAACTTTGTTTTGCTTTTCAGGATTGCTTGGCTTTTCTGGGTCTTTTGTGGTTCCATACAAAATTTTGGATTGTTCTAACTCTGTGAAACTGCGGGTGGTATTTTGATACAGATTGCATTAAATGTGTACATTGCTTTGGGTAGTATACATATTTTAACAATGTTTGCTCTTCCAATCCATAAGCATCAAATGTCTTTCCATTTCTTTGTGTCCTATTCTATTTTTTTCATAAGTGTTCCATAGTTTTCAGAGTACAGATATTTTATATCTTTGATTAGGTTTATTCCTAGGTATCTTATGGGTTTTGGCGCAATTGTAAATGGGATCAATTCCTTGATTTATTTTTCTGCTGCTTCATTATTGGCATATAGCAATGCAACAGATTACTGTATGCTGATTTTATATCCTGCAACTTTGCTGAATCCCTGTATCAGTTCTAGTAATTCTTGGTGGAGTATTTTGGGTTTTCTTAATAGAGTATCATGTTGTCTGCAAATAGTGGAGGTTTGACTTCTTCCTTGCTGATTTGGATGCCTTTTATTTCTTTTTGTTCTCTGATTGCTGAAGCTAAGTCTTCTTATACTATATTAAATAATAATGCTGAGAGTAGATATCCCTGTGTTGTTCCTGACCATAGAGGAAAAGCTCTCAGGTTGCCTCATTGAGGATGATATTAGCTGTGGGTCTTTTGTATATGGCCTTTATGATGTTGAGGTATGTTCCATCGATCCCTACTTTGTTAAGGGTTTTTATCAAGAAAGGATACTGTATTTTGTCAAATGCTTTTTCTGCATCTATTGAAAGGATCATGTGATTCTTATCCTTTCTTTTATTAATGTGGTATATCTCGTTGGTTGATTTGTGAATATTGAACCACACCTACAGCCCAGGAATTAATCCCACTTGATTGTGGTGAATAATTCTTTTAATGTACTGTTGGATTCGATATGCTAGCCTCTCAATGAGAAATTGTGTATCCATGCTTATTAGGGATATTCACCTGTAATTATTTTTTTTAGTGGGGTCTTAGTCTGATTTTGGGATCAAACCAAATGTTGGCCTCAGAAGGAGTTTGGAAGTTTTCCTTCCATTTCTATTGTTCGGCACAATTGAAGAAGACTAGGTATTAACTCTTCTTTAAAAAAAATTTTTTTAATGTTTCTTTATTTCTGTGAGACAGGGAAAGACAGAGTGTGAGAAGGGGAGGGGCAGAGAGAGAGAGGAAGACACAGACTCCGAAGCTCACTCCAGGTTCTGAGCTGTCAGCACAGAGCCCCACACGAGGCTCAAACTCACGGACAGTGATACCATGACCTGAGCTGAAGTAGAAGGCTTAACCGACTGAGCTGCCCAGGCGCCCCCCCCCAATAGTTTTTTATTGGATGCCAGACATTGTGAATTTTACCTGTGGGGTTCTGGTTTTTATAATAACAGTAATAATTCCTTTAAGTGATTTTGAGCTTTGTGCTGGGATGCAGATAAGTTACCTGGAAACCGTTTTTATCCTTTTAAGGCTTGCTTTTAAGCATTATTATATGTGACCAGAACAGCCTTTAGTCCATGGTAAATTTTCCCAACTACTGAGGTAATAACTAGCTGTGAGATCTACCCAACCCCCTGCATATTTTGAGGTTTTCTCACCTCTGGCAGGTGAGAAGATGAACTATTTCCGTCCCTCTGTGAACTCTGGGGTTGCTCCACACATTCTTTTTTGGTGGTACTTTTCCCTTGCTTGGGCAATTTCCTCACACATATGCACTGATCAGAATTCAGCTGGAGACTCTAGGGGAGCCCTGTGCAGATCTCCAGAGCGTGCTCGTTCTCTCTCTCTCTCCTCTCTGCAGTTCTCTCACCCTCCATGCAGCTCTCTTTTCTCTGGTCCTCTAATCTCAGAATTTTCCTTGTCTTGGCCTCCCTGAATTCTCAACTGCTTCCTCAACTCTGGGGAGACCATGGGCCTCTGTTTTGGGTTTCCTCTCCCTGCACTGATGCCTGAAAACCCTCTCCAGGCAGTAAGATGGGGGAAATTATACTACTCACCTCATTTCCCCCCTTCTGTCAGGTATCAGTGACCTGAACTGCCTGTTGTACCAGATCCAAGAATTGTCTGTTCCAGTTTTTTTAGTTATTTTAAGTGGGAGGATAAATCCAGGCCTGTTTCTCCATCATGGCCAGATCCAAATCCTAAGTCAGTCTTTTTAAAAACAAAAATTACTTATTTATTCTTGAGACAGAGGTGGGGGGGGCAGAGAGAGAGGGAGACAGAGAATGTCAAGCAGGCTTTGTGCTATAAGCGCAGAGCCCAACGTGGGGCTCAAATGCACAAACGCTGAGATCATGACCTGAGCCAAAATTAAGAGTCAGACGCCTAACTGACTGAGCCACCCAGGTGCCCCCAAATCCTAAGTCTAATCCTTGAACTAATCCTTGAATGCTGTGTTAATAGGATCGGCTGTCTTTCTCATATGACATGTGTGTGTCCTGTGATGAAGAGGTTCAAGGAAACTCCCAGAGTTCTGTCAGTGTAAGGGTGTAACAGTTGTTGCTATCCTAACAATTACCACTATTTATGATAATGAGGATGTTACAGAATTGTGTGTAAAGCATGAGGCATGTGGGCACCATTAAAGAACATCTGCTACTAGAGGCAGAAAGGAATACTGTTTGAGGTCAATACACCTAGAGTCACAAGGTGCAGGCTTTGCTGTGGACTAGCAAGGGGATCTAACCCGTTGGTATAGCAAGGGGATCTAACCCCTTGGTACTTAAGTTTCCTCATCAACTGGTCTACTAACAGAATCGGGGTGAATGTGGGCTACTGCACCCACTCAAAGGGGAGAGTGCCAGGAAGGAGGCTGTGAATGTTCAGCTGGGTCCAGAGGCAGAGAGTCCATAGAACACGGGGCCTCAGCATGTCCCACTCGGCAGTGCAGGGAGAGGTGCATGTTGCTTGCATCATCCCTGGACATACCCTGCAAGTGGCTAAGAAGTCCCTGGAAAACAAGCCCACGGGACATGTATAGGGAGGAGTGACTCACTGAGATTGAGAGTACTCTGGATATCTAGTCTTTCCACTTCATGTTGTGGGGACCATATTTGTTTCAGGGTCTTTGCTCAGCTTTGGCTACTTTTATAATGCCAGCAGCTACTGCTGTCACTGACACTGCTGTGGAATAAGGCACAGCCAGGGGTTATGGGCAGGAGCTCTGGGGCCAGACATACCTGGGAGTGGGTGCTGGTATCTCCCCTCCTGGCTCTGGTGAGCTTCAGTAAGATAGTTAGCTGATACATAGTATAAGTTACTCATCTGTAAAACAGTGATTAATAATAATAACCACCTCCCAAAGATGTTATGGCTATTAACGGAGTTAACTGATGGTTAAAACAGGGCATCTGTGGAAACAATACTGACAAAAACAATAATGATCCTGGTTAATGTTTATCACAAATTTATTCTGCATCAGGCGCTATGAAAACTCCTGCTAGGGTCATCTCATTTGCTTTTCACTACAACCTATGAGGATTGACACTATTTCACGGTGGAGAAGACTGAGGCACAGAGACAGTAAGGGAAAATCCCCAGTCACACAGCTGATATGAAGAGAACAAGCTGAGATTGGCACTCAGGAAAACACCAGAACCCAAATTCCTGACCACTGCTGGGGATGGGGTATGGCATGGAGTGGTCCATTCCAGAGGGGCCTCGGCTGGGGCTGAAAACTCAGAGAAGGAATCAGAGAGGGCTGCTGTGGGCAGTGAATACTGGGAACACACACGAAGAGGGCAAAGGGGCCAGAAGGAAGGCAAGTGATGATGCCCTCCAGATGGTGGGAATCAAAAACTCCTAAGAAGTGCCCCAGTGGCTGTCCTTATGGGCTTTGGCCTCTGCTTGGGCTGTCCAGCAGCCTTGGGGCACAGCTGGCCAGAGGCCAAATCCCACGAGGACAGCCACTGGAGCACTCCTGCGATCATGCTCCCCCATTCCCCCCAAGGGTCCCTTCTCTGTGCTCACAGACCCAGACCTGCACAGTGTCATCCCACCTCCTGATGGGACACTCATCCCAGCTCCTCTTCTCAGAAAACCTTCCCTTTACCTCCGGCCCTGGGGGACTGCCCTGGATCCCCAGTCCAGGGCTGGGGTTTCACCTGAATCCTGGAGAATTTTCTGTTCCTCCCTAACAGGGACATTATTACAGACCCCTACATGGTGGCAGGAAGACCTCTGTCCTGCACAATGTTGTGCGTTTGCAGGGAGCAGGAAAGGCTCTGGGTGGGTCCTCTGAGGTAGAACTGGGGTGCTGGTTGACAGGACAAAAACAGGAGGGACAGGGTGTAACTGAGGCCCAAGACTAGGGCTGGAGGAGGGGGCTAAAGAGGCTCCTGGGGGAGAAGGGGACACCTGGTGGCTGGCAAGGGGAGCAGAGAGATTTCAGCAGAGGGAAGGGGTGAAGCAGCTGCCACCAGGAGAGGGGGTTTAGGGAAAGGACAGGGATGATCAGAGGGATTTAAGGGGGTTGCCAGAGGCAGTGATACAGTATCCCTCTCTCCGGGATACAGTATCCCACAGTGGGCGCGGAGAGATGGCAGAGATGACAGGATCCACGACCTCCATTTGTGGATCTGGGATTCACCTTAACACCCCGTGGGGCAGGATGCAGAAGTCCCTATGATCAGAGGTGACCAGGGTGGGTCAGACGATGGTCATTCCCAGGATCCAGACGTGAGAGGTCTCTCAGAATCCTTCAGTCTAAGAGACCTCCGCATCCCTGGGGTGAACCTGCCTTCCTGATGACGTGGTGGTGACTGCAGACAGCGAGGGCTGCAAGAGCCCAGGCCTCTCCCCCATAGGGTGGACTGAACAGAGACTCACTGTCACGGCCCACACAGCAGCCCTGAGCTGAAGATTTGTGGCTCTGTGTCACAGGGTGCAGCCTGTAGTCTCTGCGAGTGGGTGTGTGAGGCCTCTGAGCTGAAAGGGAGCTTATTACCTCAACTAGGAATCCTCTCAGCTGGCTGGAGTCTAGTTGTCACATGTGACATCTTTGAGCTGTTTGTGGTTGGGGTCTAGGATGAGAGGCCTCTGAATGATTTGTGAGCCTCTATCCCAGGGTATGAGGTCTCTGAACTATTTGGGGGAGTCTTTGTCCAGAGGGGTGGGTCTCTGAAATGTTCATGTACCTGCATCTGAGAATGATTTTGAGAGGAAGGCAGGATGCACCTTACTCTCACAGGGCTTAGCACTAGGCCTGAGATTTCACATTTGCTGTGCTTTCCCCCATGCCTGCCCTGCTAGGGATGAGGGCTTAGGGCCCCCATCCTCAGGGAGGGCCTTTCCTCAGCCATACACAGCCCCTAGGAGCCCATGGTAACAATACAGATCAAAGGAATATCTGTTTAGCATTACTCCTATCCTTGCTAGGGGCCAACCACTGTGACAAACCTATGGACATGTACTAACTCAGCTGATCTGCCCAATCCTCAAGGAGAAGGTCGCTATTTGCAGGTGAGGAGCCTGAGGCCCAGCAAGGGAGGCCAATCTAAGCTCCTGAGGAGGGAGGAACTGGATGTAACTTAAGCTTTTTGAAGGAGGCAGGGAGACGTCAGCACAGCAAGGCCAGGTAGGAGGTGACCAGGAAGGGGGAAAGCTGAGGTTAGTGCATGGCCACAAGGACCCTGTAACTGACTCACTTTCAGGATGTCTGTCCCTCTCTGGCGCTCGCTCACATGCCCCGTTCCCGGGCACAATACTTGATGCACAAACGTAGAGGTGGTGGTAGAAGGTAGACAGGTGAGGGAAGCACCTCAAATGCACCAATTTTCACAAAGCCTCAAGCAAACCTAGAGATTCCTGCCTCCACTTCCCTCCTTGCAGCATTTTTGGGCACTGAGATCGGAAGGAGGGCAGTCAAGGTCATGAGGGGGTGTGGGCAACCCTGTGTATAGCATAAGCCTCCCCATACCTGAAATGTGTCCTTGTCCTTATAGGCAGAGGGTCCTGATGTATGTCAAAGCAGTGGGACTGAGACCAAGACCACAGGCTGCTGAGGTATTTCCTAGATACCCCTGGGGAGGGGCGTCTTTTCCTCTGGAGAGACAGGCACATCATCCAGTAGCAGAGCTGGGAGCCCATAGGTGGGTACTAATTCAGTGGGGACAGTGGTGCTGCCAGATGGTCTCTCTGTCTCAGTCTCTCTAATGCTATCTTCCTTTCTGTCTTCTCTGTGCCTGAAACTTTGTCTCTGTTGCCCACCCACGTGGGTGGGACCTCACTCACCCAAGAGGACCCTTGCTTGGCCTCTCCTGAGGCTATCATCCTTTGACATGGATACTCATGGGGAACTGTTAGGGGGTTGCTCACGAGTCTATGGAACTGTCCAAGAAGGCATGTTCAGCTGCAGATGGGTAGAAAAAAGGTTCTCCCTTAGGGCAAGTGAGGAGCTGATCCCCATGTATTGGGTGGCCTGGATCTCTGGCCTCTGAAAGGGGGCTTCTGAAATAGGGGCTTCTCTGCTAAAAAACCAACCGACCGACCGACCAACCAACCAATCAACCAACCAACCAACCAACCAACCAACAAAAAGCCTCCATGGCTCAAACACGATAGTCAAACTCCTCACCATGGCCCTGAAGGTGCTTCACTATCTGGCCCCCATTACCTCTCTCACCTTGTCTCCTACCTCTCTCCCTCAACCATACTTAGCCAGCCTCGGTGGCCTCCTCACTGTACCTCATACACCCTGCACTGAGTTCCACTCCTGCGTTTTTCTACTGGCTCCTACCTCTGTCTGGGATTGTTTTCTAGCAGATATTCATCTCCAGGTGTCTGCTCAAGGATCACATTCTTTGAAAGACCTTCCTTGACCTGATTCTAAAAATTGTCGCCCTCTATTTCATTATTCCGATTTAATTTTAATCGCAATTGCCAAATTACTTGACAAATTACTTACATTTTTGTGCTGTATGATCCCAATAGAATGTAAGCTCCATGAGAGCAAGGGTTTTTTTTGTTTTTTGTTTTTTGTTTTTTGTTTTTTTGCTGTTGTTTCCACGCGGTCGTATTCCTAACACCCATAATAGTGCCTGACACATAATTTGGAGGGAATTAATGAATGAATGAGAGAATGAATAAGTAAGTACAAGGCTGTGGTGAGACGCATAGCTACACAGGCCAAAGGATTCTCCTAGGGAACATGTTCACGGGTGACAGGATGCTGACAAAGTCCGCAGTCTTTATATCACTTTCTCAGTGTCCTTGGGGCCCCTGGAAGATGGCCCTTTCCCTAACAGAAACAAATGACTTATTACTGACAGTCAATCACAAAGGCCTGACACACAGCAGACCTCTAACACCATCCCCGTGCTCTACCCCTCCTGCCCCTGTTCCCCCACTAGACCTAGTTTGCATTGCCCACGGAGGCACAAGCCAGCACAACGCCTACCACATAAAAAAAAAAAAATCACTTTTAACGCTCCCTATTACACTGGCGGCCACCGGAGAGAAGTAAATTTCAGCTCAGGAAGACTTTCTCCCGAGTCCACCACTGCAGCGAGCTGGGGTTTACACCCTGGCTTTGCCCTCCCTCCCTTTGGGACCAGCCTGGAATGGTCCGTGGGCATCTGCATCGACCAGCCATTCCAGGTACGCGCCACTAAGGGGCGCGCGAGCTGGAACGGTAAGCGTCACTGGACACACCTCTCAGAGCCACAGAGGCAGGACCGTCCACTCCGGGAGGTACCACTAGAGAGGGGACTCCGATTTTGGAATAATCCATTGTGTATGTGACAGTACTGAGGGTCTGCTTATACAGCGTGTGGCATCAGCCACAGGTCGCAGCGGAGGCGCTAATGGCGCCGCCAGGTCCTTCCCCACTCGCTCCACTCCATTCTTCCTGCCCACGTGAGCCTATGTGAACACCGGGTCTCAGGCCGCTTTATTCAGTTGCACTTCGCCGACTCCACCCCTCCGTTTCTACATGGTTACGTCCAGCTGGGCAGCAACGAGGTGAGAGATTGGCTCTCCGATATATAGGGGGCGAGGTCAGAGACTTTCTGGGTGATGATTGGTCCGGGAGAGAGTGTGCCAGAGTAAGCCCTTCCGGGGCGCAAAATGGCTCCGGAAAAACTCCCTACTCCCCGCCCCTGTCTTCGTCTACCCCGTTCCCATTGGCTATCTAGCGGGGTCAGGCACAACGAGGGCAGGAGCTCTGGGCGAGGGGGGGGGGGTGTGGGTGTGGGTGTGGGTGTGTCTGTTTGTGTGTGTGGCTTTTCAGAGGGCACAGTTTTTCTCCGAGTTGAACTACTCACCGACTGCCCCGAGGGGCTGAAGATGCTGCCCCAGTCGGTGGCGAGGTTCGGCACAACAGCTAGCTTGTAGCCAGAGTCTGGCACTGGACGCGCGCCGTGACTGTGCAACTGTCTTCACGTGAGCTCTTTCAGTCTTGTTCAGCCCTAACTCGGTCACAAGCCTAGTCGGGCGCATTTGGCACGGCGCCATCCATCCTACAGATGCAATCAATTAAGTCCAGGGCGAGGTCTGTGCGCTTGTTTGGCGTCCCTGCCTGGGAAGTAGAGTGTGTCAAGCAGTTTGGGGATGTGTGTGGCTAGAGAGGACATCACAGGCACAGTTTGAGTATATTTGATCTTTCTGAGCCTTTTAGGAGATTGTGAGTGAATGGGATATTTTATCTGAGTGGATTTTGTACGGCACGGGATAAGGACTTTAGGCTGTGCGTGTCTGTATATCTGGGGGTGCATTTTCTGAGCTTTTTGCGCATTTATGTCCGTGTGGTTGAGATCTGTGTGGGCGTCTGCACCCCAGGTGTGAGGTCTCTGAGCTGTTTGTGATTCTGTTTCAAGTTGTGATATCTCTGAGCTGCGTGGGGTGGGGGGTATTATCTTAAGGTGTAAAGGATCTGTGCTGTTTGGGAGTCCAAGGTGTGGGTTCTCTGAAATGTCTGGGGACTTTAAAGATAAAGGTTATGTGATGTTTCTGAGTTATTTGAGCTTCTGTCTTTCCCTTTTTATTTTGAGGTCCTTGTAATAGCTTGGGAGGTGTCTGCAGGGTTTGGGAGTCTTCTCTAGGATGTGAGGTCTCTGAGCAGATTTAATTTGTTTCCTGGAGTGAACACGTTGATCTGTTGCGGGGGGGGGGGGGGGCGGGAGTTGTTTCAGTGTGTATGGTCTCTGTTGTTGTTTTTTTTT
Source organism: Lynx canadensis (assembly GCF_007474595.2). Taxonomy (NCBI): domain Eukaryota; kingdom Metazoa; phylum Chordata; class Mammalia; order Carnivora; family Felidae; genus Lynx; species Lynx canadensis. The sequence continues at coordinate 45,057,417 of NC_044321.2, forward strand.
GTATTCTGTGACTCAAGTTGCAAGCTGTTTGTGCAGAGATTTTTGGAATCTTTTTTAGGGTGTGTTCAGGGATCTGTTTTTGGTGTCCCTGGGTATCTGAGCTGTTTGGGGTCTGTGTCTGAGAAGTAAAATATTTTATCTTTGTGGTTGTGAGGTCTCTTTCCAGGAACTGAGGGGTTTGGAAGCTGGCAGATATGATTCCAAAGCCCGGACCCCCAAATCCTGGTTGTGTGTCATCGGGAAAATCACTTGTTTCCTGAGGATTAAATATGTGTCAGCATCAATAAAATGGGGCCAGTGCGTGTCTTGGAGGGTACCTGTGCAACTTAGAAGTGTGTGTAAAGGTCCTGACTCCCAGCCATCCTTCCACAAGAATTTTCTTTTTTTTTTTTTTTTTTATTTATTTTTGGGACAGAGAGAGACAGAGCATGAACGGGGGAGGGGCAGAGAGAGAGGGAGACACAGAATCGGAAACAGGCTCCAGGCTCTGAGCCATCAGCCCAGAGCCCGACGCGGGGCTCGAACTCCCGGACCGCGAGATCGTGACCTGGCTGAAGTCGGACGCTTAACCGACTGCGCCACCCAGGCGCCCCCCACAAGAATTTTCTGATCACTGGCTGTGTGCCTGAGTACTTTCCTTGGAAGTCGGAAGTACAACACAGGATAAAACTGACAAAGTGTCTTATTCCCTAGAGTTAGCCAGTAAATGTATTGACTGTCAGAGGATGTCAAGTGCTACATAGAAAGAGAAGGAGGGTTGGAGGAAGGAGTATGTGGGGATCATGTTGGTATTTATGCAGGGTGATGAGGGAATGACTCCCTCAGAAGGTAATGACTGAGCAGATTCCTGAGGAAGTGAAGGAGCAGGCCGTGGAACTACCTGCAATTGTTAGAACATTACAGGCAGAAGGTACAGCAGGTGCAACAGTACTGAGGGGAAATCCACTGAGTGTGTTCCTGGATATCAAGGAGTCCTGTAATGCTGGCAAAAGCCCTCAAAACTGGTTTGACACATAGAGCGCAGTGAAAGGTGTCTGGTGTTGCTGTCTCTATTTTTCCCACAACCTGTGAGGGAGGTGGTCTTCATCCCCATTTTATAAAGGACCCGAGGCTCCAAGAAGTGCCCAGAATCTTCTCTCCTGTTTACACCTGAAATTGCTAAGAGGAGTGAAACCTTGTGCTCCATCATGAAAGACTTGAGACATGAGAGGCTTGAGTGTCAGAGCTGCAGGGCCCACACCATCCAGTTTGGATGTCAGCCAGCCAGCAGATATAAGCGATAATATGGGAATCATGCCCCTCATTACATTTCTACACTTGATGGAGGTCCGGACTGAGAAAGAAATGGGGCAGAGAAGAGAGGCAGGAAGGGGAAGCTGGAGAGCAATGAGAAAAAAAAAAAAAAAAAAACCCAACACACTGGCTTCATGATATTGCCTGGATTTGCCCCAGTTTCCTTTAATTAATTGATTGTATTGAGATATATTCACCTCTCCCCCTCCCTTTTCTTTCCCTTCCCTTCCCTCCTGTTGTGCCTGAGCAGTTCAGCCCTAAAGCCATTAGGTGCTACAGAGCAAGGCAAGTGTGTGCATGTAGGGGCATCCCACACTTGGAGTCAGAGCCCAGGCACAGTGAGAAGGGCATCCATACATAGGGGCAGACTGCATTGGGGACAGAGCCCAAGGTAGTAAGGAGGATGTCCCTGGGGGTTAGATGGGGAGAAGGCTAACTGGCTCAAGGGTTCAAACTTCAGTGGAGTGTGGAGGTCAAGGTCAGGGATTGGTTCAGCAGAGCATGTGAGGGTGGGCCTCTGTGTGCAACTGGGATGCCTTATATACTTTAGGATTCGTCAACTCACTCAATGTGGAAGACCCGACTCTCACTTTTGGAAGAGGAAATTTCAAATACAGAAAGGAAGAAAACAAATTCTGAGGTGTTCTATTGGGATTGGAGGTCTCCATGTGAACTCATGCTTTATGATATGTATGTGTGCGTATGTGCATATGTTGATAGATACAGATGTACATATGTATGCGTGTGTGTTTGAATGTGTACATACGTGTATTCCAAACTTTCTGGAAACAGCAACATCCCAATAGTAATAAGTACACCTAGCCCCGACGTCCTGGCTTCTAAATATTATTCTGCATTCAGTGATGGGTTCCCAGGCTGGGAGAGCGAAAGGACAAATGAGCCTGGCTCAACTTGTGGTACCAATCATAAGGGACAGTTCAAGGAAACTTGTGGTACCAACAATAAGGGACAGTTCAAAGACTGATTTGGTGATGTCAGAAGGACACAGAAAATAGCCTGAAGGGGCTCCCACTGGACATTCTGGGGATGATTTTATTTTTTCAGCTTTAATGAGATACTATTGATATATAACATAAGTAAGCTTAAGGTATACACGGTGATGATATTTATATATGTGTATATATATATATATATATATATATATATATATATATACATATATAAATGTGTGTGTGTGTGTGTGAGATCCCCATAACTTACTCTTCTTATGGCTGGAAATTTGTACCCAAGACCACCGTTTTCCCCAACCCCTGGCAAACACCATTCTAATCTCTATTTCTATGAGTTTGGCTTTTTAAATTTCCACATATGTGAGAACATACAGTATTTGTCTTTCTCTGTCTTCTTTCAGTGTAAAGCATTCAGGGTCCATCCATTTAGTTGCAAAAGTCAGGATTTTCTTTTTATGGCCAATTAATATTCCATTGTGTATTTATAGCACATTTTCTTGATCCATTCATCCCTCCATGGACACTTACATTGTTTCCATATCTTGGCTGTTGCTGCACAGTAAATCATAAAATCGGTGTTACTCCTCCAAGTTTGTTTTTCATTTTCAAAATTATTTGACTATTCTAGTTCCTTTACCTTTCCACATAAACTTCATAATCAGTCTATATGTCCAAAAAGTCCTACTGGGATTTTTTATTGGAATTGTATTAAAATGTTGCATTCCTTTGAGGCCTATTGACGCCTACATTATTTTGATTTGATCAACCCCAGAACACAGTATGTGTCTCCATTCATTTAGGTCTTATATTTCTTTCCTCAGCTTTTTGTGGTTTTGAGCATATACATCCTGTGTATGTTTCGATAGACTGGAACGGGGGAAGCGATTGTAAATGGTACCTGCGGGTGGCTTCTGTATTTTGTCTTGTTATGTAATTGTTCATTGCTAGCATGCAGAAAGTTGCTTGATTTTTTTGTGTTCAGCCTCTATGCTGTGACAACATTGAATTCACGTATTGGTTCTAGGAGGGTTTTTTCTGTAATTTCATGGGATTTTCTACATACATAATCATGTCATTGTGAATTGGAAGTTTTATTTCCTCCTTCCTGACCTTTCTTTTTTCTTTCCTTACTGGAGTGACTAGGACTTCTAGCAAAATACTGAATAACAGAGGGGAGAGTGGATATCGTAGCCTCATTCCTGGTCTTAGGGAGAAAGCATGTAGTCTCTCCTCATTAAGCAGGATGGAGGGTGTAGGTATTTTTGTAAGATGCTCTGTATTGTGGAGTTGTTTCTAGAGACAGTATTGTAAGTCCTGGAGGGGGAACGGGGCAATAGCTGAAACGTCAGCAATGTTCTGGTCTCAAGGCTGTCGAACGTGGTAGCATTATGAGCTACAGAGCCCCACGATCCCCCAGAGGACAGTTAAGATACAAAACCCGCTGTAATTCCCTGACACTCCTTAAAACTTCACGTACTCCTGCATGCCTTCACGTAGCCACCAAATGTATGTCTGGTTAATGTCTAAAGGTCCATTGTGCTCTCTATCCATGCTTTGATATTCTTTGATCCTCTATCTAATGAAATATGAAATAAGGGCTATATGCAGTCTGCTGCTCTCTCACAGAGGCAGCCCTGCACACCTGCTCGGTCTGGTGTCTGAGAACTTCTTCAGTGCGTGGCCACACTATATCCAGGTTAGGAAAGTTCCCTTCTGGTTATAGTTTGCTGAATGTTTTTATCATGAATGACTGTTGAATTTGGTCAGATGCTTTCTCTGCATCAATTGATATGATCATGTGGGTCTTTTTTTTTTTTGATACACTAATATGATTTCTTAACTGATTTTTGAATTCTACACCAGCTTTGTATTTCCAGGGTAAACCCAACTTGCTCATGTTGTATTATTCTTTTTATATATTATTGAATGATTTGCTAGTAGTGTCTTTGTCTGATTTTGATATCAGGGTAATGCCAGTCTGATGAAATGATTCAAGAAGTGGTCCCTCTCTTCTATTTCTTTGAAGAGGTTGTAGAATTGCTGTTATTTCTTATTATATTTCTACTACTTTTGTAGAATTTTTTAAAATTTAAATTCAAGTTAGTGTATAGTGTAGTAATGGTTTCAGGAGTGGAATTTAGTGATTCATCACTTACATATAACACCCAGTGCTCATCCCAACAAGTGTCCTCCTTAATGCCCATGATGCATTTAAGCTCACCCCCCACCCGACACACACACAAAACACCTCTCCAGCAACCTTCCGTTTGTTCTCTGTATTTAAGAGTCTCTTATGGTTTGCCTCCCTCTCTGTTTTTATCTTATTTTTGCTTCCCTTCCTCTGTGTTCATCTGTTATGTTTTTTAAATTTGACATAGGGGTGAAATCGTATGGTATTTGTCTTTCTCTGACTGACTTACTTTGCTTAGCATAATACGATCTACTTCCATCCACATTGTTGCAAATGGCAAGATTTCATTCTTTTTAATCCCCGAGTAGTATTCCATTGTATATATATGTACCACTTCTTCTTTATCCATTCATCAGTCAATGGACATATGGGCTTTTCCCATAATTTGGCTGTTGTTGATAGCACACTGTTACTTGTTCTTAAGTGTGTGGTACAGTTTTCCAGAGAAACCGTCTGGGCCTGGAGATTTCTTTCCTGAAAGTTTTTAACAATGATATTTTAGAAATATATGTATGTTTTTCAGATTACCTGGGTGGTGGTTTTTTGTTTTTTTGGTTTTGTTTGGTTTTGTTTTGTTTGGGTTGAGCTTTAATAGTTTGTGTCTTTCAAGCAATTGTTCTGTTCCATCTCAATTACCAAATGTAAGTGCATAGATTATTTGTTAGAATCCATTCAAATTCTCTGGATTCTGTAACCTATTTCATTCTGGATATTGGTAAGTTGTGTCTTTATTTTACTTATCTTTCTTTTTGTGTCAGTCTGGATAGAAATTTATGAATTTTATTGACCTTTTCGAAGAACCAGCTTTTGGTTTCATTGACTATCTCTATTCTTTTCCTGATATTTGCTCTAAATCCTGTTTTTCTTATTTGCTTGCTTTATTTTTATGTCCTGTTTCTAGTTTCTTAAGGTGGAAGCTTTCATCATTAACGTGGGTCCTTTCTTCTTTCTAATACAAACATTTGATGCGGTACATTTAACACTAAGTACTGCTGTAGCTGCATCCTGCAAATTTGGATATGTTGTATTTTCATTTGCATTCAGTTCATCTGATAAAGGGTTAGTATCCAAAATATTTTCTAATTTCCCTTGAGCCTTGCCATTTGCACCATGGGATTATTTAGACATGTATTGTGTAATTTCCTTGTGTTTGGAGATTTTCCTCTTCACATTTTCTTACATATTGGGTTTTTTTTTTTTCTTTTGCTCAGGCAACATTCTCTGTATGATTTCAACTATTTTATAACTTCTAATATGTGTTTCGTGACCCAGGATGCATTCCACCTTGGTGAAACTTCCATATGTGAAGGGTTCTATACTTGTCAGTTACATCCAGGTAGTTCACAGTGTTGTTCAGTTCATCCGCATATTGCTAATTTTCCTTCTATTCCTTCTGTATATGACTGAGAGAGTGTTGACTTCTATAACTGTTAGTTGTAGATTTGTTCATTTATCCTTCAGTTCTGTCTGACTTGGTTATATATTTCGAAGCTTTGTTACTGGGTGTTGTGCAGAGAAGAGTTAACATAGTAGGCCTGAAACTACTGTGCTTACAAACATCAGCATGTTGGGCCTTATCTTGCATCCGGGAACTTGAATTTCAGAAGGTTTCCCACCATTCCCTACCTGAGCAGGGTGCTTTATTCTTCCTAAACTGTCCAAACAATATGTTTCATGTTAAACATCTATGAAACATCTCAACACATAGACATCTATGAAAATACTTTTCTTTCTGGGAATCTGAAATCTTGGTCTGTGCTGGGCAGACAGTGCCTACGTGACCAGCCTCCATCCCAAACCTCTGACGCTGTGTTACTCACGAGGTGCCCTTGGTAGACAGCATTTCACATGAGTTATCATGATTTGTTGCTGAAGGCACAAATTGTGTGACTCTCCTGGGAAAGGACTCTTGGAAGCTTGCACTGGTTTCCTCCAGATGTTACCCAGGGCACCATTTCCCCTGGGCAATTTTGCTTTCTATCCTTTTGCTGTAATAAATCTTAGCCCTGAGGATGACCTTCACGTCCTCCTGGGGATGCAGCAGAAGCAAGGGTGGTCTTGGGACCTCCGAAACCATGGTGGCAGCCATGGGACTCACTAGCAGGGAAACCCTGACTCACTAAAATATGGTGGAAGACTTTGCGTAAAGAAAGGATGGCACGGTAGAGATGATAAGCTGCTTGTGCCTCAGTGACTATGGATGTGCCCACGATATGAAAGAGCAGCTGAGCTGTTCTGAAAGGTAAATGTTACACACGGAATGCAAAAATAAAAGGTCCAAGTCCAAGAGCGTTGGCTCACGGCATGCCTTGGCTGCTTTAGCCATGCTGGATGATATGAGGTGAACAAGTGTAGCCAACTTATGACTTGGGTCTTCATTCTCTGGAGGCCAGGGAAAAGGATCCAGACCTTCCCAAAGGTGAACAAAAATGTTGAAAGTTTAACTTGCTGTCTCCTGCACGTGGGAGAAGACAAATTTAATTGGTTGCCTGGGCTAGAAAAAGCTTTACATAAACTAGAGGCAAAGACGGAGGGGAAGGCATTCCAGCCTTTTCTTCAGCTGGCTTACTGCTGCTGTGGCTGCGCCTCCCAGCATTCCAACCAGGATGTCCCCTGTATGGTCACCCGGTAAGTGTCCACTTACTGCTAGGAGTTTCAGTAAACTTGCAGTGAGGGCGAAAAGGGAGGATTTAAAAGTGGCTTTGTACGTTGTGGCTGTTGGTGCCTGGATGTCTGAGAAAACTGATGTAAGATGTTAGGCAGGGCCACTGTTCAAAGCAGCTGCCCCCAGCAAGGGTATGACCTGTTCTAGCCTGGCTGCTGGATAAAGGAGAGAGACAAAAGGGACAGGAGGTGATGTAAACCTGTTTTGAAAATTTTGAAAATTCAGAATTTCATCCTGAACAATTCCTAATGATCGTGAGTCTTTCTTGTTATGTCATAGAGTTTTCTATGAAAATATTTTGGTCCCTTTTGCTAACAGGCCCTCCTTACAAAAGGTTTGGAGGAGAGCAGGGGATAAATAAAGACACGGAAAGGTTCAGTTTCAGAATTGTACGCACTGATTTTGTAACAGTGGAGAAAACAAACCTGGCACCTGGGGAGAAGCAGAGGGAAGAGGCGAGGACATTAATGGCCTGTGTCTGTCCAGACTATTCTTGGAAATTTTCTATTTTTTGTTAAGGAAACACTCTCAGTGCAGCCTTTGCAAGCCTTTGTGAGCACTGCGAATGCAAATTGACTCCTGAGCCTCGAGCCATACCTGCCAGAGCTCTGACTGTGGGACAGCAGGGGTGGCCCCAGCTCCTGGGCGTTGCACGCATGGCACCTCCACGTGACCTCCACCCTCAGAGAGAGGATGAACTGGTGTCGTGGACAGACACAACTTTGGGAAATAACTGCCTCCAGGCATCCCTCTAAAACCAAGGGCTCAAATGAATATTCCAAGTGGACAGGGAGTCCTAGAGGGGAAGGCCCGTGGCGGGAGGCCACATTGAGGCCCCGGTGAGCCGTGTTGCCGGATTCGGTGTATGTCCAGCTCTGGGCTCCCTAACGATTGTAAACTCTGTTTCAGGAGAATCACGTGTGCCCGCTAGGATTACCCTTCCTGTGTGTGTGCCCTGACCAGCCCGACACTGCCTCAGCCTGGAAGACTTTCAGGTCAGGTTCTGCTTCTCGACCGGTGTGTGCTGTGCCTGAATTTGTGCGTCAGGCCAGCTAAAAAGAAGGTTCGTACAAAAAACTAAGCAGTAAGTTACCTGTTTTTCTACATTAGACCTTTGTGGTTAGTGCAAATTGTTTTAACTGGTTAAATCTAGGACCCCTGAGGGATGTGATGGAGATCAGTCCTGCAGGCTGGTCTTACCCTACCGCATTGGTCCTAAGACTGAGACCTGTGGCACGTCCCTCCTGCCCTCTGCAGACCGGCATCTGTGTGGTTCATCATCATGACACTAGGTCCATTCATTCCCATTTGACTTCAATTCCACAAGTGTGGACTGGCCTTCTGCCGAGTGTCAGGTCCTCTGGCCTGAAGACACCAAGAGGTGTGTTTCCAACCTTCCACGAGGCAGACACGAGGGAGACAGATATGGAAACAAAGTGGCAATGTTCAGTGACCGCTGGCAGATCACATTGTGAACATCTCCCACTTAATTCCTCCGGTCCTTTCACAGCATAACCTGGAGAAGACCCATCCGGTCAGTACACTTGGGTTCCCCTCATTCTATTTCCTGCACGCACAGCCACAGATATCAAGTGATACTGGCATGTTGTATGAGACGCAAAGCCATGAACAGAATTGCTTTCATTGATGTATTTTCCAAAACAGTCAAGGATTATTGGTACCTTCTCAGGTAAAACAACATGCAAGTATCCCTCAATTTACAGGGAAGTTAACATTTATGGAAAATCCACCTTATGTAAGTCTCTGTCAAAAAGATTTGCCTCCCTGAAACTTTCCCTTTTTAAATACTGATACTTCCCTTTAATCATTTCAACAATCACAGTCTCCCTCTGAAATTTTCAAAATGTGCCATTGTGGTTATAACCCACATAATATGCTGGTCCTTGCCTGGATTTGGTGAGAGGAAATACCATGGCAGCATGGTACTCCCAGGAAGTACTCCCTGGGAAGGATTCCGGGCACCCTCATCCTCTGCCTGCTTTCTGTGATAAGAACGTGTTTCAGGGACAGCTGAGATGTGAGGTAAAGCTTCATTTCAGAGGTCACCACTGCCGTGGAATGTCCACGCCCGGATGGTTTTGTGCTCGTCTTGGCTCTTAGCTCCTGGGACTGGGGTTCTCCTCCTCATTGATGACAAGCCTTTCTAGGTATGGACACCAGAGTAAGGGGCTGGGCAAGGGCTTTAAGCTTCTGTCCTGTTCGGGACAGCAGATGATATCACAGGACAGCTGAAAGGACAAGAGGGAGATGATCTCCTAAGGTCAAAGGCAGGTTTTTGATAGGTGAAGGGAAGACATGCGCCCAAGTTCTGGTTGCGCCAGGCTGACGTGGAGTGGAGTGTGGGTGTAAGAATGAACCAAAGGCTGAGAGGACATGGGGAGAATAGATTGCATAACCTCACATCATATGGTTTACGTGGCCCTCAAAAAAAGCCCGTGCCATCATGAGAACTTAATGTCATCTTCTGTCACCAACCCTACCCACTGGCCACGAAGAGAATGGATTTGAGATAGACCGAAGCTTTCATGGAGAACGTCCAGTGGGGTCGTGATGTCCTCTCAGAAAATCTGCCCTGCCCTTGGTTTGAGTCTCAGGCTGTGCTCATTATGTTCTGCTTTCTGTGTGCTTTCAGATTGGTCTCTCATGTGTGTGTTTGTCTGGAAAGAGTCAGTACATTGAAGTCAGGCTTGCTACCACAGGGATTTAATAAAGTTCTTGAGAGTTTCCTAGGCAGAGTTAAAAATCACAGATTCTAGGGTGCGTGGGCGGCTCAGTTGGTTAAGTATCCGACTCTTGATTTCGGCTCAGGACATGATCTCACAGTTCGTGAGAATGAGCTCCGCATTGGGCTCCATGCTAACAGTGCAGAGCCTACTTGGGATTCTCTCTCTTCCTCTGTCTCTGCTGCTACCCGATTCACGTGCATGTTCGCTCTTGCGTGCGCGCTCTCTCTCTCTCTCGATAAATAAACATTTTTTTTAAAATCACAGATTCTTAACATTGTGACCACGCTAAATGAGAGTCCCTGGGTATGGATCATAGCATGTGCATTTTTAAAAAGTTCTTGGGTTCTGACTTAGGAGGACTCCTTGTCTGGGAACTACTGGAGCAGGGCAGTCAGTGGTCCCGTTTTTCTGCTGCCTGGCTTCTCTCTCCATTGTTGTGAGGGTGCAGAAGTGACAACAGTTTGGTGCCTTCTCTGATGCACAAACCCAAGAACTTCAGCTAGGAGACTGATGTGCTGTCTGCTGTACTAACAAGGCTCGGAGAGTATTGTTTCCACAGAGTATCCTGAATCCAGTCCCTGTCAAGCTTCCATCTAAGTGATTGCTGTTGAAATCAAATTTCGGTGTACCATGCAGTTCCGTGCTATAAAATCAGTTTGTGTTATATGTTAGGTGTAACTCTAAATATTTTGCAGTGGCCCTTGGATCCTAATATTGACTGAACAAGTACACAGTACAGTGAATTTTCTGCAACGTGGGCCTGCACCGCTTACGGCCCGATGCCACTGAGCAAGTTACTTAACATCTGTGTGCCTTGTTTCCATTAGCAACGTGGAAACACTAGTTAGTAGTAAGTGTAGCTACTTCTTGGGGGCAGTTTAGAGTACTGACTGTGTTAAGACAAAAAAAGTCATCAGGACAGTGCCCGGCATGTGGCAAATTGCCGATCAATTCTAGCCGTTGTTGTTACTGTTGTTGTTCCCACATTTCCGGGAAGCATGTTCTGGACAGATGGTGTCAAGACTACCTTTGACTCACTGGAAGGACTTAGCACTATCACTTTGGCTCCTTGGGGACTCAGGAATTGAGTCTGTGGGGCACGGTGGAGGGCGTGTTTTTATTAGCATAATGAGTATTCAGCTCTCCTTATGGGCCATTGGGAAGCCTAAATGCAATGCTTGGTTCCATCATCGTGGGCTCCTATGGAAAACTTGAATGGAAACTTCTCTAGGAAATTAGAACGAATGACCTGTTTGCACATTTTGTACAGTGTTTGGAAAATGAAGTGGTCACTGGATGATGATAGAACACGAGTGTATAAATTTGCGTAAACATTTCAAAGAGTGAAATGTAAAGGCCAAGGACCTCATCATGTGGTGGCTTCTACAGCCATTAGTTGTATTGAACTCCTATTGGGAGTTCAGTCTGTTGGGAAGATGTGAGTCTGGTAAAGATACGAAGCTGTTAACAGTCCAGTTTTCATCAGTAACATTTGTGTTTCTTCCACTCATATTCATTATTCATTTAACAAAAGGCTGGTGTATTAGTATTTTCTGAACTGAGTCATGAGGAGGTGGTAAACAGTGTGTTTGGAGAGTCTTAGGAAAGGTGCAGTGAGGAGAGAATGGGAGTGGAGGATGAGGTGAAAGTGTGCAGGGGGCAGGCAGAGAGAAGGAGTAGCAAACAGGAGGGAAGGATAATGGATACAAGCAGAAGGAAAGAGACAGGAATACAAGCTCACACTTCAGGAGGCTTACTACAGGCCTGGATTTGTTTTTAGCTCTTTCCCTACAGCAATGATTTTAAAATTCATGGAGTATCCACTGCAGCACTGTGAGGTAAGTGTTTTTAAGGGTATCGTCCCTTGTTCCATCCAGATGAGGAAACTGAGACCCGTAGAGGTTAAGGGGTGAAGTAACTTACCCAGAGCCACCTACTCAGCAAGGGCAAGGTCAGGGTTAAATCCAGGTCAGAGAAAAACATACAGAGACATGGGATTTGGCCATAAACTGCAGTGCACCTCAGTGTCCAGTGTCCTTTGGTTCAAAAGACAGGTGAACGTGTAAGACAGCTTATCCTGATTACACTGGATCAGTGCTTGGATAGAACATGATGTCTCAGGTGCACGAGAGACTGTGAGGTGACGAGTCAATACAGGCACATCACTAAGTCGGGATCTGGTTCATATCAAGGTCTATACACGCGTTTGCTGCGGCAGATTTCAGCGTTGGTATCTTCATCATGATCATTATGGACAGTAGTTTATGGTATATATAATGTTTGGAAACAAAACAACAGATAAAATCCTATAGATTTTAAAGTCGTTTTTCTAAAGACTCGATCTCTTTGATATCTTGACATTTCAAGATAATGAATTGCTTTGATATCCTTGCCAGCTGAAAACCCAATCAGTGCATTTAAAGTGGAGGAGAGCTATGTGGGACAGTAGAGCAGAGCAGTGAGGGAAGCAGAGAGGTTTTGGATGGAAGGTTAGCTAAGTCTGCAAGGGCTATGAAAATGCCACAGATGATGCAGGCCAAAACCAAACCAAATCAGACAGCAACTTGCTTGTCCCTAAGAAGAGACAGTTGTGCTATTAAGTATCTCTATGAAAATTTCTTAGACTTTTGCTCTCTTTTGGCCCCCAGGGTGCAGTGTGTGGTTCTTACAAGGTAGCACTGCTTTGGTCACGCTGTGGGTGAGAGTGGCAGCCTCACCTGAAGCATTCTCCGTTTGTGGGCCACCTGGAGCACGTTACTTGAAGTTTGGAGACCTACGGATTCATAAGAGAAAACAGAAAGCAAATGCATAGTACAATAGTTAGATCCAGCCACCTCCAGTAGAGCCCTACATAGCAAGTGAGATGCAGGCACAGGTGTTGTAGTCATTGGTTGGGAAGTAGCAGGGTTGGGTTGGGTGACTCAAAGAAGAAGCATGGAAGTGAGTACAAGGTGAGAAAACACATTAAGAGGGGACAAACAGCGAAAATCCCATTTTCTGGCCTTGCTTTTCTGCTATGAAAATAGAGTGCTCTAGTACTGTGGGGAGAGGTTACCCTGGTCCGAGGTCCGGGAGGGAATCGCTGCACTTAGTGATGAGCGTTCTGATGACCCACCATGAACAGTAACGAGGGAACACTGAGTGTGTGAAGGCACCAAAGGTCTCAGCCTTTACCATAGACAGACTCATAAAGTTTCTTAGCCTTGCTGAGAGTAACGCTGCCTCACCTTACAGAAGCTCGAAGCCGCCATCTGGCAACACCACTGGTGCTCCTCCATCTCCTGATCCAGCTGGGGGGTGGCTGCCCAGGCACTGTTCCCTGAGCTGCATAAGTATGATGGTAACCGTGTGTGGTGTGTGTGTGTGTGTGTGTGTGTGTGTGTGGCAAATATAGGGTGAGAGACTCTATTCATTTAACTATGATTCACTAAATAAGCTTCAGCTCTTACCTAGACACTGTAGACACTGTGTTGGGTGCCTGGGCGATACAGTAAACAAAGACACATCACTGCCTTCATGGAGTGAGTTTAAGCCAAATCATTCGAGAATAGTTAATCTAACAATCATATAAGTCAATGTAAAATTACTACCGTGACTAGTGGTACCAAAGAGGTGTGTTTTATTGAGGTCTGATTGATAGGTAAAGCTATAGGTAAAGGTATTCACATGTACAACCCTTTCTTCTTGTTGGTGTGGTTGTTATTATATGATTATCATTAGCGGTAAGAACACTTTTAACATAAGATAATCTCTTAGCAATTTTAAGTATATAACACAGTATTGTTAGGTAAAGGCACTACGCTCTGTAGGTCTCCAGAACATACTTCTCTTTCATAGTTGTAACTTTGTACCTTTGACCATCACCTCACCATTTACCCCTCCCCTTACCCCTGGCAGCCATTGTTCTACCCTCAGCTTCTAGGAGTCTGACTATTTTAGATTGCACGTAGAAGGGAGATGGCCCAGTATTTGTCTTTCTGTGTCTGGTTTATTTTAGTAGCCATCAAGTCCTCCACGTCCAGATGACATGCTCTTATCTGTGTAAAACCCTGAAGATTCTGACAAAAAGAAATTGTTATACCTAAGGAACCAATTCAGTAACATTACTTTCATTTTTAAAAACAGCTTTACTGGATATGAGATTCTTGGTTGTTGAGCATTTTAAATTTTTTAATTACCCAGTTAGTTCCTTCTGGCCTCCATATTTTCTGCTGAGTAAACTGCTATTAATTGTATTTCCCTCATAAGTGACTGGTCATTTTCTCTTGTTGTTTTCACGATTTCTCCTTGCCTTTGGCTTTCGGCATGTTTACTGTGATGTGTCTATGAATCTCTCATTTATCCTACTTGGAGTTCATTGAGTTGCTTTCAGGCACTGTTTCTTGAATATTTTTTTCTGCTCCTTTCTGTCTCTGTTCTGGTACTCTCCTGCATCTGTGTTGGTGTTAAGAGTGTTCCATATGTTTGTGCAGCTCAGTTTATTGCCCTCATTTGTTTCCCTCACTTTCTTCAGACTGTATAATCGCTGTCCATCTGTCTTCAAGATTGCTAATCTTTCTCTGGTAGTTCAACTAGTGTCGATCTCCTCGAGTGAATTTTTCACTTTAGTTACCGCACTTTTCAGCTGCAGAACTTGTATTTGGTTCTTTTTAAATAATTTTTCTCACTTTATTGTTATTCTGTCTTTGATGTGACATTTTCATCATACCTTCCTTTACTTTTTTGATTGTGGTTTTCTTTGTTCTTTGGACCTGATTATAACAGCTACTTTGAATTCTTTATCAAATCTGACATCTGGTTGCAAGCACCGGCAGTTTCTGTTGCTTATTCATGCTTTCCTGTTTTTTGAATTATCATAATTTTTTTCTTGTCTGACTATCTAAAATATTGGAGCATGGGGCGCCTGGGTGGCGCAGTCGGTTAAGCGTCCGACTTCAGCCAGGTCACGATCTCACGGTCCGTGAGTTCGAGCCCGCGTCGGGCTCTGGGCTGATGGCTGGAGCCTGTTTCCGATTCTGTGTCTCCCTCTCTCTCTGCCCCTCCCCCGTTCATGCTCTGTCTCTCTCTGTCCCAAAAATAAATAAACGTGGAAAAAAAATTTAAAAAAAAAAAATAAAATATTGGAGCAGTACTGGGTACTGATCCATCCCACCCCCTTCCTGGGTTTGTTACCTCTGTTTCCTTGTCTAGTTGTTTAGTGTCTAGCTGGTTTATTTTAGTGGAGTCTGTTTTCTCTCCTTACTCTCGCCCAACCCCCACCCTTGTGTTAGGCTTCAGATTTTAGTCCTCAAGGAGAGACGACTTGGAGATGCCTACTGTCCCCTTGGGATGACCGGTTTCGGCAGGCTTCTCTCTGATTGTCTCTTTGCCTGACCACACCCAGCTGTTCCGATTCACTGACTGTGGGCTACTTGTTCAACTGTTTTCAGCGATACCCTGGATATATTGCTTCATAATGTAAACCAGTGAAATCCATGCTCCTTTGAAGGGCTAGCTGCTGAAGTTACTGTTTCAGAGTTTTTCTGACCCTAGGCAGGCTCCTTGCAGCTGTCTCTTCTCCCTGATTGTCTCAGGTAATCCGGCCAGCCTACAGCTGATCCTCTGTGTCCAAGACTTCTACCAGTCTCCTACCGTTTGCCTTGTACCACAACCTCCACTGTTTTGCAAGTGCCCTTAGGCTTGCTTGACCTTCTCCTCAACACCCCTTTGCAAATGAACTTTGTTCCTCTGAGAGGAGCTATCTGCTTCAAAACCTCTGAGCCACAACTCTGTAGTTGGGGAGTGGGGGACAATGGCAGCACATTCTTTCTCCTGTTTTTCAGCATTACACTATGTAGCGTTGCTTTTGAAAATTTCCATTTTTAATTGTTTATGGCTGGTATATGGAAGCAGAATTTACTTTTACATACTGACCATGTGTCTCTTCACGTTGCTAAACTCGCTTCTTAATTCAAGTAATGTTTTATGGGTTTTTCTTACAGATTCAGGTGTTGCCAGTGAATAATGACTGTTTTACTTCTTTATTTCTTTACTTCTTTATTTCTGCTTGACTTTTTTATTGGCTAGAACAGCCAGGAAAATATTGACTAGAAGTGGTGAAAGTATGCATACTTACCTTGTTCCCTGTCTCAGGAGGGAAACATTCAGACCTCAGGATTAACGATTACAGTAGCTTTAGATATTTTTGTAGATGCCAGTTATCGGTTTTAAGGATGTTGCCAATAAACTGAATGAATCTGCCATCTCCCCAACATTCATGTTGAAACCTTTCTCCAGTATGATGGTGATTGGAGGTAGGGCCTTTGGGAGGTGATCAGGTCATTCAGGTGAAGCCCACATGAATGGCATTAGTGCCCTTATAAAGAGACCCACCCCTGAGAGCTCCCTCGGCCCTCCCGCCATGTGAGGACAAGAAGTCAGCAGTCTGTGAAGCAGGAAGCAGGGCCTCACATCCCAAATCTGCTGCACCTTGATCTTGGGCTTCCTGGCATCTGGAAATATGAGAAATAGATTTCTCTTGTTTTTAGAAGTCATCCAGTCTGTGGTAGTTTTGTTGCAGCAGCCCTAGGAGACTAAGCTGGAAATCCTTCTTTATTCCTAGTTTGCTAGGAGTTTTTATCAAGTAATTTATCAAATAAATACTCTTTATGCATCTCTTGAGATGCTTATATATTTTTAGTCTGTATTATGGTCAGTTAGCGTGAGTGATTCTGAAACATTGAACCACTCTCAAAGCTGTGGAACCATTTCACTATGGTATTTTGTCTTTTTTCTATATTGCTGGTTTCAAACAGCCGATATTTATTTGGATTATTGCATCTGTGTTCATGAGTGCTATTGCTCTTGTTAGCCTCAAAGTAGAACAGCCAGTTATTTTATCAGCAAAAATGAGTTATTCAGGAATAGCAGAGAATTACAGTTTGGAACAAGCAACCTAAAGCAAAATCCTAGGCAAGTCCAATAAGCAAAGTAGAGGAACGTTATTTTATGGAGAAGAAGGAGGAAGTTGGAAGGGTTGTTTTGAATGAAAGTCCATCGAAGAAAGAAAGCAAGAGTTCAGGGTAATGACAGTTTCTCATTGGCTGAGTTGGAGGCGTAGTCAGTATCTTACAGGACATGCAATGTACATCTTTTCCTGTTGGGGCCTACATGATTCTTTCATGTTGATTATTCTTCTGTTGGGTCTATAACTGACAGTTCTTCCTGTAATTGACGTTGAAGTGGTATGGTTCTCTCTTCTAGGCTCTGGACTCTAGTGAGGTTTCTCTTTTTTTTTTTTTTTTCCAGAGTCTGTTATTTATTTTCTTAATTTTTTGTCTTGCTTTCATATCAGGATATTGCTGGCTCTATAACATGTGTTAGGAAGTGTGACCTCATCTTCAGTTGCCTGGAAGACTTTGTTCAAACCTGCATTATTTCTTTCATATGTGTTTGATAGAATTTAAACAGTGAAACCATTCAAGCCTTGAGTTTTATGTGACGGAAGGGTTTTTGTTTTCTGTTGATTTAGTGAATTCAATCTCTGACAGATATAAGGCTAGTGGTGTTATTTTCTTGACTGGGGCCTGCGAGCCAGGGCCTTTCAAGGGGTTTTTCCCATTTCATCTTTTTTTTGGATAATATTTTCAATATATTTTCTCATCCACTTCATGTCTGAAAGATCTGTATTGATGTCTCCTCTGGCAGTTAGTGATATTAGTAATCCATGTCACTCTGCCCTCATTCCTTATTATCAGTCTGGCTAAACCTATTAGATTTACTGGTCCTGTCACAGAACCAGCTCTTAGTTTCACTGATTCCTTTGTATCGATTTTATGATTTCTAGTAGGTCAATTTCTGTTCAAACCTTCATTATACTTTTTCTGCTTCCCTTAGGTTTACATTGATTTTGCTTTTCTAATTTCTTAAGGTGACAGTTTAGACAGTTTGATTTCAGACAGTTTGATTTCAGACAGTTCTTCTTTTCTAATGTAAATGTTTAATGATAAAAATTCCCCTCAATGCATTGTTGTAGATTCACCTTACCGATTTTTGATATACTGTGTTTTGGTTTTCTACTTCTTGCAGGTTCTTCTTTGATCCCTGCATTATTGAGAAATGCCATTTAATTTCAAAATATTCTGTGTTTTTCCAGACACCTTGCTGCAATTAATTTCTGTTAAGTCTTTGCGGTCAGAGAACCCAGTTTGTATGATTTCAGCCCTTTAGAAGTTGTTGAGATTTACTTTATGGCACAGAATATGGCCTGTCTTGTGAACCTTGTATGTGCACTTCAGAAGATGGGTCCTGTGCTGTCCTTCTGTAAGCAACCGTTAGGTCATGGCTGTTGATAGTGTTGCTCCACTGCTCCATATAGTTTCTGATTGTGTTGTCCACTTGTACTGTCAGTTGTGGATGGGGGAATGTTGAAGGCTTCAGCTAACTGATTTCTCTGTTTTTCCTTTTAGTTTTATCAGTTTTTACTAATGCATGCACATTCATGATTTTTGGATCTTCTCGATGACTGGACCTCTTTTATTAAGTAACATCTGTCTTTTCCCCTTGTGATAATCCTCATTCTGAAGTATATTCTCTGTAATATTAATTTAGCCCTTCCAGCTTTTCCTGTGATTCACGTTTGCTGGGTGTACGTGTCTTAGTGTGTTCGGGGTGCAGGAACAAAATACCACAGACTGGGCGGCTTATAAACAAACTTGGTATCTCACAGTTTTGGAGGCTGGAAGTCCAAGATCAGGGTGCCGGCATAGTTGGGTTCTAGTGAGGACCCTCTTCAAAGTCACAGATTTGTGGTTGTGTCCTCACATAGTGGAAGGACAAAGGATCTCTGGAACCTCTTTCATAAGGGCCCTAATCCTATTCATGAGGGCTCTGCCCCAGGGCCTCATCACCTTCCAAAGGCCACACCTCCTAGGTTAGGAGGTATGGGAGTTAGGATTTAACATAGGAATTTTGGAGGAGACATCTTCAAACCATAGCATTATCGATAAATTTTCCTTTCAGTTACTTTTGACTTAATTTATGTATTCATATTTAAAGTGAGATTCCTTTTGACAGTACATAGTTGGGTCTTTCTATTTCTATCTAAAGTGACAAATTAGGTCTTTTTTTTTTAATTTTTTTTTCAACGTTTATTTATTTTTGGGACAGAGAGAGACAGAGCATGAATGGGGGAGGGGCAGAGAGAGAGGGAGACACAGAATCGGAAACAGGCTCCAGGCTCTGAGCCATCAGCCCAGAGCCTGACGCGGGGCTCGAACTCACGGACCGCGAGATCGTGACCTGGCTGAAGTCGGACGCTCAACCGACTGCGCCACCCAGGCACCCCACAAATTAGGTCTTTTAATTGATGTGTAGGCAGTGTACAATTAGTGTGTTAACAGTTTACATTTAAGTCTTCCATCTGGCTGTATATTTTATCCTATGGATATTTTATTCACATTTTCCTTTCCTATTCCCTCTATAATTTTGGATCAGTTGAACATTTGGTGTTATTCCATTTTATCTCCACAATTGGCTTACTAGTTATATATCTTTAAACATTTTTTCGAAACGGTTGCTCTAGGGTTCTAATATATATTGTTGCTTTTCACACTGTGCCTTCAAACGATATTATACCACTTCCTGTACACTGTCAGAATCGTAGGACTATGTACCTCCATGTCCTTTCTCCCAGCCTTAGTGCTATTGTTTTCTTGCATTTTATTTCTACCAAGGTCGTAAACCCCACAATACATTGTTACTATTATTTAGATGGTTCTCTTTTACTGAGATTAAATATAAGGAAAAAATTCATATACGCCCGCAACTTTACCACATCCAGCACTATTCAGTTCTTTGTATAGATCCAGATTTTCTTTGGATTTCATTTGCCTTCTTCCTGAGGAACTCCCTTTAACGTGTTGTGTAGGGCAGATCTTCTGGCAATGAATTTTCTCAGCTTTTTTATTTCTTTGAAAGTTTTTGTTTCACCTTCATTTTCAAGAAACATTTGCATTAATCAGAAAATTCTGGCTTGCATGGATTCTGATCAGTCGTCTGCCCATTCTGTCCTGTTTGTTCCCTTGTATGTAATGTGTCTCTTCTTTTCCTTTTCTGTCACAGGATGTCAGTGTTGGTGTTTGAATCAGTCTTTCCATTAGTTGATTGGGCTTGAGTCCTGTGTTGCTATAATCGCTTTAAATATAAATAGACTTGGGAACCTGGGTGGCTCAGTCAGTTGAACGTCTGACTTCTGCTCAGGTCATGATCTCCTGGTTCGTGAGTTTGAGTCCTGCATTGGGCTCCCTGCTGTCAGCACAGAACCCACTTCAGATCCTTTGTACCCTTCTCTCTCTGCCACTCCCCTGCTTGTGCTCGCTCTTGCGCGCGCGTGCTCGCGCGCTCTCTCTCTCTCTCTCTCTCTCCTCAAAAATTAAATAAACATTTAAAAATAAATAAAAATAAATATAAAATAGACTTCAGATTCGGGGTGCAAGATAGATCAGTATACAAAAATCAATTGTATTTCTGTACATTAGCAGTGAATAATCCAAATAAGTAAATAAGAAAACAACTTCAGTTACGATAGAGTAAGAAGAATATTTAGGAATTAATTTAACCAAGCAGGTGTGAGAGTTACACACTGAAAATTACAAAACACAGTTGAAAGAGATTAAAGCAAATTTTAAAAAATGGGAAGACTGTGTGTGTTCATCGATTGGGAGACTTGATATTGTTAAGATGGCAACATTCCCCAAATTGATCCAAGCATTCAGTGTAATTCCTATTGATATTCTAACTGCAGCTTTTTAGAAATTGAGAGACTGCTCCTGAAATTTATGTGGAAATTTCATGGACCCAGAATTAATTTAAACAATCTTGCAGAAGACAGCCAAAAGTGGAAGACTCGTGCATTCCCATTTCAAACATTATTTCAAAACTCCAGTAATGAATACAATGTAGTACTGATTTAAGGATACACTCAGAGATAAACAGAATGGAATTGAGAGTCTGGAAATAACCCGTCTATCTATGGTGAGTTAATTGTTGACAACAGTGCCAAGACAATTAAATGGGGAAGGAGCAGTCATTTTAGTAAATGGTGCTGGGACAACTGGATAGTCAACATTTAAAAGAATCAATTTGAATCCAAACCTCATACCACAGATAAAAATTAAGTCAAAATGGATCCAAGTCCATATGTAAGAACTAACACTATAAAACTTCTTCTGTAAGAGCGTGTAGGAGTAAATCTTTGTGACATTGGGTTAGGTGACGGATTCTTAGCTAGGACATCAAAAGCACAGATAATAAATGAAAAGTTAGATAAAAATGGCTTCATCAAAATGAGAAAAAGTTTTTGCTTTAAAGGACACCATAAGAATTCCCTGCTCATGGATTGGAAAATAAATATTGTCAAAATGTCAATACTACCCAAAGCTATCTACACATTCAATGCAATCCCAATCAAAATTGCACCAGCATTCTTCTCGAAATTAGAACAAGCAATCCTAAAATTCATATGGAACCACAAAAGGCCCCGAATAGCCAAAGGAATTTTGAAGAAGAAGACCAAAGCAGGAGGCATCACAATCCCAGACTTCAGCCTCTACTACAAAGCTGTCATCATCAAGACAGCATGGTATTGGCACAAAAACAGACACACAGACCAATGGAATAGAATAGAAACCCCAGAACTAGACCCAAAACGTATGGCCAACTCATCTTTGACAAAGCAGGAAAGAACATCCAATGGAAAAAAGACAGCCTCTTTAACAAATGGTGCTGGGAGAACTGGACAGCAACATGCAGAAGGTTGAAACTAGACCACTTTCTCACACCATTTCACCAAAAATAACTCAAAATGGATAAAGGACCTAAATGTGAGACAGGAAACCATCAAAAACCTTAGAGGAGAAAGCAGGAAAAGACCTCTCTGACCTCAGCCGTAGCAATCTCTTACTCGACACATCCCCAAAGGCAAGGGAATTAAAAGCAAAAGTGAATTACTGGACCTTATGAAGATAAAAAGCTTCTGCACAGCAAAGGGAAACAACCAACAAAACTAAAAGGCAAACAACGGAATGGCAAAGATATTTGCAAATGACATATCGGACAAAGGGCTAGTATCTAAATCTATAAAGAGCTCACCAAACTCCACACCCGAAAACAAATAACCCAGTGAAGAAATGGGCAGAAAACATGAATAGACACTTCCTCTAAAGAAGACATCAGATGGCCAACAGGCACATGAAAGATGTTCAACGTCGCTCCTTATCAGGGAAATACAAATCAAAACCACACTCAGGTATCACCTCACGCCAGTCAGAGTGGCCAAAATGAACCAATCAGGAGACTATAGATGCTGGAGAGGATGTGGAGAAACGGGAACCCTCTTGCACTGTTGGTGGGAATGCAAAATTGGTGCAGCCGCTCTGGGAAAGCAGTGTGGAGGTTCCTCGAAAATTACAAATAGACCTACCCTATGACCCAGCAATAGCACTGCTAGGAATTTATCCAAGGGATACAGGAGTACTGATGCATAGGGGCACTTGTACCCCAATGTTCATAGCAGCACTCTCAACAATAGCCAAATTATGGAAAAGAGCCCTAAATGTCCATCAACTGATGAATGGATAAAGAAATTGTGGTTATATACACAATGGAATACTATGTGGCAATGAGAAAAAATGAAATATGGCCCTTTGTAGCAACGTGGATGGAACTGGAGAGTGTAATGCTAAGTGAAATAAGCCATACAGAGAAAGACAGATACCATATGGTTTCACTCTTATGTGGATCCTGAGAAACTTAACAGGAACCCATGGGGGAGGGGAAGGAAAAAAAAAAAAGAGGTTAGAGTGGGAGAGAGCCAAAGCATAAGAGACTGTTAAGAACTGAGAACAAACTGAGGGTTGATGGGGGGTGGGAGGGAGGGGAGGGTGGGTGATGGGTATTGAGGAGGGCACCTTTTGGGATGAGCACTGGGTGTTGTATGGAAACCAATTTGTCAATAAATTTCATAAAAAAAAAAAATAAAATAAAGGACACCATAAGAAAGTGAAAAAACCAAAAGAATGGGAAGAAGTATTTGTATATCTGATAAGGGCCCAGTAGTCAGAATGTAAAAAGAACTCTTGCAAGATAAGAGTAAAAAGACAACCCAATTAATAATGGGTTAAGGGAGGCACCTGGGGTCTCAGTCAGTGAAGTGACCGACTCTTGATTCTGGCTTAGGTCATGATCTCACAGTTCATGAGAGTAAGCCCCAAATCAGTCTCTGGGCCAACAGCATGGAGCCTGCTTGGGCTCTTTCTCGACCCCTCCCCCTGTTTGAGCGTGTGCGCGCGCGCTCTCTCTCTCTCTCTCTCTGTCTCTGTCTCTCTCAATTAAAAAAATGGGCTAAGCATTTGAATAGACATTTCTATTAAAAAAGATCCGCAGATGCCAAATAAGCACATGAAAAGATGCTCAAAAATATTAGTCGTTAGGAAAACAAAAATTGAAAGCACTATGAATTATAACTTTCCACCCTCTAATATGGATATAATTTAAAAAGCGAAAATAACAAGTGTTGGGGAAGGTGTGGAATAATTGAAATCCTCATACATTGCTGGTGAGAATTCAAAATGGCACAGCTGCTGTGGAAAACAGTTTGGCAGCTCCTCAAAAAGTTAAACAGAGCTGCTGTATGACACAGCTATGCCATCGTAGGTATATATATCCAAGACAAATAAAGAATAAGCCCCCCAAAAAACTTGTATACGAGTGTTCCTAGCAGCATTAATCACAACAAAGTGCCAACAACCCAGTGCCAACCAAGTAATGAATATATCACCTGTGGTGATGTATCCATATAGTAGAATATTATCCAGCCATAAAAAGAATGGAGTAGTGATACTTGCTGCAACATGGACGAAAACTGAACACATTATGCTAAGTGAAAGAAGCCAGACTCAAAGGCCACATAATGTAGGATCCTATTTAGTGGATATGTCCAGAATGGACAAATCTGTAGAGACATAAAGCTGCTAGTAAATGTCCAGGGCTCCTGGGAGGGGGGATTGGGCAGGGACTGCTAATGGCGTAGGGTTTCTTCTGGAACTAGATGTTGGTGATGGTTGGCACAACCGTATGTACATAGTAAAAGCCAACAAAAAAGGGTGAATTTTATGGAATGTGACTTACAGCTTAACAAAATGAAAAAAAAATTGTAAAGGAAAGCATTTGCTTTTGAATATGATTTTGGCCATTTTAGAAGTACAGTTGCCTACCCAGAAGATGTAATACGCTGTCCAGGTCTTGCCTTCACCAGTTTGATCATCAGAGGTGACCACTGTAGTCTGATAGGTGTTTCCGTCTTGTCCCTGTTATCAGTATTTACAAATTGCACCTGCACATACATATACACTTACAGACACTGGTTGAGTTAGGATTACCACTGATCTGCTACTCCCCATTTGGAAAAAAAATAATAATAATAAAATAAAATCTCTGGTCAGTACAAATTTGCTCCTCTTATTCTGTTTCAAGGCCAGTGGGTGCTCCATTGTAGGATAGGAACACTTCATCTTTCATTTACCCTCCCAAAGGTCATTGACTACCAATGGCCATTTAGAGCCCACCCCCACTCCCTGAAATTTGCTATTCTCATGTACACATACTTCTGTGGCTGTGTAAATTTTCTTTAAGACAAGTTCGTAGCAATGGAAATTGCTGGATCAAGGAAACCTTTTGCTAAGGAAACATCTCTGAAGTACCTTCTTGTGTGCCTGATACCACTGTAAGTGCTGGGGAGACATTAGAGAAGACCTACATATGTTCCTCTTTTCATGAAGCTGAAATTCTACTGAGGGTAGGGACACAGTAGAATCAAATTTTGATAGACGCCGTCAGAGAGCCCTGCAAAGTTCTTTACCAAGCCACACTACCCTCGGTGTGACTGGAGTAACAAATGCCCCTTTGCTGGCACCCTAAGCACCCATTCATGACGTAGGAGATGTAGACAGGAGGCTGGACACTTTATCTCAGGCTCTCTACAAGATCTTGGCGTATGCAAGTGGAATGATCCCTGTGGGGAGTTTAAGAGTAGTGAGACTATGATGGAAGGATGCAGCGCCCATTAGTTTTATTCCTGGGGAGGAGTGGAGCTGGAGGTGATGTGACCCCATCTGGGCAAATTACCAGGGTGGGGGTGGCAGGAAAGGGTGAAAGGTTGCTAGAGAGAGCAGCAGGTGTACTTTCCTGTAATAGGATGTACCACTGAAGTCCCAGATGAAGCAGTCTCTCTGGGAGGTACAGCTGGAGTGAGGGAGTCTTGTGTTCCCAAAGAAACCATTGCAGGCAGGGTGCAGGGGAGCTCACCACCATGCAAGGACCTCACCTCTCGGAGGTCACCATCGTCCCACTTCTGGCCCCAGCCCGTCAGCTGTACAGATTCTAACCAAGTGGGGACCAGGGAACATGGAAGAGGAGCACGTGAATGGTTTCCTCATGGGTGAGCAGAGCAGAGATTAAGGACCACACTAGACTGTTAGTCTAGATGGGATTGCCTGCCAGGATCTTCCAAGGAAAAGAATCCCATTGGCTGGAGGTGGGGTGTCCTTCTCAGGGAGTTTATGGGTGCACAGGTGGGGCTTTGAAGAGTGGAGGTGGAAGTGGAGGGTTTGGAATCATGCCGTGGAACCTCAGGCTGCTCACCAGCAAAAGAGGCTGAAGATGCTACCCAGGTGAGTGGGATCACTGGCTTCTCTTAGTCTGTCCTTTAGTCAGTCTTCCTGCAACTTCTTTTTTAACAGTGCTTCCAGGATCCCACTATAGTGAAATGAGCCCAATAACAAATCACTAAATCTTTTTCCAGTGTCCTGTTATGTGTCCACCAGACTATAAGTCTTGGATGGGCAGAGATATTTCAAAGAGGGGCTCATGACCTACTCCAAGCCAGTTTCTCGAGGGAAACAAGGTGCCCTACTCAACCCAGAGAAGTGAACAGAGGATAGGATTTTAAGCATGAGACAGGAGAGATGTTTGAGTGAGGGCAGGCAAGTAAGAGATAGGTGGGTTCTCATGTCCGTGAACTTCTCCCCAGTCGTTCCTTAAGCCCTGACTGTATTCACACCTGTGCCTGAAAGGCTGCAGATGCAAGACTGTGTTCCTGGGGAGGGAAATTCACAATGGCATGAGAGATGGGCCAGTGTGTGTGTCCCCTGAGGAGGACAAGGTGCATGCACCAGGCAGGCCCACGTCAGCCTCGCCGTGGATTCTGCCCGTGAGCAAATAGGACTGCTCTGGTGTTGGCTTCATGGTGGGAGATCAGGGGGGGAAACGTATGCGCCTCACAGTTTGCACAAAGCCCCACAGGAACTGTGGACACCCTCATACCACCTTCCCCTTTAAAGCAGAATTAGGCATTGAGAGAAGGGGACAGGTTTCCTTTGGGTGGATGGGGAGATGATAAGGTAGAGAAGCGGGTGGAACAGGGGCACCCTCAGTGGTCAGGTAAGTGGTCTGTGGCAGGTCATCCTGGCACGGCAATGTGAACCCTTCACCATCTCCTTCCCCCACTCGTGTTCACTGGCTTGCAACAGACCTGCTGACTGAAGGTGTCCTTGTGTTTGGGGCTCACATGGACACTGGGAAAATTGGGTGGCTGCAGTGCCTCCAAGGGTTAGGAGCTGAGAAGGCTGAAGTGAGCAGTGTGTTCAGGGTGAATGGGATGAGGGACAGGCCTTCCACAAGACTGAGAGGGCGTGGATCTACCCTGGGCAGCGTGGGACTGTCCTGTTCTGCCTTCCCCACAGGTTCCGATCCCCACAATGAGGCAATGGCTCCTCAGCAGGAGGGCTCTGGGGCCTTAAGGACAGTGGGAGTCTCCTGAAGATGGCATGAACCCTTCCAACCTAGAAGGTCTCCCCCTTTTGATGGGTGGAGGGCTCTACTGTCTGTCAGACGTGTGAGCGGGGGCTTCCCTCCTAGTTGTGGCCTGGGACCAGTGCAGCTGAGTTATTGTCCAGAAACAGCCAATGATGGCCAAACCTGGGGTCATTTATCCCTGGGAAAAGAGGTTCCTCACGTGCCTGGACGGGTACACTGGGATGGGGGCTAATACTGTGGAGACAGCGGTTTCCCAGAAAGGCTGTCTGTAATTCTGTATTTCAGTCTCTCTGTGCTATTCACTCATGGGGCTGGGTGAGACCTCATTGTGTCTCTAATTGACATGTGTCCTGTATGGAGTGACTTTTTGTGTTCAAAAACAAGATGTCGTTTTACGAGCCATTTTGGGGTCCAGGATTTGAGATGTATGAGCTGTGAGAGGGTCTGTGTCCAGTATGGGAGATCACTGAGCTGTGGAGGGTTGTGTGTCCAAGTGAGAGTTGTCTGGGCTATTAGGGGTCTCTCCTGGTGAGTGAGGTATGTGATCTGTTTTAGGTGCAGCGTGCAGAATGTAAGTTGTCTGGGGCTGTTCCCATTATGTATTTCAGGAATTAGGGTTTGAGCTCTCCTGAGGGTCTCTGTTGAGGTTGGCATATTTGAGCTCCTGGGGGCCCATATTCTAGGTTGTGAGATTGCAAAGGTTATTTGTCATGGGACAGGAGGTATCTGAGCAAGCTTGTGTTCACGGTACAGGTGTTTTGTGCTGTTTGTGTGCCTGCATGCAAGGTTGTCAGCTCTGTGATTGTATGGCATCTGTGTGCAAGGTGTAAGGTCTATGAGCTATTAAGTTTCTATGTTGCAGGTTGCCAGGTTGCTAAAATGCATGTGGATCTGTATTATAGTATTTATCGCCTCTGAGCTGTTTCGTGTCTCTCCTCATATCTCGAGTTCCATAGGAGTTTGAATTCTGTGGGTGGTTTGATATTGTATGTCCAATGCATTGAGGTCTCCTAGCTGCCTTCTCTTGGGTCTGTATCTCATCCACTCCAGCTTCGAACAACCTGGTTTCCTAGTCTAGGCCATTGAGTCAATGTGGTTGGCTTCCCTCAGTGTGTCAGTGGGATATTTGGGTTTTGAGAGCCATAGTGGGAGGCCCATGAAGTATCTGGGAGTCTGTGTCTAGGGTATGATGCTTCAGAGATCCGGGTCCCAGGGTGAGGAAACTCGCCTCTGTCTTCAGTGCTTTCTTCCAGGGATTGACACTTCTGAGCCACATGAGTGTTTATACCCTGATTAGAGAGCCTTTGTCACATACTGAAGTTCATACTTGAGGTATTTGTGGCCTCTTCCTGATGTTTCAGTCTGACAACTGTCCAGAAAGACAGAGCTTGATCTGAGTTGACTGACTGAACTCGTCTGTTCCAGCTCGTAACAGCCTGTCTTCCTTGTCTAGACCATTGACTCTGTGTGGTTAGCTTCCCTGAGACCCTTCCCTAGGGTTGGGTTCTCCCAAACTCGAGCTTTAGCTTACCTATTTCATACAATCTCAAGTACAGTTTTAAATGTAGTCCATATTCAACTAAAAACAGTATAACCAGTGCTTCCCTAAAAAAAACTATTCACAAAACATTTTGCTGAATCCCAGGAGGTTCCAGGTAAGACACTCCAGTAGGAACTTGTTCACAATCTGCTCCTTACAATATGGAATTTTAAAAATCTTTTCTCTCTGTTACTGGTACCTTGAGAGGCTCGGGCAAGACAGGCCATTCACTTTTAGGTTTTTGACAAAACACCCTAACACTCACACACGTGTGCACATAGACACACACACACACACACACACACACGACCCACCCAATACACACATTAGTAGTCAATATAAGGAAATTTTATTGGAAATGTAAATGGAATTCTGTGATTAATTATAAAGCCAAGTTTCTCATCACATTTATATGTCTGCTGCCCAGGATTGGCTGTTTTCAGCAAACTGGACAACCAACATGCCTTCTTTTTGTAAATATTATATATTGTAGCTTGTAATCTGATTACAACAGTCTAAATAATTGTATACCAGTGTAGGAATGACAGAGCCTATTTTTTGTATGTCACCTCCTAGACAAAATTCCTCAGATGGTT